>NC_059128.1:74133178-74436208 GCF_020740605.2 Lemur catta | reverse complement strand
TGAAGACCTGGCCAGAATGGTCTTTGCGCTCCAGGGCCAGCAGGGTGCCCCGGGTCTTCTTCATCTGCCTCAGGGAGGCCAGAAGGAGGAACCCTTTCTCTGCCCGCACGGCATCCACCAGGTCTTGGAACTTGTCATCAGGCACAGGGGGGATCAGGTTGGCATCCTCGATTCGGAAAGCTGGGCTGGAAGGGTCGGGGCCCTTAACCAGTCGGCGCCCAGAGCCCTTGCGGGCAGCCCCAGTGAGTTCAAAGATGTCAAAGACGCTGTTGTCTCCTCCGGATTCTGTTAGAAAAGAGAGGGCACACACACAGTGAGCTTTCTAGGCTGCAGCCGAGGGTAGGGGCTCAGCTCTGAGGGGTGGGGCCAGAGGGACAGGGTGAAAACTCCTGGCAACCACTGAAAGAGCTGAATAAACACCAGGGTCACAGGGAAACTGCATCCTGATGTCCCGTAAGGGCCCAGGGGAAAAGCAGCTGGGAGGCGAGAGCATGGGACCAGCGCACCTGGGGCAGCCAGCACCTCCTCCCCCTGAAGGTACCACACAGACTCACCTGGAATGCGGTTGGTGCCACACACATGCAACAGGAACAGGACACCAAGTCCCCAGGCCAGCCCCATGGTGGAGCTGTTTGAGCCCAGCAGGGAGCCTGTAGCAGGAAGCACAAGAGCCCAGGATCAGAGACCAGCTAAGCAGGGAGGGTGGGCAAGACCTGCCAGCTGGGCATGGGGCCAGGGCCCTGGCCATCCCTCTTTGGCCACTCATTTACTGAAATGAAGGACAACAACTTACTTTCCAGAGGGCATCAGCAAAAAAAAAAAAAAAAAAAGAGAGAGAAGTGGAGGGAGGAGAGTGTAATTTTAAAGTATGGGGGACACCAAGCCAACAATTCGGGGGCTTTTCCTTCCAGGTTGAGGGTGAACAGCAAGGAGAAGTAATTGGAGGGAGCTGAGAGGGCAGGCAGAAGTAGAGACGTCCCTGGAGAATTGATATACAGGTTTTGGGAGGACGTGCAGAATAAAGAGATCTTGGGCTGTCCTGACGAGTTAGTTTGTGAACCCCAAGGCTGAAGAGAATGGCTCTGCAGGCTTCCCATGGAAAGAGTCCCCCAGCGGCTGGGAGGGACAGGCTGGGGCAGGCGAAGGGGGAGAGGATGGGATCAGGGTCCCCGGAGGGGCTTCAGCCTCGGGGCTCCAGGTGGATGGCCAGAGCAGCCCGGGGCGACTTACCTGTGTGCACCGGAGGAGCAGTGGCCGGGAGCGGCGGCGAGGGCGCAGCGACGGTCAGTGAGTCCTGGAGAGGCGCCCGGGGACCCGGCCGGAGTGCGAGGCTGCGCGGGAGAGCCGGCGGGAGCCCCGAAGCGGCAGGCCGGCTCGGGTGCAGCGGCTGGCGAGGCGGAGGAGCCGCGCGCTTTTAAAGGGGCGCTCGCATTCCTGGGGACTCCTCTGGCCAATGGGCGGCGGCCGGGCAGGAAGCGGGAGGGGGGCAGTCTGGGTTCCTCTCTCCGCCCCCCGCTGCCTGGCGCGCAGCTTTCCAGCTAGAAAGCGAAGGGGGAGCAGGGGTCGGGGCGCGGGAGCACTGGAACTTCTCAGAAAAATAGGTGCCGCCCACGCGGCGCTGGCGCACACCCGCTCGGCACCGGGCTCTCGCGCCGCGCGGGCCGGGGCGTTCAGTGCGGGCGTCGCGAGCGGCCACGGGGTTTCGGCGACCACCTAGGCCCTTGGGGGGCGGGGGGCTTTCAGACGATCCAGTCTCCTTGCACGCCTGGGAGGTGGCTGAGGGCTGGGTGGACACCTTGAGCCCGTTTTGTTTTTTTTTAAAAAAGCCCAACGGGTAAATGGGACCATGAGGTGGGACCGCGAGAGAACCATCCGTTAAAGCAGCTGCCACTTGGGCTCCTGTGGACCCTCGCTCATCCATCCTGGCGGGGAGGGGACCACGCGTCCCCTGTACACCGCGCTCCCGCCGCGGCCACACTCCCGCCCGCCGCCTGACCCACCCCAGGGAGGCGAGCGCGGGGGCGCCCGGGCGGCGGGGCGCTGTGCGGAGCGCGCCTTCCCGCGGCCCGTCGGGCACACTTTCCCGCAGCGGCCGCCCAAGTCCCCGCCGAAGTCGCGTCTCCCGGCCGGAGCAGCGCGTGCACGGCCTGCCGCGTGGGGGCGGTATGCGTATTCTGATCGCGGCGCCGGGAGCGGACCGCTTCTTTCTAGTCGGGAGCTTTAAGGAAACTTACTCCCATCCAGTTTCCTCAAGCCAAAACTGAAATTGTGTCTTGAAAAACAGTTTTTGTGCCCACTCGTGCTTCTTAACGTGACTCCTGGTTGGAGAATTTGCAGAACCATCTGGCTCCAAAGTCTTAAACTATTTACAGAACAGACCCATAGAGCAATAAATTATCTTTTGCCTATTATTTTATTTCCCTTTTTCCTCCCTAAACGTTCTTTTCATTTTTGGGCTCCTGAAACCGAGGTGTGGGTCACATTTCTGTGGGTGCGCACGTTGCCACGAGCGCTGCTGCCTAGCGCTTCTGTCATTGAAGTCTGGTCTCCAAGCCACTGTCCCAAGCCAGTATGACTCCAGCTGCCTGGAATTCCATTCATCTCTTTGGGATGAGACGTCAGCAGGCACCGCTTCCCCTGCTGTGGTCCTGCGCTATCAGGCTGGCCCTGAGACCAGGCATAGGTAGCAGCTTCACCAAATAAGGATCTCAGCACAGACTGGGGGAAACCCCTGGGGTTCACCTCTCTGCTTAGCGCTTACACCTGGCAGGACTCCTAACTGCTGCAGACACCCATGAGTTTACATTCATCAAACAGCAATTTCACTTTTCTAGTGTAGGAGTGTTGTGTGACAATGTGTTGTCACCATGTGTGTGGATTATGGAGTGAGTGTTTTCAAGTTACTCAATATGTACATCAAGTGCCTCTAGAAGATGACAAGCATGTTCCTAAGATATGTCTGTTTGTTGGGTTTCAGATGTTAGGAGGCCGGAAGAAGAGTTTCTATTGGATGAAATCAGATTCCTGTCCTGGAAGTCATAGGTGATGATTCATCCAAACAGATCTGAAGATTCCAGAATCAGCAGCCATACATGTCCTTCCCCTTCCTTCTCCCTCAGCATCCAGCTTGCTCTTTGAAAAGCGATTGCTGTTTCTTGCCACTTGCTTCATGATATCAGGTACTTAGGAACAGCTCTTGGAAGGTTGGGCAGCTGATGGCCCCTGGCCCCTCTGGCCCACTTGGTCACTTTATACAGACCAGATGAGGGCTTGGGGTCCACAAGAGGCCCACAAAAGCAGGATGCATCTTTCTTTGTGCAAAAAGGTCATCTCCCTTAGGCTTAGCTGCATGGAGAGAGTAGAAACAAGAACTCGCTGCCCTTTCAGGATCCATGCTGCCATGACTGAGGGATGGTAGGGAGCTCTCTTGGAACTTAGCTTCTTTCAACAAAACAAGGAGAAGAATTTTCAACCTTCTTTATTACTAATTGGAAGGTGACCTATCTGGTGACAGGGAAGAGCTTTCTTGTCAGAGAAAGCTGACAGGTATAGGAGCTATTTATCTAAAACACAGAACCCTTCCCCAAGTCACGGCACTCCAGTTGCTCTGGGTTGAAAGGAAGGGTCACAGGGGAGGGGGTGTCTGGGCACCTGGTAGGAACTCACCCACATTCTTGCTGGTCAACAGGTGCTGCAAATATTCCCCAGAAACCTTACAGGCCTCTGGGAAATTTTGAGGGAAGCAGGAATGGGAAAAGCGAAAAGAAAACCTACCCCTTTTAATGCAAGGGATATCATCCGTTTTGTGTGTGTGTCTCCACAACCTAGAATCACTGGAATTTGAAGCCAATAAGCTGACATGAGCCCGAGTGATGGACCTTTCAAAGAGAGGGCTCAGTTCTCCTTTTGCCAAATTGTCATCCTTGAGGAATACTTACTTAAAATAAAATTGTAGGGCATATGGCATTTCACCACAGAATTTCCTTTTTCCAAGTTCCTCTAGTTGGAGGTAGGATTGACCTGAATACATTGCCAGTGAATAGGAGGAAAGGACTTTTTAAAATTGCATGTGATTAAGGAGAGAAATATAATTGAGAAAAAAATATTTTGCTTATCTAGCAAAGAACAGCAAGGTGGGCTGTGATTTTGTGTGGGGATTTTTTACAATGTTGGAAATGTTCAGTGGTGGGAAATTTCCTAGAAGTGTGCAGCAACCAAAAATCATTGTATTCTGGAATAGCACAAAATCATAGTGTCTCTAATATGAAGACGTCATACATTTATTCTCTCTGAATATTTTCCCTAGATCAGGGTTCAAAGTTGTTTTAGTTCAGCTGCCTCAATGATCAGAGCCAGAGGGAAGTTACCAACAGATTTTTCTTACCCTTCAATCAAACACCAATTCAAGCTCTTCCTCCTCCATGAGGTGTTCTCCAGTGGATTTATGTTGCATTATTTCATCTTTTGTGAAATTTTAAAGCATGCATTATCTCTCTCTCATCACCTTATACTCTTTATTATTTAGTTTTTTAAAATCAGCTTTTGTTTTTTTATATGCAAGGACCAGATTTTAAACATCCAAAGGCTTGGGCTTGGGAAGAGCTCTTATGTTTGAATTTCCAAATCCCTTAATGCTCAAGTCAATTTATGGCACAGAAGAAGTGGACCCATTTCCCTAACATGCTCTACCATTTCACATAGTTACTCCTTAGCTCTTGGGGTGGACGTGGTGAGTGACTCCCAAACATTTTGCCTCTCCCCACAGAATTGAAGCAATACTCTTGGGGAATTGATCTCAGTGGGAAGGGGTAGGAATATCGGTTTAGGGTAACTACCTCCTCCCCCTCTCCCTGCTTCCCAGCCAGTGACTGATTTGGGAATTGGCATGTGACCCATTTTTGACCAATGAGAGCTTTGCTGAAGACTTCTGGGTAAAGTCCTTTCTTGCTTTTAAGTAAGAGCCATGTGCTGCCCCCCACCCCCATTCCCAGGGAACTGCAAAGGAGCTCCAAATTCAAACCAGGTCCCCAGCCCCACTAAACTGCTACATTTCCACCCACAAACAATGCCTCTAAACCAATAGGGAGGTCTGAAACCACCCCACAAACAGGGTCTTGGCATCCCAGGGGGCTTTACCTATAAAAGTGCATGGCTATCGCGATGCTTCCCAAATCTGTTTCCTTCCTCTCCAAATCATCAGGTTGGTCAGAGCTTCATCCATTGGAAAGAAAGAGATGGGGCTTCCTGGAGCAAATGAACCCTGGTAGCTACTGGAAATTCATTTCTTTCCTACCCAAGGAGGTGATGCCCTCCCCATGGCTTTTTCCCAGAGCTGCTCACAGCCTCTTTTGCAGGGTGTCATTCTACAGGGAAGCCAATGGGCTCACCCAGGGGCACCAAAATCTGTTACCAAAAACTTGGCCACTTGTCCATGAGGCCAAATAACAGGGACAAGTGGTTTGAGGAGGAAGGAAAAGAGGTAAGAAAAGCAATATGCCAAACGAGTAGGTCAGGTACAAGGTACTAGCCACTACATATGAGTTTGCCTCTTTCAGGTCTCCACCCCATTTGGAAACAGAGGAGTACAGGAAACCCTACGAAGTGTTTCTAACAGCTCACACCTCATTAAAGTTGTCAGAAATGAAACCTTGGGTCCATCATACCAGAGTAAAGAGGTGTCCCATGGAAGAAGAAGACCCGAGCCCCCCAGTGGAGGGGCCACCTTTAGGTGATATAAAGTAACTATTTAAGGAAAGGAAAAAATGAAAATGTTGATATTTTTTGCTAATCTTTCTTTGCTTATTTGTTCTGTCTATAGGATGGAGAGACAACTCCTTAGGATTTCCACTTCTGGTGATCTGTATTTGTATTTGTCATCTTAAACCTCATTCAGTGCTGTGTACGATTTCTGAATTTACAGAAGCCAGTATCTCAGATCACCTACAGAGTGCAAGTAGCTCTGCACTGTCTCAGACGTGGTGTACAAGGTGATCGTCCATGTTGCCTTGAAAATCCTCACTGTTGTAGTTGTTACCTATAACTTTTTTTGCCTGATAATCTGTTGTTGTAAATATACTGTCAAAGCTTTATAATGATATACATAAGTATAAAGCTTCCATCTGGGACATCGCCCAAACAGCAGGAAGTAGCTTGATGACTACATTGCCCCTCTTCCCATAGATATGGAAGGGAAATACTGAGAGTGGGGAATATGTAACAGAGGGAATGCATGGCCTGGAAAAAATGGCAAAAATATTTTCTGTCTCTAAAGCCCGCATCCCTGCCTCAGGCCAGTAGTTGGGAGGGGCATGGTAAGTCTTTTGTTTATTTGTGCAATAAGACATGGCCCAGCCTGACCTGGTAAAGGGCGATCCTGGGCGGAGGTCGTGAGATTGTCTTCAGCAGAGATGGCATGATCAGAATTATCAGCTGTAATTGCCTCAAGCCGAGAACCCATCCTTTAAAAGCTCTATATTCCTGTGAATGTTCAGGAAACTTGGTTTTTTTGAGAAGAGAAGTTCTGCCATTTTTCCTCCTTTACTGGCAAAGTAAACTCTCTTTCTTTCCTCACCAAAAAAAGAAAATAAAGAAAGATCCACGTGAAATCAGGTTTTCTCAGTCTCTTTCAGACACTAGCAAGAATGCTGGTAAGTGCTGTTTGGTCCTGTTGGCTGCTATGGAAGCCAAACTTAGCATGATACCATTGTTGGAGAAGGAAAAGCAGAGACAGGAAAGAACCTGTATGTCAGATCACCTTTCTGAGCTGCTAAATCTACCAACGTTTAAGGCCATACTACTTCCAGATTTCTTTGGATGTGTGCTTATTGTTTAAGCCAATTTCTTGTTGTTTTCATTACTTAGAGCCACAGACATTATAACTGTTAACAGCCCTTTTTCCTCTGTCTTTTCTTATTTCATTAGCATAAAAGAACTAAGAATAGGTCATAGGATAAAAACATCTTAAAGGCTCTTCACCTATATTATTAAAATGCTCTCCAGAAAAGCTGCACCGTTCTCTCTCCTCCCAGTGGCGTTAGGGAGCCCTTCTCCCTGTCCCTTTGTCAGTGGGTCACACTAGTCCCAAACTCTATTCCCTGCAGACTGGTAAGGGTGATCATTATTTCTGACTTTATTGTGTCTTTATATCCCTCTTTGGGGGAACTTTAAGATACAGTCCAGTGGGTTCACGAGAGAAAGAAAGAATATGCAGGATGCACCGATCCTGGCTTAATGGGAAAAAGAGATGGTGTTATCTCCACCTGGGGCTAGTAGTGGAGGTTGGGAAGACTGGCAGGAAAGGACAGGGAGGACATGGAGGCCAGGCTCAGTATGTGATAGTGACAAACCCCCACTTCTTTGGCAAAAGCCCTTTAGAACTCTGGACGATGGGTGCATGGTGACACGGGGCGGAAGGGAAGGCGTGCGCTTGGGAGCAGCCCCTCTGACTCCTCCTTCATCGCTCTTCTCCCTACTCAGCTTTCAGTTCATCATCTCAGTAAAGGATGCGCCTTCTGGGGCAGCCCTAAGTATGATCTGGTTTGCGTTTCAGTGCAGAAACTTTCTCTTTTCAGGTGTTTGTCATCTCCTGAGAAGGCCACACATTCAAAGGCAGCCTCGTACATAGACGAGGGAGCTGGGAAGTCATCTCTGCGACTTAATTTGATGAGTCCGAGCCACACCCCCTGCCTCCCAGTTTCCTCTCTCTCCAGTGCTTGAAATGCCTCCACAAATGAAATCATGGAATGTTTTAAGCCAGAAAGAGCCATCTAGTCCAACCACTCAGTTCATAGATGAAGTTGGTTCAAAGAGGCAAACTGACCTGAAAAGCGGTGGAGACTGAGGTGAGGTGGGAGGAAGGGGAGACGGAGGCAGCAGAGACTGAATGTGGCTTGTCTACCTCATCCCAACCCTCCTAGTTCCCTGCCTATCTTTAGAGTTTACTGAAACACTTGCTCTTGCTCCTGGGGCTGGTGCTGTGCTTTGGCTTACGGTTGGGATCGTCAGTGGCCTTAGAAGAACGCTATCACTGCAGATTTACCCTGCCTAGGACAACATGAAGCATCCCTTTTAATTCTCAAACAGGTTTTATGGAACTGAAATCAATCTCGCCTCCCAGGTTCCTAGGTCCTGTGAAATAATACTTCATTCAGCCGGCACCAACCAATTCTTCTGTAGAGTGAGATGTTTAGTTGTTCTGCTCACAACTGAGGGGCTCAGGGAGCACTTTGGTTATGTGCAGGAGCCACTCAGATGGTTAAAGGACTGAAAAAAAGCATAGACAAGTTAGTTTGTAGAAGAGGAGAATGTGCTTAATTCTGTACTTCATTTTTGTATTGAGATTGTAAAGGTGTCGATCTCATTATTTTCACAACGGAAGTGAAGCAATAGCAGTATCTTTGGAAATAATGAAGAATTTCCTAAAAGTGAGGGTCATGACACATTGGAATGTTACTGAAATAGGTTGTGAAATGTTTTCTGGATGTCTTCATCAACAGTATGGATTATGTGGTTAATCTGGAATCCTGGGCTAGGTGTGGTCCCACCCAGTGACTTGGAGATTCATTGAGTGACCTCCAGAGGTCCCTGACAATAAGGAAGTCTTTGAGTCTACAAATCTATGAAATAATGGAGTTTCCAGGACTTCCATGACGTAGTTTGCTTCTGTTGCTGATTAAAGATATTCCTCTTAAAGAAATTAATTTTCTGAAGTTCAACATGCTACCTCAAGCCACTCATTTATGAACTATAAGTTTTAAGGTTTTCTGAACAGCCTTACTTAGCATGTGTGGTACAGATTAGGTGATATTTTCAAGTTTCCTGTTATTATTTTTTTCTTGGAAGAAAATTGAGTGTCAGTTAAAACAGTAAAACAAGCAAACAAAGAAAAACTCAGCTATTGCTGGGAAGAGTTGAGATGGTGGGAAGAGTTTTGAAGACTGAAGATGACATAGAGATTGGCATCCAGTTAAAGTCTGGGTGAGAGACTCCCATGCCAGTGGGAAACAGGGACAGCAGCCACACGGCTGGATCCCTGGGCTTTTGTTTAAAGTGATAGCAATTTCTTGGGAGGTTGTTTTTCCCTTTTTCCTCTTCTTAATAGTGAGATCATAACAACTTGCATTTTGCAGGACTGAGCCAAAAGAATTGTCACTTTTTCTAATTTAAGAGGATGAGTGTATAGTCTGAAAAAAAGCTCTTAATTTTATTATGACACCAAGGATAAACACTGCTGCTTCCCAGGGAAGAGGAGTACACAGAAGAAATCTCTCTCTTTTCTTTTGTCTTTCTCCACCTCCCTTGTCTTTTCTTCTTTATCTTTTTCCTTCCCCCTCCCTTTTCCTCTTCCATTTGGTCTTCCTCCTCCTCTTTCCCTCCTCCTTCTTGTCCTCTTTCTCTTTTTCCTCCTTCCCCTTCTCCTTCTCCTTAGGGTGGCAGTGAGGATGAATGCAGTAGTGCCTATAAGGCACTTTGCTCATTGTGATTCAATGACCTTGAGTCCACTTACCTGAGTTCAAAGTCTTGGCTTTTCTCATAACTCTAACCACTCCCTCCATCCCTCTCTGCCCCAAGACTTGAAGGCAGAGGGCGTCTGTGTGACTTCAGTCTGTTTCCCTGGGTAGTTTGTCCATCCTGCCCTAAGGTACTGGAGCTCAGCATCTGGAGCCTCATGGCTTGCTGGACTGAGTAGCTGGGGGGTTGGAGTCCATGGGAGGATGTGTGGGAGGAGGGCACAGGTGGATTTACCAAGAAGCTGATGGAGCTTTAGTTTCAGGGTCTCTCACGTGCCTGGGCTCCTACGGCCCTAGAGCAGCCCCAGTGATGTGTTCATGTGGTCACATGTTTTGTAACCTTTGCAAAAGTAAGATACGTCAACCGCAACTGGTTAAGTCCGGTGACTTTCATTTTAACTTGCCACTGTCACATGTCT
Source organism: Lemur catta (assembly GCF_020740605.2). Lineage (NCBI taxonomy): Eukaryota > Metazoa > Chordata > Mammalia > Primates > Lemuridae > Lemur > Lemur catta. Next base: position 74,426,280 of record NC_059128.1, on the reverse strand, counting down.
CTGTTGGAGTTAGAGTGACCATAGGCTTTTTATGGCTCTGACTAAGGAGACATGGTAGAAAGATGTCACTTCTATGTGCAGTGAGTGATTGCTAGCCGACCTTGCACTGGGATGGCTTCCACGAGTCTTCCTACTGCCCACCTGGAGTGCCAACCTGACGGTGCAGTGTTAGAGGTTGTGATGGGTCCTGTCAGCCTATGGTGGTGACACTGGCTGCCTGTGGGCCGTGGAGGAGAAACAAAGTTTGCAATAGATGGAGCCAGAAGGTAGTCTGTGGAATAGATTAACAGAAGGGTATAATACAAACATTTTGTTTTTTTTTCCTGAATTTTGTAATATTTGTTACTCCATTTTTTAGTTTGTTGAGACTTTTCTCATTTTAAATAAAAATTTATTTTTACGTAATTTTTAATTCATAATTTTACATTATTTTTCTAAAATAAGACACCCAAAATTGTTTACATTTGAGGCCTACCCAACTTAAATCCTCCCCTGGAGGAGGGGGAAAGAGGCAGGCTGCAGAGGGACAGGGCCTGGGGAGTGCCGCCCAGCCCCGTAGCTGAGGCGGGGTGTGAAGAGGCCACCCGGCCAGCATGCACGGGATTTTCGAGTTTTGCTGCCTGTGCTTGAGTGTGTGAGTGGCGGGCATTAATAAGTACAGAGTGAGGGGACCCTAGTAGACATGGACACTTCCACAGATATTGGAGGGTAAATTAAGCCAGAGGGGGAAAGGGAAAGTGTAACTTGGCTGTGCTAATTATTATAAGGATCTGCATGAATTGCTCACCACCGATACGTAATTACTATGTAGCACAATAATAATTATGTACACCAATTAATGTTTCATATTAACTTGTCTAAGTTTTATTTGATTGCGATCTCATACATTCTATAAGTGCAATAATCCTGAAAAGTTTGGAGGACGAGTTCCAACAACATAAGCTTTAATTAGTTCAAGATTTCAGTAGCTCACATTACAGGGCCTTCAGTGTGTATGTGTGTCAACATTCTGTTCTGAAACGCACTCCACTATTAAAAATAAATGGACCCCACACCTTTAATGGTTAAAGAGTTACCTTTAGGCTAATTATCTCTCTTTTAGCAGTTTGGAAGATGTGGTGGGTGACACATACCCTGTGGAACAGGTCATTGTTTCTCTTCTGCTATAAGCCAGTTTTTTTTTTTTCCTGTCTATATGTGAATGTTCCTTTATGTATTATTATTATTTAAATGCACACTATGTATATTTTTCTTTTATGTTTTCCCTTAAATTCATATGTTGAAAATTTTATACCCTATGTGTTATAGTCATTCAGAAATCATTTATTAAGTGCCTACTACATGCCAAAGACATGGCAAGTGTCCACCAGGCCCATGATGGACGCTGGCCGCGAGGTTGGGGCTGTGGGAGGTGAGCACAGATGTGTGGAAATGACAAGAAGGGGCTGAGCTGGCGTGGCTGTGTGTGGGAGGGTTGGTGGCAGAGAGGTCACAGGTTTTCTTGGAACGGTGTTGTCTGAGCTGAGTCTTGAAAGATTCTTTTCGGAAAGGCATGGACCTTTGGATATAGAGGAAAGACCAGTTACTGTGCTCGCGTTTAGCACCGCCATTTTTGTTTCCACTCGGCCCTCTCAGATCTGGGCAGGAGGATCTGCCCAGTCACAGGAGCCCCCGAGAGGAACATCTGTGTTTCTGATTCTCCCAAGTATATCTTGGAAGGAACATTCTTTCAGCCCCTTCTTGTCTCCTCTTGCCTTCTGTGCTAAGATAATACTGCAGAGCCAGGAAAGTGATGAACCAAAGCCAGTAATTAGCTTTCTCTTTGGTTGGGCATAACGAACAGTGGTTTCTTGGCTGATGACCTTTCCTGTGGGTTGTTCTGCCCGATACCTCCTTTGCCACACAGATGCCGCTTTCCCTGAGCTTTAATTAGTCCAAATTTCAGAAGCTCAAATCATGGTGCCTTCAATGTGTGTGTTTGTCAGCATTCCACTCTCAGCTGCCCCAGGCCCCTTCCCGTACATTTCTCTCAGCACAGTGCCTGGAGCCTGAGAGATACATAGGCAACTTTTGTGAATGAAGGAGTGTACAGATGAATGAATATCCATGATAAGCTTTACTTACATGAGTAAATCTCAAAGCATGGGATAGTATAGAAAATAGTCAAATGATTTTCTTTTTTTTCTTCATCTTCTTAATTATGTTAAACTTCCTCCCCTCCACCCCCAAAAAACTCAAAATGGAATTTAAAATGTAAATGTCTCAAAAACATTTTAAATTACAAAGAGAGGGAGCTTAAGAAATAGTTCATAATTTATTTATTTATTTATTTTTTTGAGACAGAGTCTCACTTTGTTGCCCGGGCTAGGGTGAGTGCCGTGGCGTCAGCCTAGCTCACAGCAACCTCAAACTCCTGGGCTTAAGCGATCTTACTGCCTCAGCCTCCCGAGTAGCTGGGACTATAGGCATGTGCCACCATGCCTGGCTAATTTTTTCTCTATATATTTTTAGTTGTCCAGATAATTTTTATTTCTATTTTTAGTAGAGATGGAGTCTCGCTCAGGCTGGTCTTGAACTCCTGACCTCGAGCGATCCACCCGCCTCGGCCTCCCAGAGGGCTAGGATTACAGGCGTGAGCCACCGCGCCCGGCCCATAATTTGTTTCTAAGATCACAAAGGTTTTAAGACTACTTCTCTGTAAGAATGCATCTAATTAAGAAAACATGCTTTGTGGAGGCCCATTTGTGGGGGTCATTTGCAAACCAGGGAGTGAGGCCTCAGCAAAAACCAAACCTACCCAGACCTGATCTTGGACTTCCAGCCTCCAAAAATGTGAGAAAATAAATTTCTGTTAAGTTACCCCAGTCTGTGGCATTTTGTTAAGGCAGCTCTAACAAACTAATACAGATACACAGATCATCTAAAATATTAGAGCCATGATCTATCTTTAATGAAAAGGGTGTAAAAAATTAGCAAAGACTGCAGTCTTTCCCTTTGGGATAGTGCCTGAGACTGGATCCCTAAATGGTCCTGTGTCTGGCTACTTAGTTGGAGAATTTCTAGTTGTCTGGTGTGGCCTTGAGGCTTCCAGAATCTGGTAGGTTGTCATGTCTGCTTTGAGGAAATGTTTCAGTCAAGGTGGTGTGACAGCACCTAAAAGGACAGAAAACTTGGACTTCTTTGAGCTTATCAAACATGGTATATGAACTGTTAATCAGTTATTATCAACAATTTGATTTAAGACTTGGTTTCGTTATTTGGTAGTGAGATTATGGAGATGTAGCTTAAATTTACCTCATGCATGGTCTGCTGGCTTGGATCAGTTCACAGCAGGGGTGCACGGGTGCTGAGCAGCCCTCACAGTCACAAATCCCTATCTTAGTGACCGAATGGGAAAGTGGGTTCCATGACAGACGTAAGACCTTAGCTTTCTGTGACTCAGATAGTGGCCTTTCTCTCTTAACTTTTAAATGAGGTTGTCTTTTGAACTAAGCACTTATTTATGTGTTTCTTTCCTTTAGAGTAGAGATCGCCAAAGTATGTGCCACAGAACGTTCTAAAAATTGGCTGCTCTAAGTAAGTTTGGGAAACAGTTAAATGCCCTCTCCCCTCTCTTGAAGATTCAGAACCTATTAGCATTATGTTAAAGATCTAGAGAAATCTATAGTAAAGAAGCCTGTTTAAGTTTATTTAATCTAGCATTACCCACATGATCACAGATCATTTTTTTCCCCTTTCAGAACACCTGTTAATATCCCAAGGAGCTGTTGTTCCGTGGAACATTCTGTCTAAAGTGTGGTTCTAGAAGGGTGTTTGCTCCTTTTTTTCTTCACATGTCATCCTATCTTTTTCTATTCAAATACATAGTCAAATTGAGGCAGGACATAGTTTTAAGTCTATGTGAACAAAATAATTGGGTAGAATTATTCAGATGCTCTCTCCTTAGCATCAGTGGTCATTCTTTGAGGGGCCAAGAGCTTGCTTGGGAGTAACATGCTGTTCGATGTGTCAGAACCCAGGGAGACATCTCTGCATAGCATGCTGGAAAGGTTGTTCTGGGTCTGGCTGGTCCTGATTTCCAATGAATCCCATACTCTATATGCATCAGTTCCACTGTTCATTGTTTACATTAAAATTCTTATTCTTTTAAATACTCATTGTTTCCTTAAATTCAAATGAAATAAAAAAACAAAAACATGTCAAATAAAAATGGCACAAGCCAGAGATTTCTGGATACAGATGAAAACAACCAAGACAATGAAGGAAACCGTCTGACAGTGAGGAGCATGCCTTTGGAATTGTCGTTGAACACGGGGCACCTGTTCAGTATTAGGAAAGTTCTGGGCTGGCAAAGGCTAGTTGGATTTGAAGTGAGGAATGTGCTCCAAGGGAGAACAGACAAAGAACAGCCATTTCTAGACAATGCTGTTGCTGAGGCCCCTATAAACCACAGAGGAGAGGGACATTTGGGGGTGGCTCGATGCTAGATTTCCCCTCAGCAGTATGTGCCTTACTGTGATGGACTGAGACATTAGCAAACACCAAGCAAACAGATGACTCCAAAGTCTTGGTTTAGGGTCTCCCATGATAGGACAATATGAAAAACAGCAAGAGAAAGAACCATGTTTTTAAAAATGTATGTATACATATATGTGTGTGTGCATAACTATACATAAAATTATGTATATCATGACTAAAAGTGTTTTATTCTCTTCTTAGGAGCACATTTCAACCTATTCCTCTCTCACTCCTCCTCATGTACATAAATGCCATCATGGTGATGACACAGGCAGAGTCCTAGTGGCCACCCTTGATTGCTGCTGCTGCTTCTCCAGTCTCACTTGGTCAGTTAGCAACTGCGGCTGCCTGCAAAGTGTGCCTCAAACTCACTCCTTTTTATTTCCACTATTGGACCTGTTCAAGCTACCAAGACCTCATTTAGACCACTGCAATTCCTCCTAACTGGTCTTCCTGTTGTATGACTTTGGGGAAAACATTTACTTGCTCTAGACTGAATTTACTTCTGGTAAAATAGAGGTAATAACAGTTTCTATGTCTTAGGGTAGATATGAGGTTTAAATGAGAAAATGATGTCCAGTACTTAGCAGAATGCTGGAGCTGTGGTAAATTCTCAGCAAATGTTGGTATTGTTACTACTACTGCCACCCTCAACTCCAAGGAGATTTTTCCATTGAGGATCTTAAGGTCACTAGATAAATCTCTTAAGGAGTACATGCTATAAAAATATCCGATTTTTTTTGTATAGCTAATAAGGTATCAAATACTGTAATTGTGTATTTATAGGTTCTTAGTTTACTAACATGTTTTGGAGATTCATGAGAGAATGTCTATAACTTAGTTTGTGGATGAAAAATGCTAAATAGCTATAAAATATAATAATTATATAATTATTTCTCCTAAAATGCTAATCTTTCACTGGGAAGTAGTAACTAACCCTTATATTGATTTTTGCATAGACAGAAACAAAAGGTTGAAGATTAGAGAAGTTTGTTTATAAAGATTAATTGGGGAACTCTGAATTCAGGGCATCTTCCAAATGCTACTCATCATGCGTCTTCATTATAAACTTAGGATTCTGAGGTTAAAGAAATTCCAAAATTCCAACCCAGAAATCTTGCAATAGGAGTGAATCCACAAAGCTGCTCCTACTTATTGGAGGTGTCTGTTAGCTCTATAAGGGAGTATTATAATGTTATTTTGACAACTTCCAGGGTCATGAAATTGCAAATCTCACTCTTATCAGATAAACCCTGAATCTTGTAGGACTGCCCACATTTTGAAGTTCTGATAATTAGGTTGTTGTTTTACTGCAGTCATGCATCCTTAATGACAGGGGGATAGTCCAGAGAAATGCATCCCTAGGGGATTTTGTCTTTGTGCAAACATTGTATAGTGTACTTATACAAACCTAGATGGTATAGCCTATGACACACCTAGGCTTTATGGTATGGCCTTAGCTCTTGGGCTACAACCCTGTACAGCATGTTACTGTACTGAATACTGTAGGCAATTTTAACACAATGGCAATTATTTGTGTACCTAAACATAGAAAAGATACAATAAAAATATGGAATTATAATCTTACAGACTATCATTATATATGTGGTCTGTCATTGACCAAAATATTATCAGGCAGTGCTTGAAGGCGGTTTCCAATGCTACTCATCCATGGGGATGAATAATTTTGGCTTAGGAACTGTGGATAAATGATGTTGATAAAACCAGTTGTGAATGTATTCCGTGCCTACTCAGTGCTTTGTGATGTAAAAATATTCAATCTTGAAAAACATATCTTTCAGTCAGTTGACTTTTTATCTCACAATGCTAAACAAACATTTTGTATATTTTTAAATCTTAAATCGACTGGTTTTTAAAATTGACTTATTTAATTGAGGACATTTTATTTTGGTTATTTACTGTAGGTAGCAGAAGCCAATAAGTAATTTGTAGGACATGGCTACACAGTGGCCTAGCTCAAACCATGCATGAGAGAAGCTTGGTGTTACATATTGCTTCTGGAACAGGGAAAAGAAGAAGCAGCTTCTTTATGTTGATACAGTTAGAAGACACATACAGATGAAACCCCTGGCTAAGATGATTTATTGCTCATTCACGGGTTGCAGGAAGCACAACTGCAGCATACCAACTATAATGCTGTCCACAGAATTATATGTTTATATGAATGGCCCAAATGCTAATCTGTATATCAAAACCAATTTCCTGTGTTCTCACTACAGAAAGATAGAAAATGGAGATACAGGGGCACATCAGCGAGCTTATTGCACACTGCAGACAACTGTATTGTTCCTAAATGCCATTCCCATCCAGAATTCCCTCTGTGATTTCATGCCTCAGGCATGGCATGCCAACAAGGACTTGATGGAGGTCATGATAGTGGAAGAGCCTGTTCTGTTTGGGATGGTGAGAATTGAATGACTTCATTTTCTTCATAGTAAACAGATGCTTTTATAATGTATTAGTCAAGGTTCTCCAGAGAAACAGAACCAGTAGAATATATGTCTACCTCTATCTATCCATCTATCTATCATCTACCTACAAGAAGGGATTTATTATGAGCATTGGCTCACATTAGAATGGAGTTTGAGTAGTCCCATGATATTCCTTCTGCAACCTGGAGCTCCAGGGAACCTGGTCATGTGATTAAGTCTGAGTCCAAAGGCCTGAGAACTAGGGGAGCTGATGGTGTAACTCTCAGTCCAAGGCCAAATGCCTGAGAATCGGGGGGCCACTGCTGTAAGTCCCTGAGTCTAAAGGCCCCAGAGGCTGGAGTTCTGATGTCTGAGGGCAGAAGAAGATCGATATCCCAGATCAGGAGAGCAAATTCATCTTTCCTCTGCCTTTTTGTTCTATTTTGGCCTTCAGTGGATGAGCTGAAGCCCACCCATCCTCCTTCCTTAGGTCACTGATTTGAATGCCAGTCTCTTCCAGAGACACCCTCACAGACATTCCCAGAAATAACGTTTTACCAGCTGGGGGTCTGGGTACCCGTAATCCAGTCGACACTTAAAATTAACTATCACATATAAGAAATGCAGTAAACCTCAGATGAGGAAAGATTGAATGGTACTTTAGACTTTTGACACAATTGGAAATGCTTTACCGGGAAGAATTATTTACTAATTACTTGGTATTTATTGAATATTTGGCCATTGTGTTATTATTCAATGTCATAGAGCAGTGCCTTTTCTAGAGCATGGATTACCCCAATTTTCTGAAATGAGTAAGGTTTGACAATGAACTGTGGCCTCTGAGGAATGATTTGCATTTGTAATTAAATTATTAGCTATGCCGCATATGATTATGACTCTAAATGTGGAAATCAGCCTTTAGTAAATCATAGTAAAATTTAATTAATTTATACTCTCTAAGGGAAAGGAAAGAATTAAGTAAAAACCCTAACAATTTATAAACCAAAAAAATCCAATCTTTTAATTGACTCTAATCTTTATGGGATGTGAGTATTATTGGATTAGAGTCCATTTAAAAATCATCTAGTTAATCCTTACAATTAGCTTAGATCACTTCTGTCCCCTCCCCAAACCCAGGATACATTAAAAACCTGTTACTAACAGTGAGGGAGTCTATTCTCGTACATTTGTGGGGGTACATGTGGATGTGTGTGCCTTAGAGTGCTACGAGAGTTTATTCGTGCTGTCCACTCATATTTCCAAAGTTGTCTTCCTTTTAGGCAAATAGGAGGAATGAATTTCTATGCCCTTTTGAAGCCAGGCATGGCTAAGTGACCTGATTTGGCCAATAAAATGTGATTGGAAATGCTGTGTGTCACTTCTAGACAGAAGGCTGTAAGAGCCAGTACATAACTTTCCACCTTTCCTTCCTCAAGCTTCAGCCACAGTAACTGACAGTATTTGCTTGTATAACCTGGGGTGGGAAGGGGCCTCCAGCCTGGATGACACGGACTCGAGTCTCCCGTGGCCCATGATAAACTCGTGGCCTAAGTGAGAAATAAACCTTCACTGTTCCAGGCTTTTGAGATTTTAGGGTTATTTACCAAAAGCAATACAGCCTAGCCCATTCTCACTAATATAAATGATAACAGCAACTCCAGATGTGGCATTGGCCATTCTCTTTAAGAGCTGGAAAAGATGCATATTATGATTAAAAAGCATAATAGTGCTAATTATAAATCTATCACAGAGAAAAATAGTGGGTTATTTAGATGCAATAAAATAATAACTAGAATAACAATATATTATTTGGAAGCAGAGAACAAAATTATCAGTGTAAATCATAAACTTGTCCAAAAACTCAGGACAATCAACTGAAAAATTATTAGAAGTTCAAAAAGATGAATGTATTCAAAATAAATATTCAGAAATCAACAGTTTGTTTTGATATCAACCATAAACAATTAGAAAGTTTAATGGAAAAAACAATCCTCTCAAAATGCAATGCCCTATACAAATTCCAGAAGGATCAAATAAATATTGTTTTAAAGTTTGCACGAAAAAGCACTGGAAGGGTAAATAAGACACTAATAAGAATGGCCCCCTCCAGAGCCTGGGGACCAATGAGGGGAGGAAGGAAAGGGTGCAGGCCAGACCTCTCTGTGCATCTCTGTCTAGATAGATCAGGCTTTTAATCAGGTTAGTGCGTTATCTGTTCAAAATATAAAAATTAAATCACACAGCAACTTAAAATGAACTTGGAGCATGTAGGGAAGCAGTTTCAATATTTCAAAACATAGGGAGAAACTAAAAGTGAAAACGTGGATAGATGTGACTGTATACAATGTAAAAATTTTGTGTGTTAACACCATGGACCAAATCAAAACTAAATGACAAACCATGAAAATAACTGCAATGTGTATATAACCAAGGAGATATGATTATACATTCACAATCTTTTCAACTCGAGAAAACTGTAAGTATTCCAGCAGAAAAGTAGGCAAAGGACACAGAAGATATTTATATGCATAAGAAATTAGAAGTGGTCATTAAATTGGGGGAGAGCAAAGACCAATTTCAACAGTGATCAAATAAATAACAAGATGAGATGTAATTCGTGATTGATTAATTTGGCAAGGATCAAGAAGAAACCTAATTTACAGTGTTAATGAGATTATGACAAAATGGACAACTTTATAATAAAAAAGTGAAAAAGTAGATCAGAAAAATATTTGTAAAGTATTTTTCACTTAAAAAATACATGCATATATGTATAGAATAAAAAATTTGAATAGAAATACATACTTACTTTTAATTTTATATTTAATGTATTTTTCAAAATTTCCATACAGGTACTATTTTTATAAAGAGAAAATTATTTTTTAAAGGATATGAGATAAGAATCTAAAGTCCTCATGAGTGTAGATTTCCTCATCCTTTCTACAAAATCTCCTCTTTTTCGTTAAATTCAACTTAGACATTGTTTCCTGAAGATGTCCTCACTAAAGATAATTATTTTAAGTATTTTTGCTGGAGTTATTTTTAATCTAGTTATAATAATGTAGCAGAGATATTTTCCTGGTTTTCAATGAACATGTATATGATTTTAGCTATAGTATGAATCCATTAAGCTTGGACTGCATACTTGATGACCATTTATAATACCGTCCCTTTGGAAAAATGTGTTCTGACCTCTAAACAATGAATTTAAAAAGAAACTGTGGGGATACACCCATTTGTAAGTAGCTTGTACTTCCAGATCTTGTAATTTGAATTTCTGATCATTTATTGTTCTTTAAAATTCTGCAGGGGACTTAAGAGTATCTTATTTTAAGTGAGACTGGACACTGGTCTGGAATGACAGGTATACACAGTTAGGCACATGGGATCATTTCTCCATACTTCCTAGAGTATACAGTAGGCCCTCAACAGACACTAGAAGAACAAAATAGGAAAGAGTCTTGGTTTGGAAGAAGGTAGGGCATCAGGCTGCCGCAGGGGCCTGAGCTCGCTGCTGACAGACTGCGTTCCAGCACAGGTGGGGCATGGCATTGTCTTCCTGGTCCCTTTGCCTGGGTACAATGTACAGATTGCATTTCACTTCACTGGATTTCGGCTGGGAGCTAAGCTCGCCAGTTCCTCCTTAGTCCTGTGTTTGGTTTCTTCACTCTCACACACCTGGTGAGACATTGTCCTCCTGGTCCAGGGAGGGGCTGTTTCCTGAACTCAGTTTTGTGTATTTGGGCTTGAGCGTCCAAGGACACACTCCCCTCAAGCTCAGTCAGCTTCTCGGTGGAGCACCCCACAACTCTGAAGTCCCTTCTCCCTGTCCGAGTACTCAGGCATGCTGTTATTAGTTTATTCCTCCTAAAAACACACCATTAGAATCAAGCCAATAATGACATAAAATTAAATTTCCATGATGCTTTTCAGTGTACTAAGCTCTCAATTTACCCATATTTTATATTAATGGAGGGATTGACCCTGTCCCCTTTCTAAAACTAAACAATAAAAAGCTCTATGTTTTCCAGGAATTTTCTCTCCAAGGGACACATGCTTTTTATGCAGAAGGCTCTTACTTAATGTGACAGGAATTTTAGTGGGGCAGGGGCTGGGGCTCAGATAATAGATAGCACTACTCCCTTTTTCTTACCACCGGCCCCACCAGAAACTCCTCTGCTTGACCTAGGGCTCGTTTGTTGATGAGTAGGCTTACATGTCATTTCCTCCAAAACAAACATATTTGCATTCAGGTCTTGGAGGCTGCTGGCATCCATTAATATTTAAGAGGCTAAAGAGTTCCCCTAGGGGGAAAACACGGCTAGCATTCTGATCACCTTTGAAGCTCAAGGTAAGGCTACCATTAAGTGGGACCTCAAGCAGTTGTTCCTTAAAGTGTGAACCTCAGACCACCTGGATCAGAATCACCCCCTAGGAACTTGTTAAAAAAGCAGATTCCTTAGCCCCACCCCAGAATTTCAATTCCTGGGGAGTGGAGCCCTAGGATCTGCACTTTTAATGAGAGCCTTGGGAAATTCCTTTATACACTCCAGTCTAGAGGCTGGACGCCAAGTTTGGTTCTCTTTCTGCCATGTGGGATGCCTCTGACCATTGCATCCCTTAGCAAAATGCTTTTTCCCTGTCTTCACTGGGGTGGGCTACAGTAACCCAGCCAACCCTCCACATGCATGCTTTCATTTTTTCATTCTGAAGATATGTTTTGAGCATCTATTATGTTCTAGATATTGGAAATCTCAAGAAAGCTGAAGATGGCATCCAAAGCTACCTTTGGGACCAGTAGCTATAGTAAAACAGCATATATTAATGTTCTCATTTACGGTTCCTTGCCTTTTCCATTTCTCATGCTGAAGGCTGTGTGTGGCAGGAAACCCTTTCATGTGGAATCCACTCACCGAGTAAGCAGGACCCTCATCGAGCCCCCTCTCCTCTTTGGCAGGAGCACTGTTAGGGTCACACCCACCTCGTATTTTGGCAGCAGTGGCAGCAGCTGGCACAAGCAGTGGGTGACTGGTGGGTGGGGAGGTGTGATGGGAAAAGAGGCCTACAGGCTTCACTGGACTTGTTTTTCTGCTTGGATTCAGACATTCTGTGTTTAGATTTAAGTTGTCAACGTCCCAACAGCCTCTCTGCTGAGGAGGTCCAAATCATAAAAGTCTTATCTAAAGTCAGCAAGAAACATCTGTTATTGCTGGAAATGCTCATGTTGGACTCTTTGGAATTCAACTTCATGGTCATTTTTCCTTCTTTCCCGTTCCACAGCTCTTTCCTTCTTGTTTGCCCCAGAAGGCTCATTTCTGGCAGTCACTCAACTTCAGTGCACGCTTTGCTTGTCTGTTATTCGCATCTCACTTAGGGTAAATGGATGCAAGAACAACTTCCGAGGTATGTTAGTCTCCAGGAGACAAGAGAAATGAGAAGAGTCCCTGGAGAAGTAAACAAGGGGAGTAAGTACATGAAGAGTCTTCATCTCGGATGTTGCAAGTGCATTCCGAGGCTTCTGGAATCTTTGCCTCTGCTCCATTTTTGTTTTTCTAGCAACCATTGAGCATTACTAAGTGCTTTACCCTCAATGCTTGTTACAGTCTATTTTGCTGATGAGGAAACCAAGGCCAAGAGTGGTCAGGCAGGTTGCTCAAACTCACGTAGAAAGTGCTGGGGCCAGGATTTACCCCCTGGCACTCTAGCCCCAGCGTGGGAACTCTTAGCTGTGTTACCACCTGTGCTTCTTGGGGCATCCTGCGTTTTTCTCCACGTCCTTTTAAGCGCTTGTTGACTGTAGAACACCTTTTCAGTCCCTTCTACCTGATTCTTGATTCAGTAGGCCAGAGATGGACTCACTAGGTGTCCGAAATCCCAGAATCCTGCATGAAGCATTTGCAAGGAGTAGGACCACTCCCAGAAGAAGGGAAGCTTTGCCCTCCCTGACTCTGGAGGGAGCCAGAAGGGCAATGGGTTTGGTGGAAACCACCACCACCATTTCTGTGTAAAAGAAAGGCTTCCTCACTGGCTGGGCCACAGGGAAAGAGTCTGTGTGCTAGCGCTGTCCAACGATGCTCTCAAGGCTGCAGAGGCAGAATTGAGACCAGGGAGAAAATGGGGGACATATGCTGGAAGTCCTCTTAAACAGTGGGTGACTGAGCAACAGAGGGAAAGAAAATAGATAGAGGAGCCCGAGGGACACAAATTCGAATACAGACAATGCACTCACTGGATGTGTGCTCTCATACAAGTTTCTCAACCTTCCAAGTCATGTCTAATACCTGCCTCACCACCCTGCCATCGTAGTTACATAGAACAATACAGATTTTGTGTCTCATACAGGGCTAGACCCACACTAGCCACTTAGCATGTGGTGGCTGTTATTATCCCAAGGGAAGATACTGGTAATGAACGTTTCTTTACCCCTTTGTCCACCAACACAACCTCCCTTCTTTCTGCTTAGATTGGGCAGCCATAGAGGTGTGGATGCTCTTCTGGTTTGGGCTATTTGCACATGCTGACCTAATTATGGCAGTAGTTGGGAAAAAAGATATCCAAGGGAATTAGTTGGTTAATGGAACTTTCTTGTAACATTTTATTTTTCTAGAAATAAACCATGGAGAGCTGTTAATCATAGACCGTGTGACTTGCCTTGGCCCCATCTCCAGCTGATACTGACTGAAGGTGGGTGGGGTGGAGCAGGGTGGGGCCCCTGCACAGCCTGACCTCCTCTCCAGCCGCTGTCCACCCTTACCAACCTGGAGAGCTTAGACATTTCTGTGGTCTGTGTCCTTTTGCTTCTAAAGTATAAGGGATTCTAATGAATTTTCCTCCAAGGAGCTAGTTTGCCTTTTATAAATAGTCTCAGCTTTCTGGTGTTTCTGCCTATAGGTCATCCATCTCACCTTGCTCTTCTCCCAGAGGTTGCCAACATCTCCTTTTGCAAATCTTCTTCAGTTTTCTTTAAGCGGTCTTTTTCTCTCTTTTCCCCATTGCTAATTAGAATGTAAAATTAAATCTAGACCGAGTAACCCCTGACCCCAGGACACCTTGTCAAGCACCTCTTCTTGCTAGAGGTGTGCTATGGAGCCTCACCTTTCCTTCATAATCTTTTGTTAGTCTTCAACCCATGTAATTTACTCTCCCTGCCAATTTGCATCATGTTAGCAATTAAAATTTCATGAGCTGTTGTATGAAATGCTGCAGTTCAAGTCCAAAAATACAGCATCTGCTGTGTTTCTTTCTTCTCATATGGTTACCCTTTCCAAAACAAGATATCATGTTGCTTCCCATGTTTTGTCCTTACAGAAGACATTTCGCTTCTTGCTTGAGATATTCCACTGTCTTTGATGTATTTACAAATTATATTTTTACCTACCTCTATCCTCACTTTGCTAATTACAGATCTACAAGTGCTGGTTAGTTTCAGGACAAATGTCCAGAAATGTTCAGTTTCCACTCCCCTCTACACCTCTTCTCCTCAATAAATTCTGAGAAATAATGAAAGCTTTCACTGGTTTCTTACCCAGATCTTTGAACATCCCAAACTACTTATTACCTGGCTCCTTTGATTTATACGTGTCCAGATTGTCCAACTACTGCTTTTTTGTGTTATTTTCCATCAGCTCTATTTGTGGAGTCTTTGAAGTGATGCCATAGTATCCAATTTCTTTTATATAGAAGAGTCTTTTATCTGAAAGCTGTAGTTTTTAGCTAAGGTTGCACATTAGAATCCAGAGAAGAGTCTTTAAAAATTCAGATGCCCCAGTATCTCTCTCACTTCCCCTCACCCCCAAGGAATATTGATTTAATAGGTTTGGGGTGGGGATATGGGCATCTATGTGTTTCTAAAAGCCCCTAAATTAATTCTAAGGGCACCCTAGGTGAGAGCCACATTCCAGAGTGAGCCCTAGGTCTGCAGTGTCCAGACCCCTCCCCCTACTGGTCCTAGGAGGCCCCTGGGCCCTAGTTTATGGACTCTGATCTGGGGCTCTGGCTTATGTTACCTCTTCTTATTGGAGAGGGTCCATTCTAGCTGGGGCTCAGATATGTGGGGAAGATTGAGGGGCAAACATGAAAGGAGGGCTTTCTAGGTGGACAGAAGAAAGAGCAAGATGAAGCAGAAGGCTGTCGGCAGTGCAGGGATGACACAGCTGAGCTAGAACCTAGTGCAGGATGCCTGAGAGAGAGTAGTGGGTGCCCAGGTTGGATTTGGGTCAGGGCCTCAAATACTAGATTACGTGTACTTTATGTAGGAAGCAGTGGTGGGGGCCAGCCCTAAGGTATTGCCAGGTAATGGGCTGTGAATCCTTGTAAATAAAGCCAAGTCTTATCTTTCTTCTCTTCATTACTTCTAGGACAGATTATTTAGAACACAGAGCTCTTTGAAATAATTAAGAATGCACCTTGCTTTTCATGCTCTTTCTTAGGGGGATTGCAATACTGATGGCTTGTTCTACATTTTACCCAGAGGCCTGGGTCCTGCTTGGGGGTTCCCCTAGACTTCTGCACGCTACACCAGGAAGCTCCCCCATCTCCCAGTCAGGGCAATCAAAAGCAGCAAACTGCAGGAGGTGCTCCCTACTCATGATGGGGTTGCTGCCAATGCCTACTTTATTTTTGCGGAGCTTTATAGGTTCCTCTTACAAGATGAGGAAGGATAGGATAAGAAATGAAGAGCTTGTTCATATTTAATCTTTCCCCAAATATATTTGGACAGGCATTATTATCTACATTCTGTGGCCAAGAACACTGAGGCTTAAGTAAGGTTAAGTAACTTGCCTGAGGTTGCAAAATAGTAAATGCTGGAACCAGGGTGGAAAACTAGGTCTTTCTGGCCCCAAACCCATGCTTGTTCCATTACACCACCTCTTCCTGTCTTGGTGGGAGACCTGCCAGGGGGTGTTGAGGCATTCCCCACTAAAGTTAAACCTCATTTACTGTTGAGCCTAAGAAATATTGATTTATGGAAATGCCCCACCCATATTATTAGAGACAGAAATGATTTCAGGAGTTTTGCAAGGCTTTGCCCTGAAGGAATATGTGAACGTGTTAGTTCGCATATCAAAAGCTGCCTCGCCTCAGGAGGGCATCTCAGTGGTCAGTAGCAGCTGCATTCCAAGGTGACGCTGCAGTCTCAAGCCTGTGGTTCTCGCCTGCTTTGAACAACAAAGCAGGTCTTGCATGGAGTCATGGGATGGGAGCTGATCAAAAAAGACATGCCGCTGGAGACAGACACCTATGGTTAAAGCCATTAGCCTAAGGGACAGCTCTTGCTTGACTTCTGCAGAATCTGTCGCAATACACAATAACCAGAGCCACTATGTCTCTGTTTTTGCTAAAGTGATAGTTTTATCTTAAAACTTAGAAGTTTGTCCTAAGAAGATTTTGTAACCTTTTGTTCACATTGATAGAGTTAATTAAGGGATCTATAGAAGCCTTTTTGGAGATTTTGAACCTAAAACGAACTACCTGTTATTATGTAAATCTGTTACTCCTGGTAACCAATCACTGTACCTATAAATACTGAAGTAAAACTTCAGTCTTGGCCACACAATTGATGGGGATATTGTGTAGTCCTCCGAGCATGCCGCTTTACCTATTTTCATAAATCTATTCTTTATAAACTATATTTTTGCCTCTGTGTATTGTTTTATTTCTATTTCCTACTGTTTTTTCATCCTTTGCTATGATCCCTGTCTGAGGGACCCCATTCTTTGCTGGGAGAGTAGCTAACTCCCCACATTTACGTTTTTAATCAGACTAATGGCATGTCTGGGCTTATTGGAGGATTTGGGGCAGATATAGGACAGCTTACATGCATGTGGTGTCTAGGAGATTGATAATGAGGCTGAAGTTGGGATGGTTGCAAGACCAACTTTGCCTGCTTTGCAGTTTTGCCCAGGATTGGAGAAGCTCCCAGGGAGACATTGCCTCAAGATGAGACAATTATTAGCACCTCTTTAGAGTTATTACATCTGCTTTCTCCAGTTCGCTGTTGTCCTGCTTGGCAGAGGAGGAGAGGTAAACAGAAGCATCTCTGCAGATTTTCTTGAGTTGTTCCAGGTAGTCTTTTTTGCAGGAGGATGTTTCTGGATGGTATTTCCATCTCTTGGCACTCCTGGGAACATGTAAAGGATGGATAAGCTCAGACATTGTTGTTCAGTCTACCAGGTACCGTGGGACAATCTTCTGACAAATCTTTGAGCCACTGGAATGTAATTCTCATGAGGTCAGTGTCTAGGTCTCTTTATCTCTAGCTCTAGTACAGTGCCTGACACATAGCAAGTGCTTTAAAAATATCTGTTGAATAAACACACGTGTCCTGGTTTCACATGGGCTTTTCTTCAATCAGTGGTTCTACATCAAAGAGACTTTCCCCGTTCTCTAGACAGTATGAAGAAGAACTAAAATAACTCCATTGCAATACCTTTATTTTTCACTGTTAGTTTTCTTTTACCATGAAGTCACTTGAGGGTTCCTTTGTTTCTTTGATTTTTGTAGCCAACTCTCTTTGTTCTATTCTTACATTTTCATCATGTTATAGAGAAAAATGAGGTGAAAAGGGAGGGAGAGGTTAACAGCACACCTTGATGACTAACTGAGGACACACAAAATCATAGGCTCCGTTTGCTCGGAGGAACTCCTCATTCAAGGCCAGACTAGGACATCCTGGGTTGGAAGGGGCAGGGCAGGGACAGGCAGGGACTGAAGCTCCTCGCTGAAGGGAGGCTGCACAGAAGACAAAGAAAGACAGGGCTCACCTCTTCACGGAGCTTAAATGTCATCTTCCCATCTACAGCAGAGGCCGAGTAGTCAGGTGAGTGTGGAATAGAGGTTGGGATGGAATATATTTCTTAAATTTCACTCCTTAAAGCCTTCTATTATCCATTCCAGGTGTTTGAAATATCTTGGGTGGGGATAAGGAACTGGGAACATGAGAGTGTTTGACTTATATTCAGACCTAGAACATGTCTGGGGCTTGGTAGTGGACAGGGGTCAGAGTCTTTGAACTGCTTTGGTGGGGTTGGGCTCTGCTGAAAGTGAGAGACTATGCACGTGGGATTATTTCAACATGAAACATAACTTAGCATCGCAATTAGTTTATCTGCACATAAAATTGTATTTTTACAAAGCACTCCCCTCCCTTAATATTAGGTGTGGATTACTCTTTTCTATTGTATAGAGATACATGGTAGTGTCATCTTAAGTGAGTTTCTGTTATTTGAATTGTTTTCCTCTAATGCTTGTGATAAAGGTCTATGGGTTGTAGGATTTTGAGGTGGAGATGATCAAGAAAATTCCTTCTCACTGAGTTGTTAACGTAAGCCAAAGAAATCAGATATCTTTGAGAGTTAAGTTGTTAACTAAGAAAAATCAACCAAAGCAAAACAAACCAAGGGGAAACAAAGGAAAGAAAAGCTAAAAACCACACATCTCTAAGACACTTACCCACTGTGGAATGGAATTCCAGAGGGTGCATTAAAAATGTTAAATTAATACTTAATTCCACTCTACATCAAGCTTGCCAAGTGTCGTTTATGCTATTCTTCAAATATCCAGTGCTAGAGGATTCACTGTCTTTATTTTATCTAAAAATAGGTCTGGCTGTGAGATCAAATTTTATTCAATTAAACAAAATTTGACTATCTCCTTGAATTTTCCTCATACGTTTACCACTGGGGTCGTCACATTTCTCTGACACGTGACAGTTCTTTAAGTAATATGCTTGTGAACCATTCATAATTTTATAGTTCTGTTTCCTGCTGTTTTCACTTAAAATTATATTGAGAACATTTTCCTATGTCACTATATTCCTCAAAAACACTATTTGTAATGGTTGTAAAGGATTCTAAAATATATGCTTATTTTAGTTATCTCTCTCTTGTTGACCATTTAGGTTCTTTATAGTTTTAAAAATTATAATGTTACAACAGCAAACTCAAAACTCTGATTTTATCTCTCATTTCCTTAGACTATCTTAGAGGTGAGACTACTGGGTCAAAGTGTATGAATGTTTTTAAGGATTTTGATATATGCTATGTTTTAGATTATGTTCCAAGGAAATAGACTCCAAGATAGAGATTTGCATGTAGGACTTTTATTAAGGAGTTCCCTCAACACCCTTGAGAGAGTGAGGGAAAGGACTGGGCAAAGAAGCTGAGCTATGGTGTGTAGCAACAGTGGCCTCAGCTGATCCTGGGCTACTCTGGAGTTTGCAGGTCCCTCAAGAGTTGTCCCAAACTGAGGCAAGGGGGCTGAGCCTTTGTGCTCTTGCATTGACCACTCACTGGATGCATGTTGTCTCCACGGAGAGGTTATGAGCTTAGGTGAGGCATCTCCCTTTAGCCAACGGCAATTCCTGGAGAAGGGCTCACCTGCTCGCTGTTGGCAGCCAACACTCCTGGCAGCTGGGGGAATGAGTCTTCAGGACTGAAGGGCAGAAGCTGGTGATGCCTCACAACATCTATTACAGTCACCCCTTGCACCTCTTGGACACACATGTTTCTTATGGAAAATTCATCCTATATGGGAACAGCTCCTCTAGAATTCTGGTTTGCATCTTTTCCTAGGGAAATGTACAAGAGGAAGTTTAATGGGACAAATTATAGTTCTCAAAGATGCAGGTGTTCTCAAGGACACAACTGACACTCATCAAATTCTTCCTTTACAACCCATTATAGATTTCCCTCTCCTTTGGCTGACAGCTCTGCTCCAGGTGGTTTACCTGGTGGGTGACTCAAGCCCTCATCCTTTGAAGGATCTGAGCCTGTGGTCATCATATCCTTCTCAAGCCATAACTCCTGCTTTTATCCATTTACTATCATAATTAGTTAAGCTATTACCCAGAGGTCCTTTTGGGAGCCAAACATAGTCTTCTCTGTTCCTCTTTTAACAACAGCTCAACCTCCTCCTGAACAGTTTAGCACCGCCAGTACGGTGATGCCTTTTTTTTTTTGCTTGTTGACCTCTTGGCACAAGAAACATAAAGTGCCTGGGCAACAGCTGTAGCTTCAAGTTTAATGGGATTCTTGCAGTGTTCCTGGTATAAGTGTTTCTGTTCTTGGAACGAGAATCTCTAGAGTGGCAGGACCTGGAGTTGTGGGGATGAAAGGTGTGCATTCCCTTTACACCCTGTACACCAGGGTGGGTCACTGGGCAGGATGGTAAGTGAGGTTACCCCTTCTTCTACATATGAACTACTTCTACTATGAACCACATAGTCTATATAGAGGGGACAAAGAACCATATAATAATCACTTATTAAGGGTGTGCACTGCATCCTGGAGGATACAGTTTTCCCAACATCATTTATTTAATAGACTATCCTTTCCTCATTGTGTATTCTTGGTACCCTTGTCAAATATTAGTTTATCCTATATGTGTAGATTTATTTTTGGGTTCTCCATTCCATTCTATTCGTGTGTGTGTCTGTTTTTCTTCCAGTACCGTACTGTTTTGATTACTTTTGCTTTGTAATATTGTTTGAAATCAGGATATGTGATGCCTTCCAGCTTTGTTCTTTTTTTTTTTCCTAACACAGCATCTCACTCTGTTGCCCTGGCTAGAGAGCAGTGGTGTCGTCATAGCTCACAGCAACCTCAAACTCCTCGGCTCAAGCAATCCTCTTGCCTCAACCTCCTGAGTAGCTGGACTACAGGTGAGCACCATCACACCCAGCTAATTTTTTTTTTTTTCAGTAGAGACAGGGTTTCATTCTTGCTCAGTCTTTGTTCTTTTTGCTCAAGATTGTTTTTGGCTCTTTGGGTTGTTTTGTGGTTCTATACAAATTTTAGGATTGTTTTTCCTGTTTCTGTGAAGAATGCCCTTCAAATTTTGATAGGAATTGCACTGAATCTATAGATTGTTTTGGGTAGTATGGGCATTTTAATAATATTAATTTTTCTGATTTATGACCATGGAGTGTATTTCCATTTATTTGTGTCATTCAATTTCTTTCATCAATGTCTTATAGTTTTCAGTGTACAGGTCTTGAACAGGGAGGAGTGGCCACTTCTGCAGGCTCAAATGGTTCCAGAGGGGACCTGGGCTTTCAAGATTTTTCAGCATATTGACTCAGAATGTCGTCATCCAAAGTCTCAGGGTCCTACCTTTCCCCAACAGTGGATTTGCACAGCTTATTTTCTGGGATTGAGAATTCAACTTTTTTTGAGTTCTTCTATACTTATAATTAAATCCTAGGCCTGACTGTCAGCTATTTCTGCCTTCTATCTGTGCAAGGTGAGTTTCTTTTTGGTGCTGCCAAGCAGGTCCTGAGGCCATCACACTTTGACTTAAATTGGCAATTGATCACACCCTTGCAGCTTTTCATTGTCTTTCCCAACACACCGATAGTACTCAGCATCTGCAATCCTAGTTTCCTCTGAATGGCTCAAATATCAAAGAGATCACATCCTTTGGTACATTTCCTGTCACTTTATATCCCATCCCACTGACCACCAATGAGTATTTTAACACTCACACCAGTATAACATGTGAGGGCCATACACACTCCACTTCTCACTAGTGGTGGGGCCCTTATTGTTAATGGCCTGGCAGGTGATTCATCTCCCAAATCCCATTTTAGAGTTGGCTTCCTCAGACCACTGCTGACATCTGCTGCCCTAGGTTGGGTTTCCCAGGAAACAATCTGAGACAGAGATTTGTTGGCAAGAAGATATTGGGGAGAGCTCCTGAGACTAACATCTTGGAGGGAGTAAAAAAATGAGATTAGTCGGGGAAGCTGAATTTTGCATTACATTGAAAAAATGTCTTCAATTGATCTATGTGGGCTCTGGAGCTGGGATGTTTTGTTCCATATTATCAGAATTGTTCCATATTGGGGCCTGGAGGGCTGGACCTTTGTACCTTCAAATCAACCAGTCATTGGATTCCAGTTGGCCCTGAGGGGCATAACCTTGGGTAAAGCAGCTGCTTTTAGCCAAAGATAACTCCTGGGGAGGGACTCAGCTGTGACCTGCTGGCAGGTGTGGCAGGCAGAATAACAGACCCCCAAAACATCCGCATCCTAATCCCTGGAATCTGTGAATATGTTAGGCTACATGGCAAAGAGGAATTAAGGTTGCATAAGGAATTAGGATAAGGAGGTTAGCTTGGACTATCCAGGTGGGCCCAATGTAATCACAAGGGTCCTTGTCAGTGGAAGAGGAAGGCAGAAGAGAGAGAGTCAAAGTGATGTGATACAAGAGACTCGACTTTGAAGATGGAATGGGACCATGAGTCAAGGAATTCAGACAGCCTCTGCAAGCTGGAAAAGGCAAAACAAAAACAACAACAACAAAAAAACCCAACAAAAACAAACAAAAAATAAATTCTTCCTTAGAGTCTCCAGAAAGGAATGCAGCCCAACCAACACCTTGATTTTAGCCACATGAGACCCATTTCAGACTTCTGGTGCCCAGAACTATAAAATAATACACATGTTTAAAACATTTTTAACATTTGCTTAAAATATAAGCTCCTAACTTTGTGGTAATTTGTTACAGCAGCTATAGGAACTCAATACAGCAGACTGCACTCCTGCAGCTGGGGAATGGCCCCGTTGATTCCGCAGGGAGATGGGGCCTCTGACGGCACACTACAAATTCCACTGCGCATTTCCAGTTCCCCTCCAGAAAACTGGCACCACTTTTTATATCTCTGCCTATAGTGTGTAATACCATCAGCAACATGGAGAATTATTTGGGTCTATAACTATTTTGTCGGCCCTTCTCAGCATGCTGGCAATGTTCCAATGTCAAGCTCTATTCCAACAAGTTCTGATGAAACTTTTGAGATCACATTTTCCATTCAATGTTGGTGTCCTGTTCCCTATTGCTCATGCTCTGACATTGGAACATAGAGATCCGAGTTCATTATTAATGTTTTTGCCTGCTTTTTAGTTATTTCTTCATGTGATTTACAGATCACCTTTCCAATGTTGTCTTTCTAGCCAAACCTCTCATTCTTTATAGTTTCTCTCCCATTAGTTAAAGCTTCTGGACCACTCCATTTGGTCTCCAGGCATCGTGAGAGATGCTCTACTCTTAACCAGAGGCTGTAAATTTAGTGTCTGAAATCAAGAACCAGAAACACAAAACTTATTTTGAATTCCATTTCTACAGCCTCTTTCGCTTCTCATGTCTTCCTTTCTTGTCCATCACTCCCAGCCATTCACTGGAAGAATCGATGAGCAAAACCACTGATTATCCTATGCCTTTTACTATTTTTGTCTCTAGAGAATGTGTCTCAAGCTTCTTCTGTACTCTTTGTCTCTGCATGAAGAGGGGAAGGGAATACATTAAATCTAAAGAACATGTATTATGTTCCAGTATCATTTCATTTAAATGCCATAGCCAGGATTGGGGTAATCATGATTATTCCTACTGTATACACAGAAAAGTTGTGTCTGCTTGACTCTAAAGTCTGTACTCTTTTCATTACACCCACTGGTGTAGAAACACCTGAGCACATCTGTCATTAGGGGACAATAGTATTTTGCTAAATCATGGTCACCTCCTTGTCACCTCTCAAAGGACAATGTACCTCCTGACTGTATTAATCAGAGAACCACCTTCCCAGCCCTCAACAGGGAGTCCCTGCCTCCAAACCTCTGCCAGGGCCTGCAGGGATGAGTGATGCTTGTGGCTCCCCTTCATGGGTCCACACGTCTTTTCTAGGAGGACTGGACTTAACTTCTAAGGAATGAGGCTCAGACTAACTATGTGTTTCCAAGAAAGCAAAAGTTTTCTTTTTCTCTTTCACTTCTCTGCCAGCTGTTTTCATTCACCATTGTCGTCTCTGGTTTTGATTCTCCTTTGCCGTCTCAAAAGTTCGACTCTCTGTTTTCCTGATGCTTTAGTTTATTTACTATGGATAGTGACTCTTCCTCCTCCACAATAAATCAAGAGAACAGAGGACAGAGGCCTTTCTCAACCCTTTCCCCTTCTCCTCCAATAGGATGATCTACTTCTGTCTCTCTCTCTTCCTCCCTCACTCTCATTCTCGCTCTCTCCCACACCCCCCTACACACAGTCATGGTGAAAACACACAGCACACAACCTGGCAGGTTGCTGTGGCAGTTGCTCAGTGCCCACACCCTTTGCCTAGAGCAAAATCACCATCCTTTGTAGCTCTGATTGACAGCACCCTTGGCTAATTTCTCCACTGCAGTAGCGAGATACTTTTAGCTGTGCTGTCCACTCCAACCTTATATTGCCAAGGGCACTCATAAATCATTTGTTGCTTTGCTTCCCTCTTACTCCATTCCTGGTGCCTCCCTTCCTTAGGCCACGTACTGCTATTTGGAAATTCTTGGAAAATTGCTGCCAGCCAGCTTGCTCCTCCAAACAGCCATTGGTTTGTTGTCTATCCAGTAAATAGAAAACTTGGAAACATTTTAGAGAATTTTTCACCTTTTCTACCTTCCAGCCTCTGCAACAAGGCCAAACTCGGATTCCACTCCAAAATCTGAACACAGGAAATAAGCTTAGGAACCACCTAGGTCTGTTGGTTCCTGGGCATTCTTGGGATGGGAGAGTTTCTGTCTCGCCAAAAATGCTCAGCTGGCTGCAGGCCTTGGAGGGCAAAGCAAGGACAGCTCTAAAGACAGAAGCAAAACTGTACCCTGTGTCCTGAGTCTGCCATTAAAACAAAACAGGAAAAGACACACATCTTTCAGGCTCCGAGTTAACTCTGTGGAAAGATGAAGCACTGTAAAGGCCACACATTCATAAAGAAACTTTCTCCATGAGCTGCCAAACTTCTTGTGGTTGCCTTTCTGTTGTGAAAGTTAAAGTTCATTCTCTGGGATCTTTGGGTGGCCCTTCAGCTCAACAATACAGAGTCTTTGTTCTTTTTCTTTATATTTGACCTTGTGGCCTTTACCCAAGACAAGGTAACTTTATTCTCTCTCTGAGATCATATCATACCTGGTTTGCCAAAATGACAGATACTTTTCTCTCTGGGAAAAGGCCACGAGTTGTTTATGGGACACAGGCAGTTAGGGAATCCGAAGACTGACTTTGTTCTACAACTCTTTTTACCCCAGCATATTTCGAATCAGTGTTTTTCTGGAAGAAACAACATGTTGCGCTATTCACAAAAGACAATCTATCAGAGCATAATTTACCAGGGAAGACAACTGTATTTTAGTGTGGGTGTGTTGGTTCTCTCCTGCTTAGAGAGCTTTCTGTTCCCACGAGGTTTTCAGCTGGCCTAGACCTTGGACAAGCCCTGATGAACAGTGTCACCTGAGGCCCCTCCTCCTCCCTTGCGGGAGGCAGAGCCCTTCGAGCCTTCTCCTAAGGTCTTTGCCAATTTCCAGTGATAACGAGATGATGCTAAGGAGGGAACTGCTGTGACTGAGCCATGAAGAGTGAAGGAAACAGCGGGGACCCTGGACAGACACTTTCAGCAAATCTTTATCCATGAGGGGTTCTTGGGGATATGAAGAGTGGCTTTTCTACGGTTGTCTAGAGTGGGCAAAATAGGTAATTCTTACCTGTCCTTATTTGCCTAGCTATCACCACCCTCTTTAATCAAGATATACTTCTAGGCTATAAATCCCTGAACCTCCAAGGGCTGGACCTTGGCGGGTGGCTGCTGATTGGCCGCAGATGCTCACTGTCAGGGAAACTTAGCAAAAGGTAAAATTAAGGAAATATGGGACGTGACAAGTGTCTTTAGTTTCTGTGTTTGATTAATTTGAGCCTGTGCGTTAAGGGCAGATGGACATCCGTTGCCCTGTGTTTCCACGAGAGGGACCCTGCCGATGTTTGCATGTGCATCCTTCACGGGTTTTCTCATGGCTCCGACTCTCAGCAGCGTCACTTATTTTAATATTTATTATGAATCCTGCTCATTAGCAGGATTTGTCTGAAGGCCTACTGTGTGAAAAGCATTTTCCAGGCATTGCAGAATGTGTGGAATATGGGATTGTTCTTGCCCTTAGGCAGTTTAAAGTCAAGTGTGTGCATGTGTGTGCGTGTGTGCCCGTGTTCACATGTGTCTGAGAGGCAGAGAAGTTGACAACGAGAAGAAACAAACTACATGACTCCCTGGAACATCAGATTTGTGTTCCACCGGTGACACTGCCATGGGATGTTCAGAAGATGGGCTCTTGCATGGGATGTGATTTGCTTTTTGGTCCCAAAGCCAGTTGGGCATCACGTGGAGACTGGATTTCAGAGTTCCCCTTGGTTCTGGAGCCCCAAAGGCTTTGGGGCTGCAGATGCGGCCCAGCAAGGAAGCGACTCCAGCAGCCCGGCTGTGGCCGTGATCAGGCAGAGCACGGAGGTCCTTCCACTAATGGTCGACCTCGTCAGACTCCCCTTCACTGCCTGTTGGCCTCTACCTTCCCACGTGGCTCCACCAAGATGTAGAAGACTTTGCTTGGCTTGTGATCTAAGCCACAGATGACCTTTATTTGAGTCCAGAAACAACTGGTCTCTTCCTTCCCAACAGAGTAGTCGAGATTAGGAAATACACCGATTGAGAGGGAAGACATTGTCACTGATCTCAAAATGTGGGCTGTCCTCTCTGTCTCCTGCTCCTTACCTTCCATCTGCCCTTGCTCCCTCCACACCCACCCATTTGCCTTCTCCCTTCATGAGTGTGTGAATTCTCCTCTAGGGCTGGAAAATCCCAGAGAGCTTCTGCCCATGGAGGTATTCCAAGGCATGAGAATACAGGGTTGGGGACGAGGTTGGGTCAGGGAGCATGATTAAATATCCAGGGTGGCTGGAGGGAGTTTGCAAATCATCTTTGTGCTGGGAGTGGGGAGAGCAAGGACAGCAAAACTCAAAACTGGAGTGGTGTCTACTGTCAGGTTCAAGGATATGGCAAGACCTCATTGGGAAGATGGACTGTCAGAAGCTGAGAAGAAGAGAAACAAGGCAAGAAGGTGAATGTGAGTGTCAAAAGGTGCAAGGGGAGAACTGATGCTGGGAGAGCAACTGGGGGGCTGAGGTCTATTTTCAGACGGTGTGGACTGCATAGAACAGGGTCAGGCCTGCTGGAAAAAGGGGCTGTGAAGAAAGGATGATAACTTTAAATCACTTATCCTGACCCTCTGCCTAGTCTGTGAGCTTTTTCCTGCCCTTATAGGACCCTTTTTGTACTCCAGACTGTGCTCAACTACTTCAGTGTTACCCAGTATTCAGGTTTACTTAAATAGACAATTTTTCTAAAGTGCTTTATGTGCTAAGTTTGTCTCCCTGACTATATTATAAGCTCTTTGACAATAGAGCTGTGTCACCTTCTTTAGAATCTCTCACAGAACCTAGGGTCATCCTTGCTGAAATAAGGGCAGTCGGACTATGGCTTCCTTGCAACATCTATGCTCACCACGGTTTCTGCTGAGGGAAAGTAGAATTCCCTAGAGGACCTTCTAGAGAACTCACTGTGGTTCTAAATTCTAAGCTCTAAATTGTAGTTCTAAATTCTAAGGAACTAATTAACTGTAGATTTGGAGGGGCCAGGCCACTTGCTTAGGCCTTTGCCTTGTTTCCTTACTTGTGATATGAACACTATGCACTTAGGGTTCACCTGATGTGTGCCATCTGCCATCTGCCACACGTCATACGCCATGCCACTGTGTGTGCCGTCTGCCAGGTCACGGGCTTCCAGATGCTCCTCTGAGCCTTGTTCACCACAGTGATTACCCTTCGAGCTAGGAGGGTGTTCATGTTCATTCCTCCAGTCTCTGACCTTGGCTTTGTCCACAGTACTTGGGGGAAGCACGTACTCTCTACAAATTACTTTGACCAATGTCTCCAGTCTAACCACCTTTGTGCTGCATCAGGGTTTCTCAAGTGACAGTGCAGAGGCGGTACATGAGAATCAGCTGGGAAACTGTAGAAAGGTGCAGACTCCTGCCTGGTCTCCACCCCAGCCCTGCTGAATCAGAATCTCTGGGGCCAAGCCTAGGAATCTGCATTTTGACAAGCTTGCCAGTGGATTGCTGGTGCACACTAAAGGCTTGAGTAACCACCTATTCAGCCCTGCCGGGTTGGTACAGCTCGGAGACTTTGCCCCTCTGGTGTATCTTGTTCTTCTGCTACGTAGGACATGGCTCTCAGCATAGTACCTCAGATCCCTCTGCTCCCACGTGAAAGGAGGGATCCCAACCCCGTGGGGTGCCTCTCCTCTCTGGTCCCACATTCTGTCCCCAGCCACACTTCAGGGGGGCCTACCTGTGCTGGAATGTGTGCCAGCTCCCCCCAAGAAGGACTGAGAGCCACACTGGAGCTGCAATGCTTCAGCCATGGTTTTCTTTCCACCAAGAAAGGGGTGGAACCACGTGATGTACAACAGAGTAATTGAAAACAGGTTGAGGTTTCTGCAGCTCCAGTCACAAGTGGGATACATTTCTTGTGTCCGTTTCCAAATGGAGGGGCAGGGGGAAGTGGAGAGCAGATAAACAAAGCAGCTCCTCCTTGCACTTCCCTGCTCGGTTTTGTAATTTTAAAAGGACAATAAAATGTAGAGATTATAACAAAATAAAGGCAAGGTTTATAAAGGCAGTCCCATTATGAAAGGGCCTTTACAATCTTTCATTCCAACCGGATCCTAGCACAGGAAGCAGGAGGCGAGGGAGGCCTGGGCCTCTCCTGGGGTTTCCGCAGAGGCCTGGCTGGGCCACCGGGTCGGAGGTGGGAAGCGCCCTGTGCTGCCTGCAGAAAGGGAGAACAGACCCCTCTGTCAGCGCCTGCCGACGACAGCGCAGCCCGCGTGGGCAGACAGGGCGCATCCCCTGGCTGCAGGGAACACGTGTCTCAATGCCTCGGTTGTTCTTCACCTTTGTGTGGAGTGTGGCTTGGCAAGCAAGAGGGGATTAGGAGGCCCGTTGACTGAAGGCCTGGTAGGATTCCCTGTGTGAGAAACCCACCCAAAGGTGATAGCTTTGGGGCTTCATTAGGGCGGTGATCAAATCTAAAGTTAATGTTTTCCAGAGTGTGGGCCCCTCCCTCGTGGATCTGTTCCTATCTTTCTCCCATCTCCTAAAAGCAGGGAAGGGCTAGAAACTCTTTCTCAAAGGGACTTCCGAGAAATAGTTCCCAGATGAAACTCTCTGCTCTGTGCTTACTCGTGTACTTGTCTTCCAAAGGCTGCCAACTGAAAGAAAACGATTGTGTGTGTTCAGACAAGTAGGGACACACAGGCCTGTGAGGTCAGAGAGCCACTGATGGTGAAGCAGCTCAGGATGGGGTGAGCCCCTGCTTCTCAGAGTGTGTGGCCTGGCCCATTTATTCCAGAACATTTAGACCCTTAGGGGCAAGGATTTTAGGGCCTCTGTGACACAGAGCCTTGGGAAGGTCCTGCAGCTGTGTCAGTGGCATGCAGAACCTACCATGATTCCTGTATGTAGTTGGGTTCAAAATTAATTGCTGAATATCTATCATTGCCTTTTAATTGGATTTTTTTTTGTTTATTAACTGGCATAGAACTATGCCTTTGTCTCATTCATTCACTCATTTGGCAAACATGAAAGGGTAGGTTTCCTGCTCTACCTTCATAACGTTGAGTCAGAGGTACCCCAAGGACAAGCTCTCCCAAGAGAGTGGTTCCCTCAGATTCATGGGCATATTCTTTCTGTGCATAAAATGAATTAGTGAATGTGCATGTGACAAGACCAGCTACCTACAGAGTATTGTCTTATTCCTCAGAAGCTTCCTTTTGACTTTTGGAAAACATGCCATTTAGTAAGCAGCAAGTACCCATCCTCCTCTGCAAAGAAAGCTTTAAAAAACTAGCCTTGAGATGGTTTTTCCCGCTCCTGCACTAGGAAAACAAGTCCCCTCATCTTGAGCATGTGCAGCTGGTTCAGGCTCACTTGGCGAGCTATAGCAGGGAGAGGTCGGGGCTGGAGATGTAATGTTGGCAATCTTTAGTGGTTTTAAAGCCATGAGACTGATGAGATCACTAAGGGAGTGGATAGAGAAAGAAAAGAGGTCAAAAGACCAGGGGCATTATAACCTTAAGTGTCTGGGGAGATGGGGAGAAACCGGCCAAGGAGACCTGGAAGGAGCAGTCAGAGAAGTAGGAAGAAACCCAGGCGTGGGGGTGCCCCAGAAGCCAGAGGAACACAGTGTTCCAGGATAGGGGGAGGTCAACCGTGAGGGACGCTGCTGAGAGGTGTGGTCAGGTGAGGGGAAACTCTGCCACGGGTTCTGACAGTGTGAAGCTGTTGGTGACCTTGGGCTTGGGAAGGACATATTTTGGTGGAGAGGTGGTGGTGAAAGCCTGGTTGGTGTGGGCTCAAAGGGTGCATTCATCTTTGCTGCTGAATGAAATGGAACAAAACAAGAACATCAGAAACCTCCAGTCAGGGCGGGTGATACCCCATCCTGCCTGTGTTATCTCTTCTTACATCCTCTCTGGAATTTTCTACACATTCCCATATGGACCAAATTCCAGTCATGAAAAACCATGTCATCAAATTTTAGGATTGTAGCAGTTATTGCAAGTTTTTAAAATCAAAGCCTCACCCTTTAGGTAGGACCATCGAATGTTTAAGTAGGAAGGTGCCCCTTACAGATCATTGAAACTGAGTCCCTCTATTTTACATACTGGGGACACTGAGGCCCAGATCTGGGAGTTGACTTATTTAAGGTCGTGCAGCTGCTTTGAGGCATTGCCTCTCTTCTTTCTCCCCAGTGTACCTGGCAGATGGGAAGCTGTACTTTTGGAAAAGATACTAGGAGACAGATCTCCTATGTCTATCAGTTCCTTCAGATACCATTCTGTGGCAAATCCTCTTTATAAGTAAATTAAACTACTCAGATAGTCATGTAAGCCAATTTCCATATAAAGTGTTAACCCTATGTAGATCCAAAAATCTGGGAAGGCCCCGGTCAGGCAGCCCATTCCTTAAGAAACGAGGAATCCTGTGGCCCAGTGGAGTTCACAGGCAGGAAACCCTGGGCTGGGGCATCCCGTCCTCCTCCTTGGCCTTTTTTGTGATGTAAGCAGAGTCCCTTTGGCCAGCTTCCCTGGCTTCCTCCTCCATAGATGGTGGCTGGCTATCCCAGCCTCCTGCCAACTGGTGTTGTCATTCTTGGAGGGGGCCCAGGTTGGGCTAATGCTCATGTGATTAGAGCTCGCTGGTGTTAAGCGTGTTCATCCAAAGTGCATCACCTACTGGGCTTTGATCCAGAAGGAGGAAAAGAGCTCAGCTCCCCCGGGAGGAGTTATAGATTCCTAACCAGGGACAGCAATGTGCCATTCAGGCTGGTCCTCCGCTGAATCGCCGCTAAAATTCTCCTTCTGTCCAGACACTAAAGGGCGAGCCCTTGTTCTGCCCTTGGAGGGGATACCAGGCTGTGGTCGAGAAGCTGTCAGTTCCTGGGCTGGGCCTGTGTTTGTCGTTCCGTCTCCAGACCCCCCACCTTTATGGAAGATACAAGACATAAACTCAAGACTCATTAGAATTAGCAGCATCAGACTTTGATTTCAAATCTTTTTATAATTTTGTTGATTAGAAGGAGAACATATTGTTGCTTTGTTTAATAACTGGATAGTGAGTGAGTGAATAGAAGATCCAGTTGGAGAGAGATGTAAAGGAATAGTTTTCAAGCTGTCTTCCCCAGTAGAATCATCTAAGGAGCTTTTAAAACTCTTAAGGCCTTGGTCACACCCTGTGTCAGTTAGGTGAGAATTTTGGGAGGTGGGACCTGAGGATCAGTAGTTTTTAAAACTCCCCAGGTGATTCCACTTCCACCGTTTGACAAATCTGTTGTACCAGTGCATTTCAAACTTGGTGCTAACACTCAGCTGGGGTCTTGCTGAAATGCAGATCCTGGTTCAGTAGGTCTGCAGAGGAACCTGTGTTTCTAATAAGCATCCAGGTGATGCTGAGGCTGCTGGTCTGGGACCACAGTCTGAGATTTGAGTAGCAAGGTGCTAGAAACGCTACAGGACCATTGCCAGTAAGCTGGGGTGACTGCTTGCTGCTAGGTGATGAAAATGGCATCAGAGGTGGAAAGAGCTGTGAGGGCAGGTGGAGCTTCAGGGAGGGCTCAGTTCCTCTGCTGGGCCTGGAAGAAGAGCAGACCTCAAATAACAGAGAGAGAGAGAGAGAGAGAGAGAGAGAGAGAGAGAGAGAGAGAGACAGAGAGAGAGACAGAGAGAGAGAGAGACAGAGAGAGAGATATTGAGAAGGAGGGAGGGAGAAAGACTTTCTCTGCTCCTGCTCTGGTCTGAGTCCTTGAGGCGCTGGGACATGAAACACAATGGCCTGCTCAGCAGAAACCCTAAAAAAAGTTGATTGATGATGACACATCTACTCTTGGGTGTGCCCTGGAGCAGGTGGATGTGAGAGGCAGGGGCCTGAATCGCTGGGTGCAGAGGTTCCACATCTATAAGGAGAGAAGGCCCAAACGTGGCACAGTGGTAACCCACAGCACAGACATGGAACAAGCCAAGGGTTATTTTCAGCCCCCAGTTAGAATGGTGGGTTTTGGGCATAGTAACGGTGTCTTCTCAGCTAGATTGAAACCCAGTCTAACATCTGTGCAGATGTTTCCTGTCCCAGTGTTCATCTCATTCTTGATTTCATCCCCACCTCTGGTCAGGGGTTAGATTTTTACCTGCTCCCTAAAATGTTCCCTCACTTGCTTTCTGTAATTCCATTTTCCTCTGTAGTAAGGAGCAGGGGTTGGCAATTTTATATTATTAATCGGATGTGCAGAGAAAATGCAACTTTTATTTTCTACAGTGAATCTAATCTTGCTCCAGCACCCTCACCCAGATGGGCAGAAACACGTGCCTAGTGTTTCAACTCGCCAGTTAAAGCCTCTCAGACTCTTCTGGCTTGAAAGTGTCATTCAGTTTAAAACAGTCACCTTTGGAGAAACATCTCTTTGGGGTAAATTCTCAGACTTTCTGTTTCTATATCTATCTTTTTTTTTCCTCTCCAGGAAGCTGGTTATAGGGCCTCATTCATGGGGGTGGGAGGGGAGCCCCCAGGCGCATGCGGCAGGCTGGCTTTGACCTTTGTGGTTTCTCTGCTCTCTGCAGCCAGCCATGGATGGATCTGGTCCCTGGGTCCCTGTGCAGAGCCTGCTCACCACAGCTGGCCCTTCCAGCATTTGAGGGCTGCCCATGGATAAAGTCCATTCATCTATGCTGTGGTCTGAATGTTTGCGTCCCCTCCAAAATTCATAGGTTACAACTTAATCCCCAAGGCAACAATGTTGGAAATGGGGCCTAATGGGAAGTGTTTAGGTCATTAATGCCATGAAAGGATTGATGCTGCTCTAAATAGGGCTTGTGGGAGTAGGTTTGCTCTTCCACTCTGCTGCCACGGGAGGAATAGTGTTCCTCCCCTCTGGAGGAAGCAGCAGTCAAAGCCCCATCCTAGAAGCAGAGCCTGGGTCCCTACCAGACCCCAAACCTGCTGATGCTTTGGTCTTGGATTTCTCAGCTCCCAGAGTTGTGAGAAATAAATTTCATTCTTCATAAATTACTCAGTCCCAATTATTCTGTTATAGCAGCACGAAACACACTCAGACAATCCAGCCCTTTGCTGGAACCCAGAGCCTTCCCATTCTGTCAGTAGGCTGCACAGGACCTTCTCCCCAACTGGGTTCCAGAGCCTGTCCCACTCTCTCTGATTTAATCCCCTCACCCATCCCCCAGTGTGCCTTGCCCATGAATGAGCATTCATTCTGACGTTCTTCCCCTCCTTCAGAACCACGGAACTAGCTTTTGTGAAAAGTGAGCTGCTGTAGGTTTAATTGTGCTCTCTCCCAGAGAGATATGTTGGAGTCCTAACTCCCAGGACCTCAGAATGTGAGCCTGTTGGACATAGGATCTTTGCAGAAGTGAGCAAGTTAGCATGAGGTCCTTGGGATTGGCCCTATGACTGGTGTCCTTATAAAAAGGGTGCAAGGGGGGAATTTTGGACACAGACACACACATAGAAGAAAGGTGATGTGAAGACACAGGGAGAAGACAGCCGTCTACAAGCCAGGAGAGAGGCCTGGAACAGCTCCTTTTCTCACAGCTCTCAGAAGAAATCAGCTCTGCAGACACCTTGATTTTGGACGTTTAGCCTCCAGAACTGAGACGGTAAATTTCTGTTGTTTAAGCCACCCAATTTGTGGTACTTTGTTATGACAGCCTTAGCAAGCTAATGCAGTTGACCCTTGACTCCCTGTGCAGTGAAAAATCTGAGTAAAACTTTTGACTCTCCCAAAATTTAACTACTAATAGCCTACTGTTGACCAGAAGCCTTACCGATAACACAAGCAATCAATTAACACATATTTTGTATGTGATATGTATTATATACTGTATTCTTACACTAAAGCAAGATAGAGAAAAGGAAATGTTGTTAAGAAAATCACAAGGAAGAGAAAATACATTTACTCTCCATTAAGTGGAAGTGGATCATCAAAAAGATCTTCATCCTGTGGTCTTCGCATTGAGTAGGCTGAGGAGGAGGAGGAAGAGGAGAGATTGTCTTATTGTCTCAGGAGTGGCAGAGAAAGGATAGGTAGAAAGGGAGGTAGGAGAGGCAGGCACACTATATGTAACTTTTACTGAAAAAAATTCAAGTGTAAGTGGACCTGAGCAGGTCAAACCCAGGTCATATTTTATAGGAGGAATTGCCTTCTTGTTTTCCCCGATTGTCCTCCAAATCCTAGTAGTTCACTCCCCTGGCAGCACTGGGTAGTCTTGGTACTGAATAGTAAAACTTTCCTCTAAAAGCTTTGAGGGTTGGGAGTAGGAGTAGAGACTGACGCCTTTCATATGTCTTGAACAAAATAATTTAGAAGGGGCTAGAAGGAGAATTTCCCTTCCACTTCAAGGAAGACATATTTATTATTTATTACTGTCCTGGCTCTGAATGCATTCCCACTTACTCCAGGTTCTGCCTTGATCAGTTCAGGCCTTTCCCGTTTCTAACCCAGGCTGGCAGGACCACAGGCCCCAGTCCTCTGCTCGCCCCCATGTCTGCAGCAATGCTTCCCCAGCTTTCTGAAGTTCACAGAAGGGACATTGTGACAGTGTGACACACACCAGCCTACCTTTCATAACAGGTGCTCAAGCTTTTCTCAAAGTCAGGAAATTCTTCTGGTCAGCCACACTGTAAGCCCAAAAGTTTTGGCCAAAGAGCACATCCATCATCCCTGGAGCTTAGAACCTGGCCTCTTAACAGGAGGCTCGGGCTGGGCATCTTTCAAGTATGGACTTCGGAAATTCTCTCCCTGAGGATGGCTGCTAGATGGTGGGTGCCCTCGGAGGTCATGACTGTGCAGCCACATCTGGCCATTCAAGGTGGCATTTGCTGTGCTGGAGCCCAGCTCCCTGCAGTGTGACCTGGGCTTAAGCTGTTTCTCTGCACAGGACTTCTGTGGCTTTAGAGCCTTCCAAACCTTCCTGCTGAGTCTTGCTGGAGGAGAAGGTAATGCTGAAACCACTTAATAGAGTCTCTGGAGCCTAATTAAAGGAGGAGAGGATGTAAACTCAGAAAAATTTGGCATAGGATGACATCATTTGCCCTCCTTACAGTGAGATTTTACTGATGCTGAACTTGAACTAAGGTTCCAAGATGTCAAGTGATTAGCACAGGGTCACAGCGTGGTTAGAGGCAGAGTTGGGAACAGATTCAGATCTGCCTCCCAAGTTGGGCCTCCTTCCTTTACGGAAGAAATAGGACAGACGCTTTGCTTCAGACATCCTGGATCAGAAATCTGAGTTTTAACAGGAATCCGGTCAGTCTGACGCAGGGGAGAAAGAAATCCTGCCCTGAGAATCACTTCTTTACAACTCTCTACCTCTACTGGGGCACTTTTCTGCCGGTGTGGTTGAGAGCTTTGGAATTCCCACTCTGTCAATTACTAGGTAATTGAGCTTGGTCAAATCAAATCACTTTATTGCTCTAAACCTGACTTCACATCTGTCAAATCTGAATATCAGTTTCTATATTCTAGGGGTGTTGTGGAGGATTAAATAACAGTGTTTCCAATAATAAACATTACCTCTGACCAGTTGGTAGCCATAGAGAATAAGGTGTAAAGCTTTCTTCCTTGGGGTAGACATGGTCCAAGAAAACAGTTTGTGGAAGAAGACCAAAGAGTTCTTTAAAGAAATTCAAGGCAAAATATTAGACAATAGGCTATGCAGAGGAAAAGGTGAGATTTTGGTCAAGACATTGCACAGGAGGTCTTGGGACCTGGTGGGTTGAGACCCAAACCTGACCCAAGCTGGGTGCCTAGGGCACATCACATGATCTGTCTGAAGCTCAACTGCCTCACTCGTAAAAGGAAACAATGATAATGACTCTGTCCTTACCCACCTGTAGTGCTGAGCAAATGGGACACACAGTGAGGCACTTTGTGAATAAGCCAATGCTCCAGAAATATAAGTACGATATTTTCATACCAATATGGCAGCTGCCTTGTCCACCAGGTATTTCTTTCAGGACCAGAACAAAGTGATCAGTTAAAAATTGAATGGGTAAAAGCACCAATGTAAAATAGAGCCATAATTAGATCTGTTCTTCAGGTAGTTAAGTAAAGTATTCAATTACTATTTTTTAAAAAAAAATTTTACCTGTTGGAAGTCATGTTGCTGCCTTATCCTGAGATTAAGGCTTTGGAATTCTTATTCTATTCTTTGGTAGCAGCTACACAACCTCTAATCTCGTCTGTTTTTCCTAATTGCTTACCATATCAAGTTCAAACGGTGGAGAGCTGAAGGGAAAGTCTGTGGGCAGTTCAAAACCCCAAAACAAACAAATAGAAAAACAAAGAAATGGAACACTCCACCAGTGTTTCCTGCATTAACACTGACAGAAGGCTGATGAAAGTTTAATAAAGTGGCATCTGGTTTACACTTGGTGC
The DNA here is from genome assembly GCF_020740605.2 of Lemur catta. Taxonomy (NCBI): domain Eukaryota; kingdom Metazoa; phylum Chordata; class Mammalia; order Primates; family Lemuridae; genus Lemur; species Lemur catta. The sequence continues at coordinate 74,389,478 of NC_059128.1, read as the reverse complement.
ACACAAGCCCGGCTTTCATGACTTCTGCAGGCTGTGCCTTCGCTTGCTTCTTTGCCCTCACCTCCTAGCCTGTTATTTATGAATTCTTTCATCCTGCTGGACTGGTCTGCTTGTTTCCTCAGTCCACCGTGTGCCTTCCAACGACTGCCGCTGTTCAAATCACCAAACTGCCGGCCCACGATGAGTCTCCTCTGCAGGGCTGCCCTTTGCCTGTGCTTCTCCCTGCTTCAAGGGCACAAAGCTTCCTCCACAAAGCCGTCAGGTGCCTCACGCCCTTTTGGAGGGTCTCTGCCTGCATCTCTGTGTGCCCTTGGCTCAGGCTGCCTTGCATCGCAAGTTGTCTATTTGCACAGCTGCTCTAGAGTCTTTAAGGTCCTTAAGAATGCATCTTTTCACCTCTGCACCCCAGGGTCTAGCACAGGTCCTGCAAAATTGAAGCACAATCATTATTTATTATTCTTGATAGTGATTCTGAAATTCTGCTCTCCTTTGATGAGAAAGAGTAAACAGGGATGGGTCCGAACTTCTACAGAGCAACCTCATGTGTGACAAGCATGTGCTGGGTGGCATGGTCAGGTGCAGGGGCTTTGGAATGAGACTATAAGCCCTTTCCTCGCTTCCAAACATGTGTAAGCAGTAATTAAAAACATTAATTACCTCTCTAAAGTTTCTTATTTCCTGACTTAGCATTCAAGCTGTCACATTCACTGACCCATGAACCAAAAATGTCTTTTCATATAGGCAATGGAAACAGACATAGAGTTGAATTTTGAACTCACTTAAATGATTTTGATTTTGGAATAGCAGAGATTTTGCTGAAAAGCCATTCCTTCAAAGGCAGTAAACTCATCTCTCTAATTTGTAAGTGGCTTTTCCCACCCACCATTGTGACCACAGTCACATTTAAATAATTTCATCAAATGAAAGCGTTTCTTTATGAGACAAAATCCAAGCACTCTAGCCATGCTATGGTGAATTTTTCAAGGGAGGCCTCATTTCCCAGGTAGCTGGGGCTCTTATGCATACATTTAGGCACTCAGACAAATATACTGATGGCATAAACTTATAAAGAGTGCCTCCACAATAAGAATGCAACTTGTATGACAAAAAATTTAAAATATCTTTTTAATCTCCAGACATTAGAGATCTATATTAAATTGAAGAAACATACAATTCTTGAGTTTTGTTGCCAGCCTTTGTTTGATAATGCTATTGAATATACTTTATTTTAAAAGAGCCTTGTGAGATGGCAGGGAGATGAAAGTTAGACAAAGAACAATGCTGCCATGGAAAAAGAAAAGGCAGCTACATACTTCTCACCCCTGCCCAGTGGTGACAGGTAGACACCTGGGGAGGGATTCTGCCTGCTGCTGGTCGGCTGGCAGGAGGTGCTGCCGAGAAACTCCTGCCTGGCACTCGTCCTCTGTAAGTGGCAAATCAGTCTAATCCAGACCCAGACATGAGGGCAAATTCAACTCCTAACTAGGGCATAATGAAACATAATGGAAGTACGCGACCCAGCAGCTTCTCAACATACAGGAGTCCTCGATTGCCACATTCACCAACTGATTTGCCGGGTGAGGACAAATGGAGATTAATAAAGCCATGTTGGGGCCGCTGCTATTGCTGGGCTAGACTCACTCTTTATCTGGAGGCTCGTTCTGATATACCCCTGAACAGGGAGCAGGATTAAAATTCATGATCCTGCTCATTTAGCAAAACCATCCCCAAAGGTCCTGCATCCAAGGCTCTCATTTAGCAAATGGCAAATCTCTGAAAATGGATCATGGGAGTGGGTCATGAATATTTTGCCTCTGAAATACCAAAATGTCCTATATAGAATACCCCCCCTCATAGGTTTCTGGGACAGGATACTCTCCCAGACAAACTCTTCAGTGTCCTGTCCCAGAAACCTATTGGGAGGGCTAATTGAGCAACACTTACGTGCACATAGGAAAGTAACATTCACTGAATGTCAGGCAGGTGGGAGGGGGATGCAGAGGATGGGGAAATGGGTGTGGTGCACACTGTCTGGGGGATGCCCAGGTGTGTGGCTCTGACTCAGGCAGTGCATAGGCAATATATGTAACCAAAGTGCTTGGACCCCCATAATATTCTGAAATTAAAAAATAAATTAAAAAAAAAGTTTGTTCTGGTAGCCTAGAAGGCACGGGGTCTTGTCTTGGCTCCAGGAGTGACAGAATAAGGAACACCATGGATAATCACTGAGCTGTATTTGTGCCTCACTTTCTCCATGTATACACTCAGTGCTTTAGACTTTGGAGACAACAATGCATTTGGCAAAATGACACTGCCCTTGAACTACTTCTACCAGTGGCTGAAGTTCTTGGTGATGGCCCTTCTTGGGTCTACCCTTTCTAAGGGTGTGGCCTTCAGTGGTTCAAACCTGGTGCAATTCACTCCTATTCAGAGAACCATCCTCAAAGGTTCTGCATCCAAGGCTCTATGAGAAACCAAGCAGTCTATGCCCTGGGGAAGGGTTTCTTTTTTAAAATACATTTGAGGAAGAAACAATTGTGCTCTGTTTCCCTCTGTTCCTTCCACCTAGCCAAGGCATTTTACTCTATGCTCCTTTCAGGCAATTGGAAAACAGCTGAAAAAATGCTATGGCAGCTTTGCAGAGAGCAGGCATTGCATAAAAGCCATCCTGAACTCAGGCCCGAAGAGTTTTCAAAGCCAGTGATCCTCGGCAGGAGCTGGCAAGATAAGTATTGTTGGAAAATTTCTGTGTTTAGTTCTCAGTCTTCCTTTCTTACTTTCTTCCCTTAAGGAAAGGAATGCAACAGGAGAGAGCAAATTTGTTTATTTTCCTGACATTCCTTCATCTGTAGAGCATTAGAAGCTTGTTTGTTACGGTCCTGGGTTGCTACTGGACCAGAAGGGAGGAAATTGGAGGTATAGGCCGAGCGATTTCTTGGTTTAAAAAGACAACAGTGCAACCAAACGAAATTCACAGACCAAGCCTCTGGCTGGTGCCTATTGGATGAGACTTGGTAAATAAGAACCCAAAGTGCCTGGGCTCAGAGCGTGACTGGGCTTCTCTTCTTGTTTTGAAGTGCATGTACAGTACAACCAAACAAAAGAAATTAGCATTCTTCAATTTACATCTCTCTTGATAGTCACTCAATACATTTCTGACTGACCTAGGAGAGCTCAGGAGCTCTGATTTCCCCTAATTCTTGCAGCCTTTCTCTACACTGCAGCTGGGCTTAGTGACGGAACTAGTGAGCATAAACATTGTAGCCCCAAACTTAGAGCATAGGTTAGATCTACAGCCTCAGCCAGGGGAATTGAGATTGCTACTAGATTTGTGAAGTTATATGTATGAATTTGCCATGCTAAACTCTCATATCTTCTTATAGGATGGAAATTCATTATGTAAGAAACTTGTCTCTAAAGAAAATACAGCTCTCAGGATATATTCTCTCTCCCCTCAAGTGTATGCATCCTAACTGGGGTACCCAGTCTCTTAGCATCCACTCTGGGTGAGACAGGGAATGGTTTCTATCCTAGTTGTCACACCTGAGACAGTGACACTTGTTAAGTCTTAATTGGTTTGGTGCTGAGGTCCTGTCAATGAAGATTTGGGCAGTGGCTAGAGTCCCTGTCATCTTTGCCACTCTTTGATAAATGATTTCTAGTGGCAACAGATGTGTTGGTTGATGGATTGTGCACAGATTGTTTTTAGGCTTTTAGAGTGACAGTTATCCTTTTAGGTCATTTTATCCAGCTTCTCCACCTCCCTATGCAGAAGTGCTCTAAGATCCCTAAAAGAAAGTTTGTCCTCCATGTTTTAGTTGAAATCCCCAGCCTTTTAGCATTTTAGACATGTACTAGAGCCTTTCCCTTCCCTCTGGGCAGATTGGAGACTCCCTCTAGGATATTGGTTCCTCTGAGTTTGTGGAATCATATCATCAGAATTTGGCCTCATCTGTGTCCTTTCTTCCTAAGACTTGGATAACTGACAGCTTGGTTGTAAATTAAAGTAAATTTAAGTTGTGATTGGGAGGCAAGACTCACAATGCTGCCATATTTGGCTTAACATATTTTCCTTCTTAGTAAAGAGAGAAGACAATATTAAGAAAGAGCCAGGAGTTATCAGCCAGATTTTCTACTTCCATTGTGAAAATAAGTTATCTTTGCTATGAGAATTCTCCTTGAGACTCAGGGCAAATTTAGGCCGTCCAGGTGCGGGGAACGTGAGGCCCTAAGGCCACATGTGGCCTTCTAGGTCCTTAAGTGTGGCCTTTTGACTGATCCAAATTTTACAGAACTAATCCTTTTATTAAAAGGGGTGCAGCAGAGAAAGATGAAGCTTTTCTTGCCTCCTTTGGTGCTTAAAAAAGAACAATCTTGAAATCAGAAGGCCACAGGTTCCCCACAGCAAAATGGCAACATGTGGACGTGGTGATATAGTTGAAGCAATGAGGCTGTCCCTTATTAGCTGCGTAATAGCAAGTCACAATCTCACGGAGGCTCTGTTTCCTCCTCTGTCAAGTGTGGATAATGATACTTGCCCTAGTCACCTCATGGGGTTGTTCTGAATACCCTAAAAGATACAGTAAACTTTGTCTTACACAGGGGTTCAAAAATCAGCATGTATGATAAAAATCAGCTATAGTAAAATTATCCTTATGAATCGTAAGATTCTGTGTAGGAGACAACTATTCTGTCCCTTAATAAGTCCAACACACCAGCATTTTTCCATTGCTGGGACAGGTCATTGTTTCTTCAGTTGAGTATAAGATGAAACACTTGGTTTGCATTTAAAGTCTGTGTTGTACAAAAAAACGTCTGTTTTAAACAGTAGAATTTCACTTCAAATGAGGAGATTCTCTTAAAATGAGAGCTATATGAGCCATGGGACCAGCTGGAAGAAACGCACAGATATATCACCTGTCTTGGACTCTGGGGATGAAATGGCAGGTGGCACCCCCTGCAGTGTGTACGTTGTTTCTCTCTTTCTTGTAAATACTGTAATTGCTTTTCTTTATTGCTTTGTATGTGTATACTTGAATTCCTGTAAGTTAAATGCATGCATGTGACTACACTGCAGTAAAAGCTTTGAAGAGAAAATCAAAGGGCTGTACAAATGAAAGATGAAGTTGTAATGGAAAGACCAGGGGAAAAAAGGGGCTGCCAAGAGTGGAGAGTCAGAACTGCCATGATAAGCCCAAATATTGCTGTCAGAGGAGGAGCAAACCAGAATGCTGGGTGCTGAGGCTATGTTTGCTGTCTAGTTCCTAAGACCAGGAGCTCAGCAGAAAAGGCATTTTTTTTTAAAGCAACTTTGCAGTTATACAACTGCATATATTTGAAGTGTACAATTTGATGAGCTTTGACAAATGTATATGCTCCAAAGCCACCACAATCAATAGTTATAACCCACATCTCCACCTCTCTCAAAAGACCGCTCATGCCCCTTTGTGATCCATTTCTCCCTCCACCCTCATTTCCAGGCAATGACTGATCCACTTTTTGCCACTACATATTAGTTTGCATTTTATAGAATTTTATATAAATGGAATCCAAGAGTATGTATTTTATTTTGAGGGAGGGGTTTATCTTCTTTTACACAGAATAATTATTTTGAGATTCATCCACATTGTTATTTGTCTCAATAGTTTGTTCCATTTAATGCCTGTATTATAGTGTTATGGTAGGTATATCACAATTTGTTTATCTATTTACCTGTTGATGGACATTTGGGTTGTTTCCAGTATTTGGTTGTTACACATAAATCTGCTATGAACATTCATGTGCAAGTCTTTGTGTAGATATGTGTTTTTATTTATTTGTTGTAGAATGGCAGGGTCTATGGTAGCTTTATGTTTAGCTTTTAAAGAATCTATTGAACTGTTTTTCAAAAATTTTGTATCATTTGATATTTCTTCCAGTAGTGTCTGAGAGTTCTAGTTGCTCTGCATCCTCGTCAACACTTGATATGATCAGGCTTTTTAATTTAAGCCCTTCTGATGGATGTGGAGTGGTGTCTCATTGTGGTTTTCATTTACATTTCCCTGGTGACTGATGATGTGGAGCATCTTTATATGTGTTTTTGACCCTTCACAGATACTCATTTATATTCTTTTTTGATGTGTCTGTTCAATTTTTTGCCCATGAAAGAAAATAGGTTGCTTATCTTAATATTGAGTTGTTAGAGTTTTTAATATATTTTGGGTACAAGTCCTTTGTCGGAATATTTTGTCCAGGCAGTGGCTTGCTATATGTTTTATTAATGGTATTATATTTTTCAAAGAATAAAAGTTTTTAATTGTGACAAAATAGCATTGGTCAAAATACATTTAAAGAAATGGTCTATTATTTTCATTTTCTAAGAAAACTTTGCCTACTCTTTTATCTTACCTAAAGCTTTTCTCCTTTATCTTCTTTTAAGAGTTTTATAATCTTAGATGTTATATGGATGTCTATGATCCATTTCAAATTACTTTTTGCATATGGTGAGAGGTAAGGGTCAATATTCATTTTTCCACCTATGGCTGTCTCATTGATCTGTTGCCCTTTGTTGGAAAGGCTATACTCTTTTCATTGAATTGCCTTGGCACTTTTGTTGAACAATCCGTTGACTATACATGTGTGGGTCTATTCTTGGCCTCTATTCTGTTTGTGGTTTGTAGCTGTCATCTGCGGAAGAGATAGGCTATAGGAGACTCATGTTTCCATAATAGAACCAGATTCCCCAAATGGACTTTTGATAGAAAGTTTCTATTTTCCATTATAAAATTAATAGATTGACTCCTAAATAAAATCAGGTAAAGAGCAAAAAAGCAGAAAGTAGAGGGAAACATTCACTTACTCTACTCTCTGAAGCAAGCTGCTCTTCACTTGGAAAGTGCAGGCTCTCCCACTTTTTCCTTCCTCTGTAAATATTTAACAGACATAATCACAGGCAGAATTGTCCAGTGGTGAAAAGTTCAATCTGGAGTTAGATTGCTTGAGTTCCAATCCCAGATCTTCCACTCACCAGCTTTGTTATCTTGGGCAAGTAACTTAATAGAACTTGGCTTTGTATCCCTCATCTATAAAATAAAATCTATGACATATGCTTATTTGAGGGGGAGACAAGGGTTTGAGATAAACTATGTGAGGCACTTTGGGTAGTTTCTAGAACAAAATAAATGCTGCAAAATTCTTGGCTAGCCTCATCATTATCTTCATCGCTTCCTTCCAGTTCTAAACACTGTTATTTTCTTAGGAACAGGTAACTAGATTTGAGACAGGGTCTACAAAGAACAAACCACACCTCACTGTAACTATTTTGACATGGTTATTGTCTTGCTGTATGCATCTCTGCATGTACTTAACAGATGACGCTGACCCTGAAGAGAGCTAGTGTTCCAATATCAGCACTGTGTTCCATGCCCAGTGAAGGCCTTGGGCCCCTGGGCAGCTATCAGGCAGTGGGGCTAGCAGCCAGTTAGCACGACGTGCACCCAACCTTAACTGTGCAGTGTTGGGAAAGTCAACACTGGCCTTCAAAGACCAGGTGGTCCCTGCAGAGCTGGCTTTGAATTTGCCCACACAGCTTATTCCCTGCCACAAATATGCCAGCACTTCAAAGTAAACTAATTTAGTTCTTCCACCCTGGGATTTTTTTTTTGAGTCTTATTACAAACACCGTAAGCAATACAACTATGATATGATAATGTGGGTAGATTTTAATTTTTATTTATTAAAAAATTACCCACATTTTGCAGACATTAAAAAAATTCACCTGTAGGTTATTCGTGCCTGGATTCAACTTTTACTTTTTTCAAAGCACAGCAAGTGCATGTATCCATTGCTAGATTTTACATGTAGAAATTTGTAGTATGAGGAAGGGCAGCAAAGATGTGATACAGCTGTGGAATCAACTCCATGGAATAGCTGGGTCCCAGATGTTTAGATTCCCCCAACAGGAAGACATACAAGGTGAAATACCTGTTCATAGCATCTTTGAATCCAAACTTTCCTGTCGACCTGAGCCTTTTTGAGAAGATCTTGTCTTTTCTAGTGCAAGCCTGTTGAAGAGCCTAGGTAGATTGGGAAAGATGCCTATTAACATAAATCCTGCGGAGGTTTCATGGCCATCCTAAATTTTCTCCATTTGCACTGCTAGACCCAGTTCACTCTGCTCTGCTCTGTGGAAGCTGACTTGAGGGCCTCACTAGTGGACACTAGGTTTGGCCATTGGAGGCACCAGCAAGAGATGAGAGGGAGGGAGGAGAAGGCGGGTGGGTGTTGATTCTCCCCTCTCCCACTCTGCTCCACTCCTCCCTTGAAGGGGTTGGGCCCTCTGGACTGGCCGCTCAGCTGTGGCTCTCTCTCAGGGCTCTGGCGGAAGCTCCCCTCCCTGGCCCTCCAGGCCTGGGGGAGTCGGCACCTTTCCGCTGTGGCTACTTCCAGAGTGCCTGCCCACCCGCCGTGGGTTCCCCCAATCACCCCTGCAGATGGCTCCTTCGTGGAGATCTCTGTCGGAACACACCATCTGTTTCCTGCCGGGACCCTGACCGATACAAGGGCCAAAATAAGCTCCTCCAAGGGAGGCGTCGAGAAGCAGAAAATAAAGAGAAAGGAGATAGCATTATCCACTTACTGCAGCCTTCTAGGGTCTAAACGCCGTGTGAAGCATTTTGCATGTATTCAATAAATATTTACTTAGTGCTTTCCGTTGGCTAAATACTGGTGGATAAAACAGTCTTTGCTCTCGAAGGGATGACACAATTCAATCCTCCTAACAACCCTGTCACTGTTATCACGACTGCAGACAGGGGGAGACCAAGTCTCAGAGAGGGCACGTTACTTTCCCAAGGTCACCAGCAAGTAATGGCGGAGCTGGAATTTGAACCCCGGCGGGCTGACTCCCCCGTAGCAGCAGCTGCTCAAGTGCCCTCTCAAGTCAGCAGCTGGATGAAGCCCCGGGAGGGGCGCTGTTTTGCTCAGGCGTGGTGACGAGAAAAGCGAAGGGAGAGCCTGGAGCCGTCACGCGGGAAGGCCACGCCGCCTGCCCGTGCTCGGGGCCACCGCAGCTCGGATGAGCCGGCGGAAGGCTGTGGCCGACGGGCGCTGGTAGACAAAGGCAATGCCGGCCCGCAGGGTGAGGATGAGGATTCAGGTTCTTGCCCTTGGCCCTTCCCCGTTCTGCCAGGAGCCCGCTGCTAACAGCAGGCAGAGACACCTCTTTGGTTCAAGTCCAGGCATTTTCCTCTGCTCTGGCACAGGCATTTGTGTGCCAGGAAGGGACCGTGTCCCTCACAGGCAGAAACCTTCACTAGGAGGTCACTCTTTTCTGCAGTTTCCTGAAGGACATGCTAAGCCTCAAGAGGAAAAATACACTTGCTGGCATATTGCTTGTGGAGTCAGGAGGCAAACCTCGGGTGCCCCTCCGTTCTTCTGAGGATTGTTCATCAAACCCTGAAGAGAACGGCCTTGGACTGGACCAACTTCCTCCAGGGACGTTCCTGAGCAGCAGCAAGAACAGTGTGGACACCCACAGCTGGCCCTGCTGGGGTCCGTCTGCATAGCCCCACTCGTGGGGCAGCCGGGGACTCAGATGCTGGGGACTCAGATGCTGGGGCCGCAGGCTGAAGCCCCCTCTGCTGCCGATGCCCCGTCTTGAGGCTGCCCAGGACTGCGGGCAGGAAAAGCAGCAAGCCTTTCTCTTTCTCTTTCACTTTCAGAACCACCAGGCTGCATTGCTTCTGTGCAGCAGTTTCTTTATAAACTCCAGTGGACTCCTGACTAGCCCGTTTTCTTCTCTTCCTTTCCTCTCTCCCTTCTCCCCTTTCTCCTTCCCTGCTTCCCTTCCTTCCTTTCCCCCCAACTCCGTCTTTCCATTTGCTCTTTCCATTTCTCCTCCTTTGTGTCCCCCTTATCTTCCTTGTCTCCTTCCTTTCCTTAAAAAACCACCTTCAGCCAGCTTCAGGCATTAGATAAGATGCTGGAATTCAAAGTTCGTAGGAACATGCATAGGAACATCTACTATCTTTCTATGGTACCCAGGTGAGTGTCCCTGATGCCTCATCTGTCATCAGGCAGATAAACAGACACCTCTGGGTACAGAAAGGGCTTGAGCTTCAAAAGATTCAAATGAGGCAATAATAGGCAATTTAAACATAGGTATCAAACTAGCACTTTTTCTTTTTCTTTTGAGAGGTTCAAAGAAACACCCTCATTTTATTCATGCCCATTTCTTATCTGTGTGGAGAAAGTGGGGTGCAGTCAGGCCAAGTACATCAGCAATTGAAGAACAACAAATATTTCATTTTTCATGGAGCTAAAATACAGGCTGATTTTGAACTCTTTTTACCTCTTGTCTTTGGACAAAGCAGGGTAGGGAATAGGTGGACCCAGGTTAGGTGTCAGGTTATCCAGCTCATTGCATGAGCTTCTTTCCTGTTCTATAGAGTTCTGCTCACCTTGCAGTGAGCAAATCAGCTTTCTTTTAACTTTTCCACTCCATTCCTATGTATGACCAACAATTCAGGATTTTCCATGAACCAGATAATAACAGTTGATGGTAGAAGTGAGAGCCAGGAATTTTTATTTGTAGAGAAATCTCTAGAGAAGCTCTCTCCATCCCCGCCCTGCCCCAGTATCTATCCCATTCTGGTTGGCTCAACATCCATACAATGCAGTCCAAGAAAGTGGGTGAGTCTGTCCCCCAAAGGCCTTATAACTTAAAGTGAGGGAAGGTCTAGCACTGAGTGTCCATCTCCCACGCCGCCATCTGCTATGGACTGTGTGGTGTTCCATGAATGAAGCACCTGCAGAGTGTCAAAATGCCAGGCCACTAACCCTGACATCACCTGGCACACACATAGAGCCGGGCTCCCCGGGGTTGTGAGCTCATTCTCCAGGGCGGAAAGAGGTAGATTATTTGTGTGTTTTCTGTCCAAAGATGGCTGCTCCAGGCCTGACCTTGTGGAGGCTTCTTGGCTTAGGGGGAGGTGATGTCACTCGGCACTTCCTGCAGCTGCTGTAGCATGAGGAGTTGCCCTCCACCCCAGGCCCCAGAGAGGAGCTGCAGTAGAGAGCCGGTGCATGTGGGCTGCATGACCAAAGTGTCGCTCTGACTTGTGGTGGCAGCAGACAGGCAGCATTAAACGTAGCACGTGAGTTAACAGAGGTGGCCTGGTTGGTAGAGAAGCCAGGCGACTCCGGAGCATGTCCACATCTCGTTCCTGCACCCTCGGGGGTGTGGTCCACGTGAGGCCGGGCCTGAAGTCTCTTTCAAGTGGCCTCCATAGACTACTGAGTTGTTCCTAGAAAAGGTCAAAAGCTCTGCATACAACCACTGCATTAGTTTTGAAGTTTTCTTGTTGTTGTGTTTTAAATTATTTTCTCATAAGCAGTGACTAGTCAAGGATCTGATATTCTAGGGCAGTATTTGGCTGATGGATACACTAAAAGTCCAGACTTCACTACTATGTGGTATACCTGTGTAACAAAATTGCACTTATATTCTTTAAATTTATAAAAAGAATTTTTAAATTCAGGATATTATGGGGGTACAAACATTTCAGTTACATGAAATGCCTTTGCCTTGCCCAAGCCAGGACAAGTGTGTTCTTACCCCATACAGTGTGCCCCATTTCTATTAGCTGTGGGTTTACCTCCCACCCCTCCACGCCCCCACCTGGCTGGCACCCAGTATTACTACCATGTGAGCACCTTAGTGTTGATCAATTAGTACCAGTTTGATGGCGAGCACATGTGGTGCATGTTTTTCCATCTTTGTGATACCTCACTTTGAAGGATGGGCTCAGTCTCTATCCAGGATAACATAAGAGGTTTTAAAAAAGAGCATGGACCATAAAACCAGACAAATCTGGCCTTTAAATACTGGCTCTGCTTCATGACAGCAACAACAATAATTCTTTAAAATTTTTTTTTATGTAACCTAAAACATTTGTCCCCCCTTAATATTTTGAATTTAAAAAATAAACATTTCTTTCTTTTTTTTTTCTTAACAAGTATAAGGAAAACATTAATTGAACCAGGGGACATAATATAAATTATGGTGACCTATACATAAAACCTGACACCAAATTTGGTCATTTGGGAATATGCATATATAAAAATATGTATTAAAATCTATACGAGAACACAGTGCAGTAGTTAATCCACAGCCCCAATAGGAGTGGCTGCAAAGGTAGGTTTGGGTTGTGGACTCAGGGAGCTCTTGGTCTACAGCCTCAGAGGTGAGCCCTACATGAGACTGTCTGGCTCTGAGGAGGAGCCAGGAGAGCTTGTCTTTGAAGTCAGGGCCCCTGTGAGCACCAAAACGTCACAAGTATGTCATAAAGCAAAAATGGTGCTGGGAACAAAGGCAGGAGGGACAAGGGCTGTCCTTTCCCTAACAACAATTTTTAAGGAACCATATACCAAGGCTTAACATAATGCTTGGCACATGGGAAATGCTAAATCAATGCTATATCATAAAAATAATGTTAAAGAGATCACATATTAGCTGTTCGTGGGATGTAGACATAATTTCTCAGAGACATAGGAGGCATGCAACTTCAAATAGCAAAAGCAAGCATAACTTTTGCATTTTCCCTGCTGTGTAGTAGTCCCTGTCTCCTGCCATTACAATTCCCTTTGACTATTCCTGTGTAGAAACGAACTGTGTTAACAAACAATAATCCTTCCCATGGTGGCTGTTTAAAAAATAAACAAAACAACCACAATAACATTACCAAAAAAAAAAAAAACCCACCCCAAAAAACCCCCACAAAAAATCCCAAACCTTTAAATATCCCCGATATCTCCATCCATACTGTCATGGTCATATCTTATTGCCTATGGGTGTCTGTCTGTTTTGCTGCAGTTGTAACCTTAGGAATATTTAAAACAATATGGATGAAATGCTATCTCTCTCTTTTTTTTTTTGGTAGTTTTCTGGTACTGGAGGAAGTGCTGAGAGGGTTGGGAGGATGGACAGTCACTGGAGGCTAGAGTGACTGTCATGCTTTTGTGGTCAGAGGGGAGCAGGTGGTGCCTTAGACTTTCTGCTGGAGGGAGGTGGTTCAGTCCTGGAGCCTGAGCCTGGTCTGGACTCTGCCTCGCAGGATCTTACAGGCTGATCCCGTAGCAGCAGCCACACATTCACTGTTCCATCGGAGCCTCTGTGCTGGGTCAGACACGAGTCCTCACTGTTCCCTGAACACGAGGGAGACTCAGATGAAACTTTCCAAGTTGCCTTGGGCAGGTCTTTTCTGTAGGTTTGGGGTGAGGGACAAACCTCCCATGCGTCCCCCCGTGGAGTGGGGTGGGGACCACAGCACACCAGCAGCTCTCTCCGGAATCCCTCACCTCATCTCCAATAACCCCTGACCTGTTTATGTTACAGTAGCAAGGTAGATGAAGGGTAATAAAAAGGTTATGCAGTTGGCTTCAGAACACCTCCTTTGATCATTTTGTATCATGTTTGGAATGTTCTATCTGTCGCTTCAGCATTTCATTCAAAAATTCCAATAATAATAATAATAATACCCTAACTTGACTGCACGTCTCTAGTTATTGCCCTTTCTCCTCCTCTCCTTCACATCTGCAGTCGTCAGCTGGAATTCTCTCCCTACCCTCTCTCCTGTTTGGAACCCGCTCACTCATGTTCAGATCTCAGGCCAAACGTCCCTACCTTCATGCCTCTCTCTCTCCTCCCTATTATAAACTCCTGGGTGTCAGGACTCTTTCCTTTGAGCACTCATCAGTTTCATTTTCACATTTATTTATATGACCATTAATCTGTGCCTGTTCATCACTGTATTCCTGGCATATGGAGACATTCAAGGAATACTTTGGAATGAATGAAGGGATGTCTGTATCACCCACCAGACTATGGTATCTGTTGAAATCCTTCCCTTCAGACTTCAAGACAACATTTCATTGTAGTTGTTGCTCAGTAATCTTTGCAGGTCTTAATCTGCTGTCAGTGGTTTTCAGTAAGATAAGAACATTTTTTCCTAGCTTCATTTCAACATATATTTACTATTTCATCAGTCCCCAGAGCAACCCTCTGCGGTTGGCATTAACACCTGTGCTTTACAGGTGAGGAAGCTGAAGCTCAGAAATGCTAAATGACTTGTCCAAGGCATCTAGGTAATAAACTGTGAATTTGCATTTGATTCCAGGTCTGTCTGACACAAAATCTGTTGTCTTTTCATTACACTGTACTTCTAATATTTAATACCTCTATTGTTAGGCATAAAATAATGTGCTCTGGCTGGATGGAAGAGCAATCATGCTGAGCTCTTAATATTCACGTTGGAAATACAAAACCCAGGAGGTATCTAGCAGAATACTGTTTTCCACGCTGGGGTGTGCGTGTTGGTCATGTGTGTTCAAGCAACCGTCTCAGCACTGTGTTCCACATTTTTCTGCACTAGGAAGGTGAAGTTTATTATTTGCAAATCTGTTGGATAATGATAAATAATAATAATAAAATAATAAAATCTATTATTTTATTTTCCACATAGGCATCAAATGCTGAGTCCAAAAAAGGGGCCCACACCAGTATATTTTGGCCATTGTACCCTGTAGTCACCTAGTTCTTAAAATATGTATTGTTTTGGTCTATTTACAGACCTCATGGGAAACTAATGAAAATTATATACCTGCTCTCTAGTAAAAGGCACACATTGATTTTGTGTATTATTTTAGAGTCTTAATACTTTGCACTGGGGTAGAACCTAAGTTAAGGATCCTTAGTCTGTTTGGAAAGTCTCAGAATTCACTCGTTTGATATTGACTGAGCATCAAGCATATAGCAGGACATAAAATTGAGCACTGAAAATGCTTGTAAGAAAATAAAATGCTTTATGAAAGAATCATAGAATATTAAAGTAAAAGATTCTCAGTCCTCATTTCATCTAACCATTTCAGGCATTAAGAAGGGCAGTTGGATTAGGTGATCTTTAGGACTTCTATACAGCTGTTCCCAGTTCTGAAGTTCTATGAAAATGTTAAGTACTAAATTTTTCTACAGTTCAGTTCAACGTGAACCTTCATTCATCTCCGTGGTATTCAGTCACTGTTTGTACTAGGATGAGACTTCTGTTCCTAAGAAGAGGGCTCAGTCATCTTATATAACCCAGAGCGCCACAAATTGCTCTGCTATTATAGTACTACAGGCTGCTAATTTCCTCGGTTAAAATAATGGGAAGGACATGCTTATAGCCCTGGCTTGGGCGAGGCAAAGGCATTACATGCAACCAAACTGTTTGTACCCCCATGATATTCTGAAATAAAAAAGAATGATGACTGTACTGCTGGTATTTCAAAGTAAATCATTCTGAGTTTATCAGAAGCTCTGGAAAATTAAGAAACTGCCTGGCTTTTACTGGGGGGTACAGATGAATCAGTCAGACCTGCTAATGTGTGAATCGTCACAGCTTTGATGTATCTCTGGAAGGCACGCAACTTCTTGGATGAACTTTATTGAAACTCATGGGTATGGAATGTACGTCGTAGTCAGGCGAACTCCTCTCCCCAAGCATGGAATCCTGTATGGATTTTAATTTTATCTCATTTAATCCTCACATTCTCATTACAATCTTAAAAGAGATTGCTAGTACTTTTTGACAAATGTGGACATTGTGACTTTAGAAGTTAAGCAACTTACTAAAAATCACACACCACCAAGTGGCAGAATCAGGATTTGAGCTCAGGCTTTCTGGCCCAAAGCTCCTGCCACATCAATTGTTTATGCTTCCAAGAAGCACAGACACCCCCCTTTGGAGCTGCAGGGAAAGCCCGGCCACCAGGGCCCTTTGCAAGACTCAGTCCAATTCATGGCTCTGCCACCTACTAGCTGTGTGGCTGTTGGCATGTTACCTAGCCTCTCTATGTCCTTTCTTCCCCTGCACAGTGAGGCTAATGACAGT
Source organism: Lemur catta (assembly GCF_020740605.2). Lineage (NCBI taxonomy): Eukaryota > Metazoa > Chordata > Mammalia > Primates > Lemuridae > Lemur > Lemur catta. The sequence goes on along the minus strand of NC_059128.1, from coordinate 74,373,570 downwards.
ACCCATTTTATAGGGCAATTGTGAAGATTCATGAGTTAGTATATAGACACTGCTTAGACTACTACCAGCTCTCAATAAATACTAGCAATTATTTATCACCCGAAGTTTCCTGCCTTCTTCCCTGAGCTCCCACTCTTCTGCACCAGGCCCGTTTTTCTGGAGCAAGAGCAAGAAAGAAACGGTTTATTATTCAGCATGATCAACTTCGGGGAAGACTGTGGCCTAATTAATCACAGACTCTTTGTTTTTTGCATGCAGGGTTTTTGGATGCTTCTGTGGTGAGTTTTCTTTCCTTGTGCTTAATTTTGGCAATAAAAAAAGGGCAAAATTAGTTTGCTTTTTTTCATTTTTGCCTGCTGACGACAGGTTAGTGACTGCCAGCCAGGCTGAAGCCCAACCTTTCATTTATCTTTTAAACTTCCATTTTGACAAAACCAGGGGCTACTTTCACCTTTTGGTGTAGATGATCTGCATTCATTGCAGGCCCACCAAATGGTTGGTCATCTCTCCTGGTCTCTCAACTGAGTTCCCTGAGGACAAGGACAGCTGACATTTAACTTGTCTCTGTCACGCCGCTGCCTAGACAGGGCCTGGCACATTGTAGCCAATCAAGGAATGTTTGTGGAATGAATGAATGAATGAGTAAGTGAATGAACCCACGTTCAGAGTATCCCAGACCTGGTTCTCCTGAGGGGCCATGAGCTGCTGTGGCAGAGTGGAGACAGGTTCTGTGCTTGCTTGGCATTTGGATTCCTCCATAAAGCCAAGAATTTTGACAATGAGAAAAAAATCAATAACCCCCAGTCTCAGAACTTTCTCAGCTTGTTGCCAGTTAAGTTTGAAAGAAGCCAGGTAGGTCAGCCTGGGGAATGTGTTCCATTTCTCTCCCACCCCAGTGTGGATTTCTTGCCAGGGTGGGCTCCCAGGCTGTCTTCCCCTCTCCCTACCACCACCTCTCTGTCACCGCATGACCCACACGGCTGGCTGGATTACATTCTATCCTGTTACATCATCATGACTCATTTTTTTTCTTGAAAAATGTTGCTTGCCTTAAGCATGTACTAACCGGATTGGGTTTGCAAGGGCCCTGTCCCGGATTAAGCTCATGATGTTACTATCTTATTTATATTACCTTCTCGTGGGTGGTTATTTAGTTTAGGCTTTCTTTGAGGAAAGTTCTCTGAAAGGAACATTCTGTTTCCCAAATAGGAATTCCATAGCCACAGTTTATCTCGGCAAGAACCATATATTTGTGACTACAGGAGTCAGATTCTCATAGTATGTAATTTTACCGGAATTCTCCATAATGCTTGCAGTAACTTAAGGCTGACCTTATGTTTCTTTCAATGATAATGTCCTACAGCTTCCCTTTTTGATGCTGGATGCTGGCAAGAGGAGCTCAAGCTGGCTGAACAACATAGGATGAAAGTTTTTAAGTTGGAGGAAAGCTCTGCGCAGATTTGGAAAAACCCAGAATGTGTTTTTAGAATGGGATCTCAAATATTCCCAAATCACTATAAATCGAATTCACTTAGACCATTTGGATGGCATTGGTTTATACTGAGAATGCCAATCAAAAGTCGTTTGGAATGCAAGGCACAGAACTCTGACATGGAGCTGTATGAAATCAAAACAGAGACATACACAGTCCCTGCAGTGTTCTGTCTCTGTGCTGACGATGCTCAAAGCCACATCACCAGGCCTGTTCTCACACCACCTGCCATTGCTGGCTTACTCTTCAAACCAATGCACAGAGGGCCACGTGGCCCACCTTTAAAATGTCCCAGGTGTATCTGTTGCCCTCATTGGCACAGCTACAATCCTGAGCCAGGACTCACCTGGCAGCATCAGGGTGCTTCCAATCTGCAGCATCAGCATATCCTGGGAACTTGTCAGAAATGCAAATTCTTGGCCCTACCACACACCTGCTGAATGAGAAGTTCTGAGGGTGGGGCCCAGTGATCTGTGCATTAGCCAGCCCCTCCTGTGATTCTAATATATGCTAAGATTTGGGAATCAGGGCTGGAGGCTCCTTCCTCTAACCTAGAGCTCTCAATCAGGGCTGCCTATTGGAGTCATCTCCTAGCACTTAACACTCCAGACCAATTAAATCAATTAAATCTAGGCATGAAATTAAAAACAAGAAGATCTCCAGGATTCTAGAGCCAGGGCTGATAAACAATGTTGTTAAGCCATCGTTGTAGCTGCAAAAAACGAATCTTTCAAAGTACCAGTTACACAATCCTATGACTCTTTTCCGAACCTGTGATGGGTTCTGGTTTGCTACTGCTCAGGTCCAAACTTAGTTTTCTAAAGTGCACTCGAGCATAGATCAGGATAGAAACCGCCTGTGTCTGGCGTCCGCTTTGGTCAAGAGCCCATCCCCTCAGCGCCATTCAGGGTTGGGTTCTGCTCAGCTGGGGGAGGCCATCCCCCCTTTTCCATGAGTCATCCTCTTGACCTCTTTCCTTTTCCCAGGACCCTGGTCCTCAGGGCCATCCACACCGATTTGTGTGAGTAGCCACATCCAGCTGACTTCAGTGCTGGTCATGAGCCCCGAGGCCGGGTCCAAGCAGGGGCAAAAGAGGGATGTGAGCACAGTGTGGACGGGGAAGACTGCTTCAGCCTGACCCAATGCCAGCAAATTGCACCGAAGCACCACAGAGCAGCGACGCCCAGGTCAAGCGACTGGGGAGTGGGGGAGAATGCCCCAACCCCATCTTTTCTGACTGAGTTGCCAGACCTGTGCTTAAGTATTTAGACATGGTTCTCTGGTACCTCTGAGTGGGGCTGGGCACTGGCGGAGCATGGAGCCAGGAAGACCAGCTCTGGGGTGGGATGAGTGATATAAAGTGTGGTGTCTGTGTCCCTGCACAACCCACGGACGAGGACATTCCTGCCACGGCAAAGCCGCGCCGCAGCCTGAGGCCAAGGGGAGGTGGCCGCTCTGCTTCTTAGGATGGGATTTCTCACACTCCCAATGACAGGAACTGTCTTAGGTTATAGAACTTTTTTTTTTAAAGAAGAGATGAGTCCAGCTTTGAAGAAAAGTTTTAGTTTTGGTTTTGTTTCAAAATTAAAATCTGAGTCAAAAAGCTACTCAGGCAGAGACTGAACTGGTATTTTTCTAGAAATTTTGAATATTCAAATATGAGTTTCAGACTTTTTTGGCTCACAATCTAAATGTTTGAATAATAACAGTGATGAAAGGAATTTCGGTGTTGATTGTGCTAGATATTTTACGATAACCCTCACAAAAAAATGTACTTTTACCAATGAAGACACACAGAGGCAGGGAAGGTAAGGGAGTCACTGTGTCATCAGGTGCAGAGCTGGTGGGCAGGGCAGCCCTTCTCAGGACTGCCAGGTACACCCCTGCCAGCCATCTACTATCTGCCTCAAATGTTTTTTAGAAAGATAAAGAGTATAAATACGAGAGTCTGACATTAATATACAGAATAAAAAGTTTTATAATTGCCTCATAGCCCACAGTTTCCAACATGCTTTTATTTCATTTATCTCATTTGGTCTTTCCAGCTAAGTCACTGGACAGCTAATATTAATATCATAGGAGAAGAAATTTCCTATATCTTGGGAAGCAAAGGAGGTGACTTACCTGAGGCCACACTGACAGCAAAGGGCAGAGTGGACTCAGATCTCACCACCAGCTCCGGTTTCTACTTCTCTCTACGTAATATCAGACTGTCCTTCCTGTAATAAATGCTATGGAACAAATTATAAAAGGTGGCCCTCCAGGAGCTCTACCTCCCTAGGCCTGTAACCTTTGCAATATAACTTTGCTGCTCTCCTGCTAAGAGGTAGAATCTCTCTCCCCACCCATGGGATCCAACTGGCCTTGGGACTTGGCTTTGACCTATAGAATATGATGGAACTGATGTTCCAGGGCTCCCAAGCCCAGACCTTACAGAGGCCTTGCAGCTTCCACTTTCCCTCTTGGAACTCAGCCATCCTATTAAAAAGTTCAGGCCACCCTGCTGGAGGGGGAGGTATGTGGAAAGAGAGGCTGGACAGAAGAGAAGGAAGCACTGCAGCTAACAGCCAGCACCAAGGCACCAGGCATGTGAGTGAGGCCCTCTTGGATCCTGAGATGCCTCAGCCAACACCATGTGGGGCACAGAAGAGCCATTCCTGCTGAGCCTTGCCCAAGTTCCTAACCTTCAAGAAGTTCATGCAATAAAACTGTTGTTATTTTAAGCATGTTGGGGTAGTTTGTTACATAGCAATGGGTAATAGATACACACTGGCTTTAGTACTGTGAGACTGCAAAACTTGTCAGTTTATGTTTCAGTCTGTAATTTTGTTCATATTGTCAACATCCAAGGACCTAGGACAGACCAGGTAAAAATGGAAATTGAGATACTTTGGAGGAAGATGTTACTTTATTTTCTTGAACTATTTTCCTAACCCTCATCCTCATTCAAACCCCAGCCCATGCCCTAACCCTAGCCATAACCCTGACCATTACCCCTGCAGTGTCCTATCCAACCAAAGTAATTTTTCATGACTGGTTGGACTAAGAACAGACGTGCAAAACAGGATTATTTTGGGCACTAATCTCTGCATACGTTGTTTAGGTAGCTGCAACAGGGGTGGGAGGGAGGGGTATGTCGGACCCACTGCTGACTGTTAACTGTGTGTTCTCAGACAAGTCCATTACCACACTGAGCCATGGATGCCTCATTTGAAAAACAAGCTGGTTGGATTAGATACGTTCATTTTTAAGTACAAGGTTCAGGCTCTGGAAGATCCACCTACTTTGCTCTAGAGCCTTGTGATTCTGAAAAGCTGCACCCAAACTTGAAGACAAGCTCTCCCAGGTTAGCTAGGTACCACTAACAGATCTTGGCAGCTCCCTTGCAGCATCACCTCGAGAAAGGAAAGCATGTCTAGAGCTGGGAATGGACAGTTTTCAGGCAGGATATTTGGGAAATGTTCGTTCAGAAGAACTTGGAAGCACCTCAAAAATGTAGATGGAAAAACTGCTGCAGCCCAACCCAGCCCAGTCCCGCCCAGAGCACAGCTATACATACTGAGCTGAAATATGCTCTTCTTTCCCTGCCACTCACACAGCCAAATAGGAGGCCCCTTGTTTTCTTCCTCAAAGGGAAATTCCTGGACACAAGACCTGCCACTTTGTCTCAGAGTGTCATCATTTCTCAGTTATTTTGGTCCTTGGACTGTTTATCCAGCACTGGTGGGTTATTGCTGCCTCCCATGTGGCCTGGAATGGCTTCCCACTGAGGACCCCTGGGGCTGCTGCTGGGCCCGTCCTTGGCACACGCTGGCTGTGGAAATATGAGGCCCTCAGGGCCTTCCCTCCACAATCCTTCTTTCAGTTTTATCCCAAGCTATGGCACACACTGTTACCTCCCTGCAGGAGCTGGGGGCAGAAAAGTACCTTGGGGGGTTATCCCAGCCAAAACTCTAACTTAAAAGCTGGATGATGCTGGAGCTATCAGAAAGCAACTTCTTTTAAAAAGAAGTCTTTGCAGCTTTCCCCAGATGTTACCAAATCTAATGTGATCCTTACCCAATTATGGGCATTTATCTTTAGTTCCGATTCAGATCTCCCCTTGTTGCAAGGTGAGTCAATGTCTATTGCTTTGTGTTCAGCAGTGATGGGGCAAAGTTGCCTGTACTCATCTTGTGTTACCTATAAGGACTCTCTGGTGAGAAGGTGGGAGTCAGACAGTAGATTCCATTTTAGCTGATTTTTTGGCCAATGGTCTCCTGGGACTATGATTGAAAGTGACATTACTTGCACAGCGTTGAGTTTGGGTGGATCCTACAAAAGGACAACTGGCAACTCTGCTTGTTGTGGAGGTTTCCCTGAGTGCATGTGAACTTAGCAGGGAGAGAGCCTCACAGATCCTGGCTGGTGGAGCAGAAGGTCACAGCCTTCCGGTAGCACTCGGTGCCATTTTCCAGGCCATCTGTGCCCAAATCCAAGTTTAGAAGACAAGCTCAACTCAGAGTGTAGGCGGGATACCAGTTGCACTCAGCACTCCATTCCCACTTCCCATGTACTCTGGCATGTGGCTCTGTAGGTGCAGTGATGATGACAACTAGGTACCGATTTGTTACCACTCAGCTCCAAATCCACTCTTCACGGCCCTGCTTGTGACACTGGAACATCTTTTCATTGCCAGCTGGCAAAGGGCCCTGGAGGGACCCTCAAGGCTTTTGTTTCTGGTGCAGGTGTGCGATTTGTGGATTTGTATCTTGTTCCTAAGGTGTGCAGGGGCCAGTCGTGCACAGACACCCATCGGTGTTCACATTCCCGCTTGCCGGTTAGGTGTGTGGCTCCCTGTCCCGCAGCATCTTGGCAGGAGGGTTGGTTTCCTTCTTGTAGCTGCTGCTCTGCTGCCAGCTGGCCAGCTCTGGCCAACAACTTCTCTGCCATCTGTGGGCTGCAGTCAGGCCCCCTCTAAGGGGGTCTAAATCCCAGCCTTGTGTGGGCAGGTGTCCTCTTCCAAGTTTGTTCCTTCGGTTCTCTCTCTCAGACCTAGGATATATTTTAGAGCGCATTTTAATTCCCTTTAAGCAGCTAATCTCCCATAAATAGTTAATAATTCTTTATATTAAACCTTCTCTGTTCATATCACTGTGTGCTTTCTGTCTCCAGATGGGATCCTGACTGCTGTACCCTTTCACCAAGATCATTTGATTGAATCTTAACAATATCTTTATGATGGAGGTATTTTCATTTGCCCCATTTTACAGGTGAGGAAACCAATGCTTAAATCGTAGTCCTGAGATTCCCATCCAAGTTCCTGACTTCTGAGCAGATGACTTGGGGACCAACATAGGTTCTTTTCCCAGTTTCCTGAAGAAATTCCCAAGAATCCCTGAGCTAGTCACCTTCTTATTAGTTTCAGTTTCTTTTCTTATAAAATTGGCATTTTCTCCCCCAGATAACCCCAAGGACCTTTGAGAAAACTTAGAGGAGAACAGTTATAAATGGTATTTATAAATGTTCATGAGCCTGAGTGAAAGCAAAACATTCTAGGCTGAGACACCAGGCCTTGCCTGGCTTACTGTGTCTTTCTTTGCTTTTCCTGCTCCTAATGGGTCTGGGCCTTCTGGGTCTCCTTGGACACATCTGGCCAGATGCACATTCCTGTCTCCAAGAGGGACTCTTGCATAACAGCTTCATACTATGATTTTGGAGTCCTGTGTCTCCTGTCCTGTTTTCATCCAGCCTCAAGTGACGTTGTAGGGGCTGCTGGATTGTCCTTTCCGTCCGGTGAGAGATCCCCGGCTCCCCTCTGCCGGGCGGGGCCTGCTGGATGGAGCTTCACAGAGCCCAGCTGAAGGAGGGGCATGATTTGGGGTCCACTGATGGTGCTTTGGGGAGGGCATGTTCCCTGGCTTTTGCTTGGGAGGGAGCTTAAGCTAAAGGAAACCTGAAAAGGGCATGTTGGTTAACTCCATTCTTCTGATGATAGAGGTTGACTTTTTTCCCCAGAAGAAATTGAGCTTCTTTTTGGAAGAAACAAGAGTGAGAGGTTTATTTTCTCTCTAGGGAGGCATTTGGAAGTTTAGCATCTATGTTTTTCTGCAAAGGAAGGGAGAGCCTCAAAATACTGCAGGGCTAAAGTCATTCAAATACTTTTTACCACATCATGTGGAATTCGAAAATGTGCTGGGTCTGCCTTTTGATTGCACCAGGAGGGGTAGGCTGTTCCCTCTTGCTGTGTGGTCTCGGGCAGAGGCTCCTGGTGAGAATCCTGCCCACACAGGGCATTGGCACAGCAGGAGGCTGGTGCCTAGGAGTGTCTTTGATTGTGCCCCAGCCTGTGGTTGGCCTTCAGAGCCCTGATGTGGAGCAGACAAAACTCAGCTTCAAAGTCTTTTTTTAATTTTAATTTAATTTATTTATTTAAATTCAGAATATTATGGGGGTACAAATAATTTGGTTACATGTAATGCATTTGCCTCGCCCAAGCCAGGGCTACGAGCATGCCCTTCCCCCATACAGAGCATTCCACTCCCATTAGCTGTGGGTTTATCTCCCCCACCACCTGACCGGCACCCAGTGAGTGTTACAACCATGTGAGCACCTAGTGTAGATCAGTTAGTTCCAATTTGATAGAGAGTACATGTGGTGTTTGTTTTTCCATTCTTGTGATACCTCACTTTGAAGGATAGGTTCAATCTCTATCCAGGATAATATAAAAGGTGCTAGTTCACCATTGTTTTTTGTAGTTGAGTAGAACTCCATGGTATACACATAGCTCATTTTAGTAATCCACTCATGTATTGATGGGCCCTTGGGTTGTTTCCACATCTTTGCAATTGTGAATTTTTTCTTGTCCTGTCCCCTACTGCTTGTGTGATTCCAGGAGAATTGTTTCACCTCTTGGGGTGCTGGTTTCCTCACGAATGACAAGTGATGATAATGACACCTGCCTTCAAAAGCTGTGGGCATTAAGTGAGACAACAGACATCATAAAGTAGCACTTTGTGGTTGTCCAACTACAAGAATTCCCTTCCCTGTGTTTCTCTTTGTCTGAGCTTAGCTGAGGTTTTTCTTGAGGAATGGGGTCCCATGTATGGATTTGTGAGCAATGTTTCCCAGTTAAGAAAGTATAAAGGATGATGGCTTTATGTTATTTAAAAAGGAGTGTTGGATTTGGCCATCCACAGGAGGCAGAGTGCACAAACTTTAGTCACACTGCTTTTGGTTCTTATTCTGGCCCTACTACTCATAATTCCTGAATAGAGAGTAGCTACTATTTCTTAAAAAAAAAAATCCCTTTGCTCTTGTAGAAACACTCAATAATTAAGTGTTAGGGATAGGCCAAATAGTACCCAGGATTTCCACTGCTCCATCTACTGGAGACTATGTTGCATTTTTAGTTGTTCCTTTAAAAAACCTGCAAATATTATTAAAATTTGCTATATTAATATCTTACATAAAATATTAACAATAATATTTGGCTTTTTAAAAGCTGGTTCTGAATGCTACTATGTGCCAAGCACTGTGTTAAAAATTTTGCATTGATTACTTTTATTTTATAATGACAATGACCATGATTTATAGAGGGCCTACTGTCTGCTGGGAGCTGTGTCTGATGATTTATAAACACTGGCTTTGACCTTCAAAGGAATACTCGTGACAGCAGACATGAGACATAAGAACCAAGAACAGCTGTCATTTATTAAACATTTATTAAACATTTGTGACAGCACAATGTGAGAGTTGGGTTGATTGATCACCACAAACCCTTTTAGAACGATCTTTTAAATATGCTTATGCCTACCATTTATTGAGGTTTGACTGTGTGCTGGTACCGTCTTAAGTCCTGTCCATATATTATCTGATTTAATTCTTACTGTGTTTCTAAGAGGTAGCTGTTTTTTTGTCCTGTTTTATAGATTAGAAAATAGAGACTCAGAGAAAACAGACCTTGCCCACCAAGGTCAGTCACACAACTAATAGGATTAATGGATGAATGGATTTTAGCCCCTATCCATCTGTTTGAAGTATTAAGCTCCCAACCATGTTGGGACACTGCTTTTTTCAGGGCCTCTAGGGGCTGAAGGGCTATCTTCTAAGTAGGCTTACTAAGATCACTTTCAGAAGAGCGATATCTCTCCAAGTAGGAGTCATGAAATTATTTATAGCTTCTATTAGAACTAGATGCTGAAGCCAAGCGAAAGTCCAAATCAACCTGAAGCTTATGTCTGTTTTTCCAAAGTCCCACAAGACATTTCTTGTGGATAATATGGATTACACTGTCTCTGAAATTTGAATTCAGTACTTTTATAACAACTCTGTAGAATTCTTGTTGATTAATTAATATCTGCACTACTCTTGTGGAATCTTGACTTTCAAATCCTTTTCCTGACCATACTTGCACTGTTTTCTTCTTGGTCTTTTTCAAATAGACTATGCTCCTCCTTACAGCACATAACTATGTAATGTTCAGCTCTACACTGGGGAGGGGGAGCCCATGTATTTAACAGGTTGTATGGATTTAATTATATATAATGCAGACGTAGTTCAAATGTTTTTTGAAAGAGTTTGCTCTCATCTCTAAAATTAGATCAAAGTGTGAACACACAAAAATGCACACACACACATTTCAGCTTTCTTCCCTGGTTTCTAAAGACTTTCTATTCATTGGCCCAGTCTAGTGTATTCCAGAACAAAGTTCTTTTTTTTGAGGACAAGGAATATGTCTTTGATTCCACATTTGTGCACTTAAAGGACTTCTGTGTGTGAAGGAATGGTTAGTTTGTGTTTGTTGACCTTGCAATGGACAGGACCTCAGAATTCATCGAGTGTGGCTCAAACTTGCCTGAGTACAAGAAGAATATATTCTTGGGGCCCAAGTCAGAACTTTGGAGTCATAATCTTCAAGAAAGGTGCTGGGAAATCCATGTTTTTAGCATGACAAGTTATTTCTATCATTATGCAGGATTGGGAAACATCTCCATTCTTACAAAGGGTGTAGAAGTCTCTTCCACAGTGATTTTGGTTTCAGCTCTTTGGATTGAAGAAACAGAGACCCACACATTGTAGTCCATGGAGAGGGGGGCTTATTATAAGGACATAAAGAGTTCTTTTGGGAATCTACGGGTAGGCAGTGAAGTACAGCCGCCTCATGCAATAGAAGAGAGGCACTGTGGTCTTTCATACATGACATCCTTGCTTTTCCCTGGGCATCAAGTTCATTCCCTCCTTTTACCGGTCAGGTTTTCCAAGCCTCCAGCTTGTCCACAATAGCCCCTTGGCCCCAAGTCACCTCCCCCTCAGTTCCTTCCCCAGAGCCCACTGATTTAGTTTGTTTTCCAATTCATTTCTAAGTGATCATTCATAAGCTCAGCTCAGAGTTCTGATCCAGATGACCAAAGACATCATCAAAGGCAGTTTATGGATATGTTTAAAAACAACAGTCTGGACATGGTTGGGGAAAGACAGAGTACAGTAATTTTGTTATTTGATTATCATGATATTGGAACTGTGAATATTTTTTGAAAAGCCTCATGGGTGTAGTGAACTACAACCTGAAGGTACAGGTTATGTGAATAACCATGGCTCACTCAGTTGTAGACAAACACTCTAGTTGTAGAACTAGCAGTATGCAAGTGACTAATAGCAGCAATAAACAAAAAATATGAGAAAACTTTGAATAGCAACAAGGTTTTGTGTAGTCAGAGTTTTTCACTTGGCAGCTAGGAGAAAGGATCAGGGACAGAGGCCATAGGCAAGGTGAGACCTGCTTTTCATAACCTCTGCCTCCTTCAGGGCGGATCAGGTGGCTTTTCAGTTCTTAAAGACCAAGTTAGAAGTTAAGAATCAAGCCTGTTTATCTTTTTTGGTCCCAATTTTCCAATCTGGGTGAGCAGCCATCCCAAGAAAGAACAGTGTGACCTGACTGTTTTCATTGTCCCAGCTTTTACCGGGGGACTTGCCCATACATAATATGGCCATCCCTCATTCTCTCATTGAGCGAAAGTTTAAGTCAAAATAAAATTTCCTTCTGTCTGATCTCAAACTTACTCTTGTTCTGGGACATGTCACAGAAGCAGAGAAAATGTTATTTCACTAAAAATAGTTGTTTCGGAAACTAAGGAATCATGTCAAAAACTTCTGGAGGTTTTGGCTCTGAAAGCCCACATGATGTCTGGTGACAAGTTTATTTGAGGCCCACATGATGAAAACGTTGCTTAGAATGACTCTGTATAATCTAGTTTGCATGTTGCCCTTTGCCTCTCTGCCCTTTTCTTTTTTGCCTGTCCCTCTTTTGAGTGCAGACAGGAAAGGCAGAGAAGAAGGCGGGTCTCTAAAGAGTTCGACTTTCTTCTAGTTGAACATGTTGATGGACGTTGAAGTTTAAGCCTGCCATCATGGATTTTTGGATTCCTGGAGTTGAGGTTTTAAATTATACAGATCTGTTTTTAAATGTGAACATGTGAATCTGGTTATTGTTTCATCCTCTCTGGTCTATCTGTGACACTTACTAGCTGCTTTGTCATTTTGAGGGCTGTAGAAGAAACCCAGAACCAAGCTGTGTGGCTCTATTTAGAGTCTATGTGTCCAGAGGGCAAAACGCTACCCACAAAACAGAAGAGCAGAACTAACCGGACTACCCAATACTGTGGGCCAGACATCTTTTAAGAAGCAAAATTCTATAACCGGTGAATCTTTAAAATAGATTTGTTTTATAAGGCTTCCTGGGGGGATGAGAAAGCTGTAAAGAAATTTTACATTCTATTGTTTCTTTTGTATAACCTATTTTTAGAAATCCATTTTCAACTAGATTAGAAAAAGTTTATTAAATTCACATACACATTTACATAAATATTCATTAAATTTACATATCTCACATTACATTTGCATACATTACTTTGTTTTGCTTTTTTAAATATAATTTTTTAAAAACTTTTTCTCTAGCAGGGTTTTTGAAAGTATAAACCATGAGGAAAGGATCCAGCTTTTTTTCAGAAGGTCAGAGAATTGTCACCACTCTAGAGGGCAAGACTGACACGGGCAAGAAAAATGGGGCTGCTGTGTTCTCTGCCGCTTCGTGTCCCGGTATCCAGCACAGCATTTCTCCCTCAGCAGATGCTTGGTCTGTGCTTCATTAAATGAACCATGGGCAGGGACAATGGCTGTGATTTGGTGAGAACGTGGACAGCTTGAACAAGGGCATTGAGATGAGAGTAGCTGGACTAGAACAGAAGCCAGGGGACAGGGATGGGGATCGGGATAGGGAGTGGCTGGCAATACCGCTGAATAGCCAGAGGAAGGTTGGGCCAGAGAGGGTTTTGAAGGAGTGCATGTTTGACAAGACAAACAAAAAAGATCTACAGAGCTTCATGAGCAGGACAATAATGACAAGGGTTTCCAGAAAAGAGTATCTTGCATAGTTATGTGAAAATGAGTTAGCAGGGGTGGAGAGACCATTACTTCTTTTGTGAGTGAATGAGGCGTAGACCCAGGTGGTGATAGTTGAAATGGACCTAAAAGCAGATGCTAGGACCTGGTGACAGGACAGAAATAAAGGGCTGGAGAAGTAGGAAGTCAAGTCTGGGAGACTAAAAGAATGGAGCTCATATAGAAGAGAAGGGAGCTTGGGAAGGAAGCCCGTTGGCTGGGTGGTCTGGGAAACGAAGGTGCCGGGCTCAGCTCTGCTGGAAGCAGTGGCAGGACATCCCTCTGTAGGTGGCTGGATTTACATAAGCTGGGAGAGGTGAGAGGTCAGGGTCAGGTTTATAGAGCCAAGAACCATTAACATGGCAGTGACAGGATAGAGCCAGGTGAGTTGTAGGCAGGAATCCCTGGAGCCAAAATGAGGGCAATCTCTGGTCAACTTGGGTGAAATTCCCCTAATGAATTTCTTGATATTAGGGGGCATTTTCTGTTCATCTTTGCATCCCCAGCAGGAAGGACCATGACTCACTTACAGTAGGAGTACTCAAAAAAAGAGAGTGTAATCCCTGCCTGCATTGTAATCAATCCACGGCAATGTGAGAAACTCAAGAGGGCAAACGAGCAATGATATTAGATCAGGAGACATAATTTCCCTTTCCGCTGCACTGATGATCCCTTTGACTTCTCCCTCTCTGTGTGCTACTTTTTCTCGTTATGTGAAAAAGCATAAACAAGATGTTCGCACATCTCTGATGTGTGGTATGTTTTGGGTGTGAAAGAAGTCAAGCATCCACATTCTTTTTCTTAAACGATAAGGAGAAACAAACTCAGCCACAAACTTACTACGTACTCACGGTGTGCTTGGTGTTGTGTGGGCCTAAAGAAATGCAGTCCTGTCCTAGACAGTTTATAATCAAGGTGGCAGTAGGTTCTGTGGCAGCCAGCTCCAACCATTCCTCAGACTGCGTCGTCCTTTCCCTGTGTTGGTTGGCACCCTCCTTCCACCGCGCAGCTTTAAACAGATCAGTCTGCTAATTCATGGTTTTTAGGAGTGGCCATTCCATGTATGTATGTATGAATGAGAATAGCTAAAGACTCTGTACTAGCATTCTCCAATAGACTATGATTATTCCTAGTTTCAAATTACACTGATCTTCAAAAACCATGAGATAGTTTTAGAAAATTTGGTTTTGTAAACACTCACTTTATTAACTCTCTATACATCCTGTCAAATAGATGTTGGCAATGTCCTTGCAGAATTCTTAAAGTCTAGAAGCTGCCAGATTTTTTCTTTTTTTTTTGCTTTTTCCTCCTTCCTTCTTCCTTACCAAGCTTTGAGGGAGCCTGTGGGTGTGTATTTTGTACAACAGCCATCTTGGGTGGATGCGAAGTATGAAATGGCCCCTTTCTTTGCAGGTAGGCTGGCAGACAGAATAATGCTGGCAAAATGGATGAGATGATTTCAGGCTCAACCTAGGGCAGGAAAAGCCCATTTTGAATTGCTCATTCATTCTTCCTTCAAGGACTGGAGTCTCAACCTTCTACTCAGCACCCAGCGAGTTGAAAGGATTTTATTTGCTGCTTCTTGAAGACTTTTTTTTTTTTTTTTGGTGAATAGGCAAAATCAAGAAGTTTATTTTTTCTTTTTCTTTCATCTTCTACTCTTTTTTCTTTGACAGAGAGTAGATTCAGAGCTCAAAGCCCTTTGACTCTCTTGGGCTTGGCGTCTCTCCATAGGGCCTGCTTGTCTGATCTGTCTCTGTATTTATATTGCTGTGGACACCCTGGCTTCTTTCTTCCAAACAACGCATGATGCTTTCAGCTCAGACTTGGCTGCTGGCCCCTGGAGGGCTCAAATGCTCAGAGGCTATATTCAGAGGTGCGTTAGGGGGCTTGGAGGGCACTGCTTCTTTGGGCCAGGCTTCTCCCTGCACACTGCACATTGCTCTCTTTTTCTTTTCTCTCTTTTCCCTGACCCAATTAGCATTGTGAGCACCACTGGGGGACCTACATGATGACACTGACACACGGTTTGAGTATCCCTAAATCAGGGCAGAATTACGTGATCCACAGTACCTCATAAGTTGGATGCATCTGAGAAGCCAAGCTCCTGTTATAAATCCTAGTTTGGAGAATGAAATGTGTGTGTGTGTGTGTGTTGGGGGGTGTGATAGTAGAAGGTACCTGCAGGTTATCACTCAATCATTCATTCATTCAAGTACATTTACTGAGTACCCAAAACTGGTCAGCCACTAGGGATTCGGGACTAAAGCCTGATTCCATTGGTAGCCTGGCATAGCAGACTGAAGTCTAAGGGGTGGGGAACCTGTGGCCTAGGGGCCACATGTGGTCTTCTCGATTGTTAAGTGAAGCCTTTTGACTGATTCCAGTCAGAACAAATCCTTTTAATAAAGGGATTTGTTTTGTGAAGTTTGGATTTGGTTGAGGGGCTGCACTTGGGGAACTGGAGGGCCACATGTTGGTTCTCAAAGGGTGATTGGGATCTTGTCAGGTAGATGAGGTGAGGTGGGGATGGATTCTACGCAAATTGCATAGTGCCAGGAAAATCATAAATAATGAAAGTGCACACATCTTCAGGGGGCAGTGAGTTACCTGGGAAGGGCAGAACATCCAGTGTATGGGGAGAAGCAAACAGCGGAGGATTCTGTTGGAGAGGTGGGTTGGCGTCAGGCTATGAAGGACCTTACATGCTTTTGGGAGTTGGGACTTCAGTCTCCCGTCAGGGGTGCTCTCACTTTAGTTTTTAATCAGATGGCTAAAAGAGTCAGATTTGCATTTTACGGACTCTTGACAGAAGCTCTGAGGTGAATTGGAGAGAATGGGCCTGGAAGGGAGGAAGGAAGACAAGGGGCTTTTTTGTAGTCCCAGTGAGAGATGAGCCATTATTGTTTTCCCCTGTCTATTTTAATAAAGAACTACTGATACTTCTGCTGCAAGGCAGGTTTAGTGAGCATACGTGGACAGGCAGTAACAGACTGTCCTAGCCAGTAGGTGACAGCTGGCTGGTTATCTGGCTGTGTCATGGTGATCAAGAAGTCCCAGGGGAGGAGGCTGGAGAGAGGCCCTGAGGTTTTCTGGTGCAAGGTTTCTAAGGTCTCAATGGTGAGGATCCAGCCACCTTGCCAAGTCCAGCATGCCAGCCTCTTGGGGGAGTCCCTTGACCTAGATAGCATGACAAAGCACGGCTTTCTGTGTGAACCTCTGAATATCTTTAAAGTCAAGAGGATTTTCCCTCTGCCACAGACAGAATGTCAGTCCTTCTTTATGTGCTTTTGTCGTTAGACTGCATGGAGTATCTAGGCAAAAACCTTAGTTGCACTTGGCTGGAAGCCACTGTCGTTACATTTGTTGGACACAGCTAGTACTCTATCAAGCCTGAAGAATAAAAGTAGTGATAACCATGATGCCAATCAGAGCTAATTGATTGAGAAATAGTATTATCCTATGCATAGTTAAAGGAAAGGACCATTGGTTTGGCATTGTGATATGATGGTGAAGTAGGTATTTGTGTCACCAGGGAGAATGAAAAGTTCTATTATGGTAACTAAATGGGAAAAGGAACAAAGCAAATATTGTCCCCCACAAATTTATGACTTCTTATTTATGTGAGAAAAATGACTAAATGGAAGGAATACTGGACCAACTGTCAGGAAATATTCCTGTCATACATTTGTTATTGACTTGTGGAGTGAGTCACCCAATCTTTTGTGCTTGAGATATCACATCTGCCTTTTAAGGAGAATGGTCTCTGTTACTTCTCTGCTGACAAAAACACAGGAAGTGTCATTCCAATGCTTTCAGTGGTAAGGATTAGAAATACTATTAAAGATAGACTTCCATGCCAATCCAGCCAGTGAGAGTGCTGTCAACTTCTATAAATATTAAAAAACAATCTTGGTCTGTGAAGTGGGATTAATACCTACCTTCCTGTGTTGTTATGGACATAAAGTGTGATGAGATTTGGAAAGTGTCCAGCAAAACATCTGGCATATATAGACAGATAGATATATACATATAGATATAGATTTAGATACAGATGTGGTTGGGTGCTTCCCCCCCCCCAACTCCACTTACATGGCCCCTCCAGTGAGCCAAGTTTCAATCGTATGTGGGTAGTTCCCAGTTTCGTAACCACAAATTTACACTGAAACTGACCTAATCTCTTTGAACTGCAAGAACTGGGACCAGGTAGGAATGTCATGGGCTCAGTAAAAAGCTATGATAATTACAGTGGAAACTACTTGAAGCTCATATATCCTATAATCCCAGATTAACCATATCTTCCAATATGGGGAATAGTTCCTATACAAATCACTGTTGTGGATTGCTAGATCTGGGATTACTACCCTTTGGAATTAAATCCAGGCAGGGATTCTTGGGTTAGCTCTGGAAACTAACTTCACATTCCAAGGCCTACTCTCCCTAGCCAGGGCTTGCCATTCAGTGGCTCCCACTGCCTACGGGTTGGTTAAAATCCAAAGTCCTCAGCATGACATTTAAGGCCATCCGTGTAAGATCCCAGCCTTCCTGCTACTGTCAGCTATCATTAATTTTTTTCTTCATGAGTCCCAAAAAACCATTAATCTGGTTTCTTTCTCTATAGATTTGCCTATTCTGGACATGTCATACAAATGGAATCATACAAAATGTGGCCTTTTGTGATTGACTTCTTTCACTTATACTGACGTTTTCAAGGATCATATATTTTGAGAACAGTATTTTTAAGGACTGTGTATTTTGAAGAACGACATTTGGGGGATTGTGTTTTAGCATGTATCAGTATTTCATTTCTTTATATTGCTGCATAATAGTCTGTTGTATCAATATAACACATTTTGTTTATCCATTCAACAGTTGATGGATTTGGGTTGTTTCCACTTTTTGGCTATTTGGAATGATGCTGCTATGAGCATTTGTACATAAATTTTCAGGTGAATATATGTTTTCATTTCTCTTGGGTAAATATCTAGGAGTGGAATTCCTGGGTGATATGGTAACTATATGTTTAACATTTTGAGGAACTGCCAAACCGTTTTCCAAATGAGTTGTATCATTTACCATTTGTACCAGCAATGTGTGAATATTCCCATTTCCCCAAGTTCTCATCAATTCCTGTTATTATCTATTGTTTTTTAAATTATAACCATTCTGTTGGGGCTGAAGAGGTACATCTTCATGGTTTTGATGGTTACACATATGTCTTCTTTGGAGAAATTTATATTCAAATCTTTAGCCCATTAGACAAAACTGGGCTATTCGTCTTTTTATTATTGAGTTGTTAGAGTTCTCTATACATTTTAGGTACAAACTCCTTATTAGATATATGATTTTCAAAAATTTTCTCTCAGTCTTTAGGCTGTCTTTTTACTTTCTTAATAATATCTTTTGAAGCAGGATAGTTTTTAGTTTTGATGAAATACAACTTGTTTATCTTCTCCTTTATCACTTGTGCTTTAGGTATCTAATCTAAACAGTCATTCCCTAATTCAAGATCATGAAGATTGAATTCTATGTTTTTTTTTTTGTTGTTAAGAATTCAGTAGTTTTGGCTCTTACATTTAGAACTATAATATACTTTTAGTTAATTTGTGTGTATCATGTGAGGTAAGGATCCAAATTCATTCTTTTGCATGTGGATATTCAGTTGTCCAGCACCAGTTGTTAAAGATTATTCTTTTCCCATTGAATTGTCTTGGTGTCCTTGTTGAAAAGCAATTGAACATAAATGGAGAGTTTTCTATTTCATTGATTTATATCTCTATCTTATACCAGCACCACATTTTTTTTTTTTACTGTGGCTTTGTTTTGAAATTGGGAAGTTGAGTCCATCAACTTTGTTATTCTTTCTCAAGATTGTTATAGGTGTTTTGGGATCCTTTGCATTTTTGTATGAATTTTAGGGTTGTCTTGTGAATTTCTATAAAAAAAAAGTCAGTGGGCTTTTCATAAGGATTGCATTGAATCTATACATCAATTTGGGAAGTATTGCCAACTTAACAATATTAAATCTTCCAACCCATGAACATAGCATATCTTTCCATTTATTTAGATCTTCTTTAATATCTTTTGACAGTGTTTTTGTAGTTTTCAATATACAGATTTGTTGTTTATATTGTTTTTTATATTTATTTTTAAGAATTTTATTCTTTTCGATGTTAATTATAAATAGATGTTTCTTAATTTTCTTTTGGTTTTTTTCACTGTTAGTGTATAGGAATACAATTGACTTGGTACGTTGATCTTGTACCCAGCAACCTTGCTGAAACCATTTATTAATCATCATATTTTCATTTTTAGTGGGTTCCTTGGGATTTTTTATGTATAAGATTATGTCATTTGAGAGTGAAGACAAAAGCATTGGGTCCTTGATAATTTAGTATGATGTTAGGTGTAGATTTTTTATCAGGATGAGGACGTTCCCTTCTGTTCTTAGTTTGTTGGGTGTTTCTTTATCTTTCTTTCTTTTTTTATTATGTAAAGTTGTTGGATTTTATCATGTTTTTTATGCATCTATTCAAATGAGTATGTGATTTTTTTCTTTATTCTATTATTGTGGCATATTACATAAATTGATTCTCAGATGTTAAACCAACCTTAAATTCTTGGGATAAATCTCTCTTGGTTGTGGTGTACTTTTTTATCTGTTGCAAGATTCAGTTTGGAGTTTTGCATCTATATTCATAAAAGATATCTATACGAAACTTTTCTCATGATATGTTTGTTTGGCTTTGGTATCAGGGTAATATCAATTGGGAAGTGTTCCCTTTGCTTCTATTTTCTAAATGAATTTGTAAAGGATTGGTGTTAATTCTTTAAATGTTTGGCAGAATTCACAAGTGACACCATCTAGGCCTGCATTTTTCTTTGTGGGAAGTTTTTTATTTACTAATTCAATCTTTTTACCTGTTATTGGTCTATTCAGATTTTCTATTTCTTGAGTTAGTTTCAGTAATTATGTCTTTGTAGAAATTTGTCCACTTCATATAGGTTATCTAATTTGTTGGCAATACAGTTTTTCACGGTGTTCCCTTATACCCCTTTTTATTTCTGTAAAGTTGGTAGTAATGTCCCTTCTTTCATTCTTGATTTAGTAATTTGAGTTGTCTTTATTTTTTTCTTATACAGTCTAACTAAAGTTTTGTCATTCTTGTTCTTATTAAAGAACTAAATTTTAGTTTTATTAATTTTCTGTATTTTTAAATTCTTTATTTCATTTATTTCTACTTAAATCTTTATTATATTCTCCCTTCTGCTTGCTTTCAGTTTCATATCCTACCCTACTTTCCTAAATTGAAAGATTAGATTATTAATTTAATTATTATTATTATTTTTTAAATAGGCATCTATTGTTACAAATTTTCCTCTAACCACTGCTTTAATTGCATCCAATGGCTTTTGGTATGTTGTTTCTGTTATCATTCATCTCAAAGTACTTTCTTTCTTTCTTTTTTTTTTTTTGAGACAGAGTCTCACTCTGTTGCCCGGGCTGGAGTGCCGTGGCGTCAGCCTAGCTCACAGCAACCTCAAACTCCTGGGCTCAAGCAATCCTTCTGCTTCAGCCTCCCGAACAGCTGGGATTACAGGCATGTGCCACCATTCCTGGCTAATTTTTTTTTCTATATATATTTTTAGTTGTCCAGATAATTTCTTTCTATTTTTAGTAGAGATGGGGTCTCGAACTCCTGACCTCGAGTGATCCTCCTGCCTCGGCCTCCCAGAGTGCTAGGATTATAGGCGTGAGCCCAGCCTCAAGTACTTTTTGATTTTTCCTTGTGAGCTTTTCCTTGAGCTATTGGTTATTTGGAATATGTTGTTTAATTTCCACATATTTGTGTATTCCTCAACTTTGTTTTTGTCGTAGATTTCTAACTTAATTCCTTGTGGTCAGAGAATATAAATTACACAATTTAAGTCTCTTTAAATATATTGAGGCTTGTTTAATGGCCTAGCATATAATCTATTTCTGCAGAGTGTTCAATGTGTACTTCAAAAGAATGTGTATTCTGCTGTTGTTGGGTGTGGTATGAATTCATTTATGAAACACTTTCAATACTAGTAAAAGCAGTTTTAACTAGGCTCCTCTCTGGTGGTAACCATCCCCCAAAGAGAAGAGCAACAAAAGGTGAAGTGATCCATGAATCCTAATTTTTGCCCACCATACACTACGCAGAGCACTTGGCTTCACTTATTATGAAAAACGGATGATTTCCCCAAAGCCTCCCCCAACCCCAGCAGGGCAGGAAGGAATACAGTCTGTCAGGAAACCATGAAATCAAATGACTTGATAAAGGAATTAAGATTCTAAATGTCTGCTGTGGCTTATAAGTTTGGAAGTTACAAAGTAGAGAGTGTAGACTAGAAATAGACCCAATTTAAGGATATTTTAATGTAAAAGTATTGGAGAAAGCACAGGATATGATAGGATGTGATACGGCTTCTAGTCTGCACTCCCATCTACAAGATGTATATTCTCAGTTTAATCCCCTCTCTCCTTTTAAGCCACAGTTTCATCTGCGCAAAAACAGAGGGGTTGAACCAGGTGATCTGTAAGGTAGGACCTCTTTCAGTTTTAGCATTTGGTATCTATGATCACAACGTGCAAACCTGGAAAATACCTTTTGCAATTTCATGGCCACTCACTCTCCAGGCTTCTTTGATGCTGGCATAAACAAGCTACCGTTAAGATGGCAAAACTGTGTTGATAGTTTAGGCACATACTTTGATTAATTGTCCTGCTTTCTTGTTTGAGATATAATAAACTACACTCTTGATTTGAAATCAGACATTTCACATTTAATGACCTATAAATGCTAAAAATGATTAAGTAGTTACGGCTTGAGTCTTACAGCTAGTTAATGGCAGAGCTGAGATGAGAAACCAGGTCTCCTTATTCTTTGGGCAGTGACTTTCCTCCAAATCCATCCTGGTTCCTGACTTTCACATGTGGTATCTTACAGACCCTCAGGACAGCCAAGAAATATAAGTGGAAGTGAAAAGAAGACAGAAAGCTAAGTTCATGTTTTGGAAAGCCCCTAAGATCAAACATTTATATAAATACATAATTCGAATGATAAAAAACTTCCTCATTATAGAATCTTGTTATAAATTTTTTAAGCTCTTAATTGTTTCCTTTAAAAGGCATATTACTTCCATGGAAACATAAACCAACATGAGCTAGTTGTAAACAACCATCAACACATGGGGAGAGTTTGCTTGGGTAGGAATTCTTGTGAAAAGGGGCAGGAGAATTCATTACTATTGTCACACATCTTGTTACTATTGACACTCAGCCAGTAAACTTTAATCCTTTCCTGGGCTATAGATATAGACCAAGTGGTATTGCCTGATCGTGAGAGAAAATAGTCTCACTGTACTCTGCACCTTAAGACCATGTGCAGAATATTGTCCCCAGTCATGGATGTCACTTAAGAGAGATAACGACAACTTAGAGAGCACGCAGAGAGGGCTAACCAAGCAGCTGACACACCTACAATCTCCACACTGAACAGCGAGGCTTTGGTGGGAAGGCACTGCGTGTGTTCCGAACGTGGAAGTGAGGAAGGTAGGAAGGAGAAGGGAAGGCAGGACGATGGTAAGTAGATGAAACTTTCAGAGAGGGAGATTTGACTCAACCTAAGGAAGACATTCCCAATAACTGGTGGTGCCCGGCACTTCTATCATAGGATTTATACAGAGGTAGATGACCATTCATCAAAGATACCGAGGAGAGACTTCCTGCACTGGGAGGTAGAACTTGAACTGCATCACCTATATTCTTCCTCCATTCATGAGAATTATGATTCTCACTGAGGTCATTGACTGAGCAGAGATTTCTAAGACAAGGTCAGAAACACTTGAAAGAGGGAAAGAGAGAAAAGAGGGAAACGCCACAACTGAGGATATTGAGAATGGCAGGAGAACACCAAGAGGAGAGAGTCTTGAGGTCTTAGATCCCTGGTTGCTTAATGTGCATTTCTCCTCTTCTTCCTGGTTCATAGGTTAATTTCTGCATGTCTGGTTTATCTATTTTTTCACAAAAGTGGGAGAGTGCCATAGAGTCCAACAAACAAAGCACAAGATGAAAATAGCTTATGGTAGCTGGCCTGATAAACCACTATTTTGTCTGCTTATTAAATATATTCCAACTTTTAAACTTTAGGAGAATTTCTGATCAGTATATCACCATTCTGTAAGCCCTTATCAAGCACATAGTACACACCTAAGAAGACCTGGTCACTCAAAACCCAATAGTGTAGAAGTAGGAGGAATAGATCTGTTTATAGTGGAGGGTGTTGCAGCCTCCTCAAAACTCCTCTCATCTCCACTCAGAGCTGGTAGGCTCCAAAGAGATTGAGACTTCAAGGACAGTTTGTCACTTTCAAATTAAATGAAATGTCCACATTCATGTGTGGTAATGCTCAGTGTTTCCCAGGCTTTGAACCTGATCACTTAGTTGACTATTAGCACTAGAGAATAAGGAAGAAGAAAATGAAGGTATATCAAATCTTTATCAGATGTAAATTTCAACTTTTATATAAAAAATTGCTCCATTGGTTGAGTGGAAAAATGGGTAGAAATATTACTGCCAAAGCATATTAAGCTAGTTGTTACTACAAACTTATAGTAATTGTTGTAAGATTTTATTAAGAAGTATACTGGAGCCGGGTGTGGTGGCTCATGCGTATAATCCTAACACTTTGGGAGGCTGAGGCAGGAGGAGTGTTAGAGGCCAGGAATTTGAGATTGTCCTGGGCAGCATAGTGAGACCCCATCTCTATAAAAAATTAAAAAATTAGCTGGATGTGGTGGCATGTGCCTGTAGACCTAGCGACTCAGGAGGCTGAGGCAGGAGAATCTCTTGAGCCCAGGAGTTTGAGGTTGCAGTGAGCTAAGATGATGCCACTGCACTCTAGCCTGGGCAACAGAGTGGGACCCTCTCTCAAAAATCGGGGAGGTAAAAAAAAGAAGGATGCTGGAATTCTAGATGGGCTAAGTTAACCAAGTGTGTCTCTGCCCTCAGGGAATTATGTCAGCTCTCAGTTTAGAAGATTGTTATGCAGAAATGTTCACCACCCTGCAAACAACCATATAGTTACACAGAACTCAGTGAAGCATATTTAAATTGTATGCCAGAAATGAAGCTAGTAAAAACAAAGTGTCTGCTTCAGAAAAAAAAAAAAACCAAAAAACCAAAAAATCACCTCCAAACTTTATTGGTAACAGAATAAGAGGACACTGTTTACTCAGGGCTCAGGGAAACACAGGTATTTTACAGGGTTGTTACATGGGCCTCTGGATTAGATTGGGATTTAAATAAAGCAGGTGACGTGATGGGAAGAAGGCAAAATTCAAATGACCCACAGAACTAGTGGCGTATCTACAAGTTCTACTAGTTTATTTTTGGTGAACTTGTGGAAGTTTAGAATCTATTTATGGGACTCTGTTATTACCCAGGAGGGAGGGAGGTTCTTTGTAGCAGGAACAACATAAATATCTATGGGTTTAGTGAGTCACTTTTCTTGCTGAAGGCTGGTTTTAGAGCCTCCACACCAGGACCTCTGCCCAGGCTAAGGAACCATCACAGGGAAGGGCAACTTCATGAGGTCCCTGTTCTTGCCCCCTTTCCCTAACCATCAGGACTTTGGGATAGGAAGAGGAGTTATGATGATGACAGAAATGATTATTGGTGGTTTGCAATAATAACAATCACTTTCATTTTGGGGCCTTACTATGTGTCAAGGACTGTTTAGGGAAAAACAATTTGTGAAACTAAGAGCACTCAGCAGTTATTTTTGAGTTCATATATTATAATTGTGGCAGCTCTTGGTGGTTCATCTTTCCATTGCAAGCTTGAATGAGATTGTTATTTTCATCCATGATGCCGACACATTCATAAGTTTCCATGTTTAAGCTCAAGCAAGACTTCACTATTTGTTCTACCTGAATATTTCCTTGCCCATTTATGCAGTGAACACACTTTGAAGAAACAGGGCCTGGCCAGTTTCTTCAAGGTCTTGGCCCCAGCACACACTGCTCTGGCATTAGGGCCCCCAGGCAGTGCCAGCCTCCTGCTGAGAAGAGGCAGAGGGACTGCAGGTTGTTGCAGAGGAAGCCCCCAGGCACTGCCGGAGACTCACAGGCTGTGGTGTAGGTGTGTGTTGTGGGCAGGGAAGCCTGGGGCGGGAGCAGTCCTGGCACAGCTAGCTCTTTGTCACCTCTTATTTAGATAGCTCCTCAGCACCCTAACAATTAGATTGGAAAGGCCACAAAGGGTGTCAGTGAGAATAGGCTGGAGCAAAGCCTGAGCTTTCTCTTTAATTTTCGAAAGTAAGTGGGAAGATGCTGGAATCCACCTTGATGGCAAAGGATGATGGTTAACAACACAGGCTTTGGCTGGAGATCCAGGTGAGTGTCTAACTCTCTGATCCTCATGTTCCTCTTCCATGACAGGGGGTGATGCCTCTGGCTGCATGAGTTTGTTGTGTGGATTAAAGGAGATATTAAATGGACTGTACATTGCTCAGACTTTTACACAGCTAACTCCCTCAATTCCTTTAGATCTCTCCTTTGAAGGGCTTCCCCTGCCTACTCTTTATAAAATAGACTCTCCCCCTATGCCTGTAACTTCCTAGCCCCTTACTCTGCTTTAGTTTTCTTGAGAGTATTTATCATTATTCAAAATAGATATCTATGTGTGCTTGCTTGCTTTTTACTTTCTCTCTCTTCCTCATTAGCATGTAAAGTTCACAAGGGCTGGGACTTCTCAGACTTGTTCTCTTCTGTATCCTCAGCTCCTTGAGCAGTGCTGGCATATAGAAGATGCTCAATAAATGTGTCGCATAGATAAACAATGAATGAAATGAATGAATGTAAATGCTGTGCACAGAGCGAATACTTGATGGGTTGAAATTTTTCGTACCAGTTATATGTAAGTGGAGCACGGGGTGGAAAGCAGTAACCCTGAGTAATAATAACCCCGAGATTGTCTCTTGCCCTCTAGAAGAACTGTCTCCTTCCATTCCTAGTTGGGCCAGACAGAATGTGCAGGGCCCAAGGGCTGGCGGTCAGTGTAGCATCATCTAGAGAACTTCATCAGGCCTCTGGCAGTGTGGAGTCCAGCCAGTGGGATCTGGAGGAAATTCCTCAACTCTTACCACACATGAAAACCAAGCATTGGTTGCAGATCACAGTGGGATACCACAGATGTATCTGAGAGGTCACCATGACCAGGGCAACCCTGGCCTTCTCCCAGGTACACATCACTGCTCCCACGTTTCCTCCTGCTAGGGTGGTAGGAAATGGCCTTTCACTTGATGCTTCCCTTCTGGCCTAGACTTGCACTGTGGATTTTATATAACTCAATCACACAATTAATCAACTTGAACTCCTCAATAGTGTTCCCTGGCTCCCACACTCAGGATAATCTTAAGAAATCTTCAGGGCTGGTAATTTATACCCAGGGCATAACCTGAGCCTCTCCCACTTGCTCCCTGAAGATACCATTCAACTGCTGCTCCTTGTCTTAGTCAGGATCCTCCAAAGCAGATGCCAAGAGTCAGCCAACAAAGGAGTCTCGTGTCTCACAGGATGGAGTTCCCCCACCACATTCTATCACTGGCCAGGAGCAGCCCTTGGAAAGTGAGGCCATGGTTCAAACACAGTCATAGACTCCAAATACAGCAGTTGAGACCCTGGATCTCTCCTAGAAGGAGGTCTGTGAGGCACATTGTCATGTCTACCACACTCCATTAAGCTAGAAGATGTCATAACCACCCCCTGGAGCTGGTTGCTTTACAGACACAATGCGGTACCAGGCTGCCAAGTGGAAGGGCTGATGTTAAGCTCTCACCCAGGAAAATGCAAATTAAATGGGTTGACACAGACATGATAATGGAGGGAGGGGTCGAGCCCCTTTTCCCAACAGCTGCCCTAGTCACAGTGTTTCTTTGATATTCCCTGTCTAAGAACGCACCTCTCAAAAGTTGACCTGTGTCCCCTTACGTTCCCCTGTATCTCCCTTCTCTAGGGCACGCACTTGTCCCTGGTGGAGCTGGGTCCATACAGTTCTGACAGTCGCAGCCTCAGAGAACCAGCACCACTACTCATTCTCAGAGGTCCGTGCTGGGGTACAGGCCTGCACACTGGTCCAATCGCTTTCTACTCACGATGTTTTCTCTTAAAGGAGCCAGTAGCTCATTCTTGTCTTGGGCCTTGGTCTGGGTCACCAAATCTACCCTGATGAGATTCCACTAAGAGTTTACAGCCTCTTTCCTCCCAGAAGGCCACTGGGATCCTTACGAAAATGTCCCACCCTCCCCTGGCACCTGACAGTCATATGTCAGTAATGTACCTCTGGGAGAAAGTTCCGAACACACGCCTCGCTACAGCTTACTATCCTTGCTAGCTGAGAATGGAGCAGTTGAAATAACAGCTCAAATATTTTCCATAATCTGTAGAGAGTAATCAATACTTGGAAGGAATGTTCCTTGGCACCAGTGTGAGCATTCCATTTTCTGAAGTGTTCTTGTGTGTTCAACTTCGCAGGCTCCTACCTTTTCACTATTTCTCAACCACGGGTTAACATGAATTCTCAGAACAGAGGGGTCTCCTCGTGAAGCTGATTTCCGCTAAGTCCCTCCTATTTTCCTAGCTTTGGTATAATGGCACTACGTGTGATGCAGTGAGTCAAAGAAAAGTCTGATTTTGTTCCCTGGAGCCCTCTCCACCCAAGGAACACTTCTGTCTGATTTGTTCATGGGAAGACACAGCTGTTAGCAGGCAGCCCGGGGGCCCCAAAGCAAACACGAAGCCTTCCTGTGCACTTCTCAACACATGCTGGGGCGGGGGAGCGGGGGACTTTGTTTTTCACCCTTTTAGAGCTTGTTGCTCCCAAACAGTAATAAATGGCTGTAAATGGAGATGAAGGGAGAAGACTTGTGACTAATTTCTCCAGGGAGCCTAAACATCTCCCCTCCCGACCCCAGTGTGCTGCCTCCCCCATCCTCCCGTCACAGGACTCCCTGAAGCTCTATGACTAGGTGGGTGTTTGTGATGCAGTTCAGGATGGGGACTCATCCAGTTCTCCCCGTGGTGGCATTCCTTCCATGATGGGGCTGACGCTGGACCAGTAGGATCCAGTGAGCTCAGGCAGCAGGGGCGTGTCAGGCTGATTCAGCGGAGGAAGTCGCAGTTTGGTTTGGCCTTATTAGGCAGTGGTTCCGGTGGGAGCAAGACTCTGTCAGCTCAAAAGCCCGAAGCTCTGAGCATTCCCAGATGACATCTGTGATTTTTTCCAACACACACTTGGCCTCCTTGGTTCCCTGCAGTGCTTTGGTTGTGCAATCGCAACTTGGCAGGTTCGTCGTCCTGTGAAATCTGTACATTTTCAGGTCTGACATCTCAAAAATAATCACTGAAACTTTTATCAGAGTGGTTTGTCGTAAAGTAGAGCCAACATTTCTTGTAACCAGCACAAGGAGAGTGACGACTTAGGAGGGAGGAAAGTGGAGTGGAAGGAGGGCTGGCTTCCGAACTGAACAGACAGATCAGGGTTCCGGTCCTGGCTTCCTTTTCTTGGTGTTGCAGGACCTCAGTCCCTCGGGGTTCAGTTTAATCTGTAAAGTGGAAAAATATATGTATGTACCTTGCAGGGCAGCTGGGAGGATTAGATATAATGAAAGCTAAGTAGTAAGTAAAGAGATGGACTTAGCAAATTTTGTATAAATATGAGTCGGGTGTGTGTTATGCAGTGACGGTGTTAGTGCAGGGGTGAGAGTGGCTATAGGTTGGTTGTGTATGGAAGGACTCTCTGATCTCTTTTCAGCCATCAATGAGTCACACACACGCACACACATAAACATGTACCACGTGAATGCAGGACTACATGCACACATTCCTTGGAAACCTCCACTTTTCTTTTTTTTCCCCTTGATTTTGGGAAAAAAAATTTATTTTTAGTTATGTATACATAGTAGTCATACATATTTATGAGGTGAGTATGATATTTTAATACAATGTAATGATCAAATCAGGGTAATTACTATATTCATCATCTCTTTCTGTTACGGACATTCCAATTCCATTCTTTTAGTTATTTTGAAATATGTAATACATTATTGCCAACTACACTCACCCTATTGTGCTTTACTTTTGATAAATAGTTTGCTTCTGAAGCTGGTCCAAGACTATGTGTCTGTGAGTTAGTTCTCAAACCTCCGTGCTTGCATGATGTCGGGGAGTATCTGATTACATTCTCTGCTGGGGTCCACACAGGCAGTTCTAAGGCTTTCCTTTTCAGCCACCAACTGGTAGCAGGCACAGTCAGGAGACATTGCTTCCAGCTGTCACTAATGTCTAAGGTATGAAGACAGAAATCATTCTGAATCCTTGTTTTAGAAGTCCGGGAGAGAAATATTTTTCTCCAACTCTGGGAGAGAATATTTTTGTATCACTGCAGCATTCGTGTTGTTTCCAAATAGAGTTTATGACAGACCCTCTTTGGCATGGTGAGAAAAGATACAGTTCTGCCCCTTACAAAGTCTCAATGACAAAACATTGGTCACCACCAGCTTCTTATCACATTTAGTAAAAGGTTTGATGTCTCATAATTATAAAATGGAGCCTAAGCAATATATTAAAAAATCTCCACCAAAATGAAACACAAAAACTCCTGTCCAGGATAAACTTTGTAAATTTGCCTTGTAACTTCTTTTAGCTATTGATGTTTCAAGCTTCTATGCTGAGGCACTGGGGGATAGATGAAGGATCCCGAGTGTGCATCTGTGGGGAAAGGTCAGCATTTCACTTCTGACAGGTCAGTCTGGTGGCAAAGTAGAGAATGGTTAGAGGGTCCTAAGTCTGGAAGCTGGGAGGAGATTTGGGGTTCACAGGCATAATCAGTGCAAGAGATGATCGTGGCCTCAACTCTGGCAGCAGAAAGAGAAAGGAGCAATGGATTAAAAATATTACTGATCAGATAGAATCAATAAGACTTGGTAAATAATTACATAGGCAGATTGAAGAACAGAAAGAAGACAAGGATGATGCCAACTTTTCTAACTTGAGCAACCTGTTATAGGGTGGCACCATTTCCTGGGGAGCGTAGGAGGCCAGGGGCACAAGGAGAGCAGCAGGCTTAGGGGAAAGAGCAAACTCCATTTGGAAAGTGTGGAGCTTGAGATGTCTGTGAATGAGGTAGAGAGTGGAATACATAGTTGGATATTTAGACCCTGAAACTGCAGAAATACCAAGCCTGTAAATATAGATTTGGAAATATCAGTACATATGTGGTAATCTAAGACATGAGTGTTTCACCCACCAAAAGGATGTAGAATAAGGAGTGGACAAAGGTATCTGAGGAATGCAACATGTCAAAGTTGGGCAAGGGGAGAGAGACAGCCAGAGGAGACAGAAGAAGCAAGCCGAGAAGGAGGAGGAGACTGGGGGAAGAGAGTGCAGGATGATGGGGAACACAGGATTTCAAGAAGGTGGTGGTCACGTGTGTACTGCAGGATAGATGGCCAGTAAGATAGAGATTGGAGGTCCCCTGCCGACTTTATAAAAGGGGGCTATTGCAGTTTATGTGGAACAGAAGTGATGGAGGCCGAATGTCAGTGGGCTGGCGAGCGAGTGGGAGGTGGACTGATGGCCGGCGTTTGAGGGTGGTGAGATGGAGCAGTAGCTAAAGGGCATCTGCGGGAGAGCAGATTTGGAGTTCTTTTCTTCTTTTCCTTATTCTTTTTATTTATTTATTAAAGTTCAGAGGAGCTTGAGGGTATAGATGCTACAGAGAAAGAATTGTTAGGGAGCAGTTAAGCTCAGAGAGGGGATGATTGACAGAGAGAGTCCCCTGGGAGAGAGAGAGAGAGAGAGAGAGAGAGAGAGAGAGAGAGAGAGAGAGAGAGAGAGAGAGGGAGAGAGAGAGAGAGGGAGGTTCCAGATCACCGGTGGAGGAATTAGCCCCATAAGAGAGGCACTTTTTCCACTGTAAAAAGAAGGAAGGACATATACAAACCAGTAGTTTTGTGGCTAAAAACTTAATTTTCCCTGTCCCTACCTTCTCTCCCAGATAATGGCCACTTCCCTCAGCTTTATTCTCATATTTATCCATTATGTTAAAATATAAGCATTTGTCCAGCTGGGCATTTCCCCTTTGTTTGCATCATCAGCTGGTATCTTTGATGACTTGGCTGTAAGTTCTGGAGGGCTGGGCATCGTTTGATCACATTGTCTTGGAGAAGTGTCTTGGCAGGACAGGTCAGGCCCCTGCCAGTAGGTGGTCAGGCTGGGCCTTCTGAGCCACATTTACCTCTGTGGAGTGGGTAGGCAGGAGTTAGGGCACAGCTTGTGGCCACAGCACAGAATGAAATGCCATTAGGGCCTGGCCCTCATTCATCCAGTGCTCTAATTGGCTGTGCGAATCAGCCACAGACACTAGTCAGCATTTTATGCAAGTTGAGGCTTCATCTTTGATTCTTGAAAACACAGTTCAAGAGCTATTTTCAGCTCATTAAGGGAAGGAAGTCTTGGTTGGTTTTGATTACTTTTTAATTGCACAAACAACTTGAAACCATATGTAAGACTTGTCTTCCTTAGAACACTTTCCTTTAAATTCATATGCATGGTTGGCTTGGCTCTAAGTGGTTATATGCCTTAGGGTTGGGCTATCCCAGGGCAATTGACAGTGGAGGTAAATGAATTGCTTCTATACCTGTATAAAAATTGTTTTTGAGGCCAGGCATGGTGGCTCACGCCTGTAATCCTAGCACTCTGGGAGGCCGAGGCGGGTGGATCACTCGAGGTCAGGAGTTCGAGACCAGCCTGAGCAAGAGCGGAGACCCTGTCTCTACTAAAAAATAGAAACAAATTATCTGGCCAACTAAAAATATATACAGAAAAAATTAGTCGGGTGTGATGGCGCATGCCTGTAGTCCCAGCTACTCGGGAGGCTGAGGCAGTAAGATCGCTTAAGCCCAGGAGTTTGAGGTTGCTGTGAGCGAGGCTGACGCCACGGCACTCACTCTAGTCCGGGCAACAGAGCAAGACTCTGTCTCACAAAAAAAAAAAAAGTTTTTGTGTATGAAGTTGAGCTACAATACAAAAGGCAACTTTTTTGGGAAAAGCTGCCCCAGTGTGGCTGCTCAGACCTTGGTCAGCGTCTTGAGGTAGGTGTGGAGGATAAACACCAAGCCCCTGGGAGGTATTTTCCATCATCACCTACAGATCTGCCTCCTTCTCTCCAGCTCCCTTTAGGTAGCCTGCGCTTTACTCTAAATGTGTGGCCCAGGTGAGCAGCCAGATTGTCCAGACCTTGGGGCATCAAAGCCCCTGGGAATATGCAACTAGGGGAGAAGATTTTTTCTGCTTGTTGTCTTTAGGGGTGGGGACAGCCATGGCTTGGGGCTGCTCTCAATGTTGTTGAGCAACCTTCTGGAGGCTTGATGGCCTCCGGATCTGCTTCTTAAACTTGGTTGCATGTTGAAATTTCCTAGGAAATTAAAAAGAAATACTAATGCCTGGATCTCATATATTTTGATTTAATTGGTCTAGGCTATGTTCAGGCACTAAGATTTAAAAAAATTTTTCTAGATGATTCCAAAGTGCAGCTAAGTTTAAGAACCACTGCTGTAAATCACTGGGGCTTTTGAGATTAGCTGGGTGGATGGTCACGAGATGCAAGAGGAGCACAGATAACTGAGGAGTTTTTAAAAATACATGTTATTATTTGAAAGACATTGCAATAAAATAAACTTAGACAATTTTTTTTCAGGGCTAAATTCATGTTTATTTCCTGGAAATCCTTCAAGATGAAGGATTAATTCATTACCATGGTTACTATATTTGGTGTCTCATACTCTAGGCATATTCAACAGTGTGGCATTTGGACAAAAGAAAAGAGGCTATCTCTAGGGGAAACAATTTGGCTTCCATGTAAGTAGCCTTGTGGAGAAGAGGGAAACCAAAGAAATGTACTATTCCAAGGAGTCTGAACCCCATTTCAATAGTACTTGATAACATATTGTTTAAAGGTGAATTTAGGAATTTTTTTTGTAGGATCAGAATTACTGAGGAGTTGGGAGCTAGAGTGGGACCCCATGTAAACCCCAAACATGTATGTGCTAAGTCTATATTGCTTAATTCTATCATGCCCATGGAAATGAATCAAGTAGCTCTGCAGTACCCCAGGTTTTATATGTTAGTAGGGCTCTAAGTCTTAAAATCTGTACGGGCTGTAGAGGAAAGAACTTAGAGCCATTTCTATTGGAGCCAAATAGGAATTTTTAAAGTGAAGTAAAGAAAACCAAAGCACATCTTCTGATTTCTTAATACTCAAAGAGGTTAACCTGGCAATAGTGTGGTTTCAGAAAGGACTTAAGGTCTGAGAAGTCTTCTCTATGACTTCAGCAGGTCTTGTCATGAGCATTTTACTTAAATTTTCTCCCTTTGGCTTCTTCCGGGCCCCATATTTCCCAGGACTCTTCAGAGATTTAATAACATGCTACTGAGAAATAGTTTTAGACTTTTTGCCACTAAGGAAGACCTTCAGTGGGTCCTCAGAAGAAAATCTTTGTATATGGGCAGCAAGGACTTTCCCTTGGTGGACGACTCCTTTTGTTGTTGTAAGTTCCAGACTGTTTATCTGGCCACTGAGTTATTTGCTTTCCTTTTCTTCCTTGGGATGCTGATGGTTGATTTTGTCATTTTCTCAGCCTTGATTATTCAGGGGCACATTCACCTTTTAAAAAGTTATGAAGGCAGCACAATTCACTATTGAAAGGATGTGGAAACAACCCAAGTGCCTGTCAATTCATGAGTGGATTATTAAAATTTGGTATATGTATACAATGGAATACTGCTCAATAATAAGAAATGACAATGATTACCACCACTTATATTTTCCTGGATAGAGCTTGAGCCCATTATCCGCAGTGAGGTATCACAAGATCAGAAGAATAGGCTCCACATGTACTCAGCATCAAATTGGCCCTGACTGATCAACACTATGGTGCTCACACGGTAGTAATATTCTCCAGGGATTAGGGGGTTGGGGGGTAAACTCACAACTAATGGACACGGTGAGCATTGTAGAGGGGAAGGGGGTGTCTCTAATTCTTGTTTAGGTGAGGCAAAGACATAAAATGTAACCAAAATGTTTGTACCCTCATAATATCCTGAGATTAAAAAAAAAAGTTATGAGGTCATTTTCCAGCTCTTCTCAGTCTTGCCCTCTAGGAATTACATCAGTCCTTCCTGTAAGCATTCTTTGAGAAGGAAGACACGGTGGTTCATTAGCTCCTCTCCTTCCCCAGCTTCCACTCCTGTGGGAGCCTTGGGCTGAACATGGTAAAGAACAGTGCTCCTGAGGATGTGGTCACCTACAAAACCCTTCCTGATGTGAACGCGATTGGGATTTTGTGCAGGAAGAGACTGCTGCCATTTCGTGATTCAATCTGCAACGTCTCATGAACTGTCCCCTGGCAGCTGTCTGGCATAGGGCTTTCTGTAGAAGAAAATGGTCAACACAAGCATCTTCCACTTCATTAAGCTGGAAACCTTGGCTTGAACTTATGGGAGGCTTTTTACACTTTTCACAGAGGTACAGTGACTGTGATGTAAGGTGAGGTCTGAGTCATAGAGGAACTGTAGGACCAGGCAGCAATCTAGTCCCAGGAAATCCACAATTCCAGGGAAAAATGGAAGGTGCAGCAAGATCGACTTGTGCTGAACTGATGAACTCTTGAACTTCTCATCTTCCCTTTAGAATGTGTTTGGGGGAGGTTTGACCCTTCCAGTGGGGATTAAGTGGCCCAGAGGTGAGGGTTGGAAGATCAATCCATAGACCTGTAAATGAAGGCTTCTTCCTCTCTTTTGTGCTGTGAACCTTTTGACAGTTGGAGAGGTCTATATTGCCCTATTTAGAGAAATTTTTTTTTAAAAATTAAAATAATATATGTAGGATTGTAAAGGAGAATAATTTTATTGCAGTATAGTGGTTGAAACAAAAAATGTAATATAGTAACATATAAACCTCTTTATTAATGCATTAAATAACAAGACCCATCAGTGGATCTACTAACTATTCTAATTTCAAAATAATGATATGTAAATATGATATTCTGGGATTTCTGTGGCAACTGTAATATGATGTGAAAATACCTATGATTTTTATTGGTGGTAAAGTCACAACTACTACTATTAATAATATTGCTGAGGTGTACTGCCTACAGTCATCAAGAAAAGAAAAATGCTAAATTTCAGATAGATATTAGTGGGACAAAAAAGGTATAGTTTTTTAAATCCCCGTTTGCAGCTGTCTTTAATTTTGTCCATGGATTTCATGAGGTTTGGAGCTCTAGGTTAGAATTCCCCGCTCTAGTTTAAGCCTCTCTTGCCTGAGAGCGATGGCCGGTTGGCCCACTGACTTGCGCCATGTGCACTACGTCTGGACTCCACTGGGGCAGGGGTGAGAGCTGGTGAGTTGCTGTGGGTCACATTCCCCAGCAGGGAGGCTCCAGGAGCAGGAGCAGCAGGGTGGAGTCAGGAGGAAAAGAGGCTTTCTGGGCCAGATGTTTGGCCTGATATCTGTTTTGGTGCTGGGAATGCCAATTTTTGCAGTTCATTCCTTTAGGTTTTGAAGGAATTTTAGGCTTTACAGAGTCACTGTTTGAGCTTGGTGCTTCTGTATAGACCAGCACCTGATCCCTTCTGTAGAGTGCAGGAAAGAGCAGATGGGAAGCGAGGACTTGGGGACCAGGATACAGAGACCCAGGCCCAGGGAGGGAGCTGGGCGAATCTCAGAAACGGGAGGAAAAGCAGCTGAATATAGAATTTCACCTGAGCAGCATCACCTTCTACTGTGAAATAAATGATGTAAATAAGCCTAGCATCCTTAATATTCTTAGAGTAATTGTCTAGCTTCATTTCTCCAGGATTAATGATGCTAGTTTCTCCTCAGAGCTCCTGTTTCTTCTTATATTCGAGGCTTATTTTTGCTGCTTCGCTGAAGATTCCGGTTAAGATTGAGAGGCTTTGCTCTGAAGACCCTGCTGTCCCTGGAACAGAGACAGCAAAGGCCCTAAAACTGAATGGGGCCTGGAGGTGGCTCTGCAGGCTGGGGCTACAGAGACATAGCTCATCCAGAGCATGGCAGGCCCCTCCCCCTGCTGCTCCAGAGCATCTGTGAGGAGGGGGGCCTGAGCCATGCTGGTCTCCTACTGTGAAATCACCATGGCCTGGTGGCCCAAGGCCCGGGCTGCAACAGTACAGTTGCAGAGGTATGTGTGGGGCTGCCACCTCCGCTCGTGGTGCAGGCAGCTGCACACACACACAACAGGTCGGTTGTGTGTGTGTGTGTGTGTGTGTGTGTGTGTATTTAAAATGTTTGATAGCTCCATGCATTCACATTTGCCACTTGGATTCCTAATGCGGGGAGGGGTGTCTTCGGTTTATAGTTTAATTCAAAAAGATATTTGGAAAAGATTAAACATTGAAAACTAAGCCCTTTGTCATTGGCAGTTAAGTAAAGATGATCTCTTCCCCGAGAAATGCTGGCTGGAGGGACACAGACCATGGGTTAATCTCCCCCAGAAGTCAAGAGGAATCCTGAGGGTGTCATATGATTGACTTTAGGGGATGAGCTTAATATTATTTAGTGAAAAATTTCTCTGGGCTCTGCTGTCTGAAAGCATGGGCAAGTACAAAGAGGTGGGAAAGATGGCTCCAGGCCTCAGGGTCTTTATGCAGCTCACGGGGAGACAAAATGTGCACACATTGATCAATGGGGAAAGCAAGATGAGGCAGTTTAACATTAACAAGCAAGGATTTTGTTTGCTTGAGGTTCACATGACCTGAGCTGATTTGGGTTTTGAAGAGAAAGAGCTGGGTGGGAGGAGCAGCAGTGGGCTGGCTCTCCAAGCCACAGCGGGAAGGAGGTGTGAGTACAGCCAGCGAGGGGAGGCCCACAGAAACCAGCGCCCGGCCCTGCCTAGACAGAGCTACGGATCACAGGAGCCGGGGGGAGAGAGTTCCAAAACCTCCAGATCCAAACTCCTCACCCCACAGGAGAAGACCAAAGACTCAGGTCTCCTGAGTCACTGCTCATTTCTAGGCCAACATGGTTTGCTTCTGGGTTTATTGGGATAGTTATGGGAAATAAGGTTAGATGGTGTGGTGGTTTAGAAAAAAATAGGTCTATAAATTCATCAGTACTTCTCCCTTTAGGAGGGAGAGTTTAGTTCCTCCCCTTTTGAATTAGGGCTGACATAATGACTTGCCTGCAGTCACTATTAAAGTGGAAGTGATGATATATGACTCAGAGGCGAGATTGTAAAAAGGCATTGTGTCTTTGGTTTCAGTTGTGCGTGTGTGTGTGCACGCGTGCTCTCTCTCTCATCACTTGCTCTGGAGAAGGCCCACTGCCATGTTGTGAGGATACTCAAACAGCCTATAAAGAGGGCCATGTGGGAAGGGATAGAGACCTCCTACCAATAGCCATTTGTGAGAGTCATTTTGGAGGCAGATCCTTCAGCCCCAGTTAAACCTTCAGATGACTGCAGCTCTGGCTGACCTGTTACCTGCAACCTCGTGAGAGCCAGAGAGCCAGAACCATCCAGCTAAGCTGCTCCCAGATCACTGAATCTCAGAAAAACTATAGGAAAAAATAAATGTGTGTATTTTAGGCTGCCAAATTTTGGGGGTAATTTGTTACATAGCAATGGGTATCTAATACAGATGGCAAAAGGGAAGGTAGGCAAGGTAGAGGCATGAAACCCAGCCTGCAGGGTTTCGATTTGATCTATAGGAAGATATGGAAGGGTTTTGAGTAGGACATTGTAGGAAGGTTAGGTATCTATCAAGATTACCAATAATTGGAAAGGAAAAAAGTTGCATTGAGGAAATGTGTTTGAATCTCTTAGTAGTGTTTCTTGAATCCACATTGAACAAATAGATTAAATGGTTGTCCAGTTCCCCACTCTCCTTGTCAAGAAAGGCAGCATAGAAGAGGATATTTCTTTCTTTCTTTTTTTTTTTTGAGACAGAGTCTCGCTCTGTTGCCCAGGCTAGAGTGCCATAGCATCAGCCTAGCTCACAGCAACCTCAAACTCCTGGGCTCGAGCAATCCTCCTGCCTCAGCCTCCCAAGTAGCTGGGACTACAGGCATACACCACCATGCCCGGCTAATTTTTCTATATATTTTTAGCTGTCCATATAATTTCCTTCTATTTTTAGTAGAGACGGGGTCTCACTCTTGCTCAGGCTGGTCTTGAACTCCTGAGCTCAAATGATTCGCCCGCCTTGGCCTCCCAGAGTGCTAGGATTACAGGCGTGAGCCACCGCACCCGGCCTGAAGAGGATATTTCTTAGGGAGAGGCAGTGCAGAATATTGGATATGAGCATGAGCTCTTGAGGACAGGTAACCTGGATTCTAACCCTGGCCTCATTACTTGGTGTCTATGTCTTCGCTTTGTCACCTGCACAAAGGCAAAAATAATATCCATAGTACTCAACCCATAGTTTGTAGTCACCATGATGTTCAATTTATCTCCTGAATTTATTCCTCCTATCTAACTAAAATTTTGTGTTTTTTGACCACCATCTCCTCAATTTCCCCAGCCTATCCTCTGGTAACCACTGTTTTACTCTCTTTCTATGATTTTGACTTTTTTAGATTTGATATATAAGTGAGATCATGCAGTATTTGTCTTTCTGTGCCTGGCGTATTCCACTTAACATAATGTTCTCCATGTTCATGTACGTTGTTGCAAACAACAGGATTTCCTTCTTTTTTTTTTTAAGGCAGAATGGTGTTCTCTTGTGTGTGTATGTGTGTGTGTGTGTATACAAAACACATTTTCTTTATCTATTTATCTGTTGATGGACACTTAGGTTGACTCCTCATCTTGGTTATTGTGAATAATGCTGCAATGCACATGGCAGGGTAGATATCTCTTTGACATACTGATTTCATTTCCTTTGGGTATGTATTCAGGAGTGGGGTTGCTAGAAATTTTAAATTCTTGAGTCCTACAGCTTTAGTCTTCCAAGAAACTGCAAGGATTGATATTATTATTATTTTTTTTGCTCTTTTAAGGATTGATATTATGTGCTGAATTGTGACATCCTCACCCCTCAATTCATATGCTGAAGTCCTAGCCCCCAGTACCTCAGAATATTATTGTATTTGGAGATAAGGGATATAAGGCATGGAAGAGGTGATCAAAGTAAAATGGGGTCATATAAATGGGTCCTAATACAACATGACTGGTGTCTTCATAGGAAGAGGAGATTAAGATGCAGTGACAGGCAGAAGGAAGACAATGTGAAGATACTGGAGGAAGGTGGGAGGAGGGAGGCAAAGGAGGGAGGCCTTAGAAGAAGCAAACCATGTCAACACCTTGATCTCAGACTTCTTATTCTCCAGAATTGTGAAAAAATGGTTTTCTATTGTTTAAGCCACACTGTGTGTGGGACTTTGTTATGATGGTCCTAGCAGACTAACACAATTGATAAAATCATGCAGTGTTCATATCCCTGGTGTCACTAGTAAGCAGCCCCCACGTCTCTTTCCTCCAGTCAGCAGAGCAGAATAATCACAGAAATGACCTCCTGCCTATTAGAACCATGGCTTTTTGGGGGCAGTGGTTCTTAACCAGGGTTTACGGATGCATTTAAAAGTTGAGGAGTATATTATGTATTATTTTTTCATTTTTCTAGGAAGAGAGTCCAGAGCTTCTTCAAGATTCTCAAAGGAGTAAATGACCTCCCAAAAGTTTGGAAACACCATTTTAGAATTTGTCTTATGATTCTGGGCCTTTTTATCTTGGCTCCAGCTGGACACAGATTGTGCCTTGGGGTTATTGACCATTCCTGCAGCCAAAATTGTCAATTTATGGATCTCTTATGTGTGGGGCTTTCCATACACTCTGAGGAATATAGGAAAGCCCAGAGAACAAAGTGAAGGCATTCCCTAGTTGTAAGTTGAGTATGAGGCATGGTGTTAGGTTTAGGGACGTATAAGGATGTATAAGAAAATATCCCTAACTTCTTGTTTTCAGAGAGCTTCAAACCTAGACATTGTCTGAGGTTCATGACTCATGGCTCTTTTTGGCTGAGGCCAGACAGACAGCTCTGATGTTCCTGACCTCGTGAACTGCCATGAGCTTGCCA
The DNA here is from genome assembly GCF_020740605.2 of Lemur catta. NCBI lineage: Eukaryota > Metazoa > Chordata > Mammalia > Primates > Lemuridae > Lemur > Lemur catta. Next base: position 74,333,477 of record NC_059128.1, on the reverse strand, counting down.
AGCCTCCAGCCTCCGTGTGGGCCTGTGCAGCCCCACCCTTTCCACAGGAGCATCTTTGGATAAGCAGCTTAATGGTTGAGGCTGGTCTCAGGGAAAGGCTGACAGACAAATGAGAGAAAAATCTCCTGACAATACCAAGTGCTGGTGAGGATGCGGAGCACCTGGGACTCTTATATATTGCTGGTGGAAATGCAAAAATGATGTAGTCACTTTGAAAAATTCTGGCAGTTTCTTATAAAATTAACCATACTTTTACTATATGAGCCATCAATCCCACTCCTAGGTGTTTGCTCAAGAGAAACAAAAGCATGTTTACATTAAACTTGTATGCGAATGTTTACAGAAGCTTTTTTCAGAATCACCCCCAACACAAAGCTACCTAAAAGTTCTTTTACTTGCGAATGGATGAACAAACTGTAGTGTAGTCACACAATAGAATACTACTCATCAACAGATGAACTGTTCATATACAAAACAGCGTGTATGAATCTCTACTGCTTTGTGTTAAGTGTGAGAAGCCAGACTCAAAAGACTACACACTGTGAAATTCCATTTATATGACATCCTGGCACAGGCAGAATTATAAGGACAGAGGAGAATTGGTGGTTGGCAGGGGCTGAGAGTGAGGGAGGGCTTGACTACAAATGGGCATTATGAGGGACTTTTTTAGGAGTGAAGGAACTGTTCTGTATGCTGATGATGGCAATGGCTACATGTCTGTAGATATTTGTCAAAATTCACAGAACTGTATACCAGAAAGTTAATTTTACTGTATATAAATTTAAAAATGAATTTTAGAGAAAGCAAAAAAAAAAAAAAAAGGAGAAAAGAAAAGAAATTAGGTCCTGACTGGAGCAGAGTTTATTTCAGAGCCAAGAAAAGGAGCTTAAGGTCGCAAGGGGATATTCCACTCGCTACTGCATGTTCCACTGGCTTCAGCCACACTTTTGGTGTAGCCAGACAGTGGGAAAAACATGGCCCTTTCCAAAATTCAGAAGCCCAAAGGTTTAGTCAGGGAACTAGAAATAGAGACAAATCCTGGGAAAGAGTAGTTGTGTTGAAGTGGACAAATTGGTCTTCAGAATGAAGTTGGGAACAAGTATTTTGGCATCACCTCTTTGGGCCTTGTGGTGTTTGGCCAAGAGATCTGAACAGCTGCTGGAAGACTTCCAAAACTTCTACTCTTGTCCATGTCTTTCTTCTCTGCTAGCAATTCAGTAAGTAAAGGCTGTGTCTGTCAAGGAAAGCTAACTCTTTGGGGCAATCAGGCTTTATAGGAGCAGATTTTGAGCTTTTAATAAGAGTCGATGGGTTCCTCTTTCACTCTCAAATGTCAGCCAGGGAGGAGACAATGTTATGGTGGAGAGAAGAAAGGGTTTAGCCTCAAGCTTATCTGGGTTAAAACAGGCTGTGGGACCTTATCTGGGTCACTTACCTTCTCTATGCCTCCATTTCTTCCTCTGGGACATAAAGTTATGAGGATCAGAGATGAGATAGAATGAACTGAGAATGAACTTGCCCTCCCCATGCACACACCTGAGATGGCTGAGAGAGCCATCCTCAGCCGGGGTTCATCAGGAGCAGATCAGGAGCAAGGTCATATTCACAGGAGGAATATCCTTTCTTTATGTGGGACCAAGATTGGGGTGAGTGGTGACTCCAGAAAAACAACGGCCACCTGAGTGCAGTGGCATGCTTCTTAGGTAACTAGCGAGAAGATCACTGTAGCTCTTTCCAGTGAGACCCTGGACAGGAGTGAGCCCTTCTTTCCCCTCATTCCCAGGACTCTTTTGATTTTGGGTTTGGTGTAACTTGGGCAGAGGGGAGCCTCCATTTGCTTCCTGACCAGGCGTAAGGGCTAGAATCTAGAAAACCCTATCTTGTGTGGAGGGTCGTAGGTTCCCTGGGTAGGGACACAGGAATGAGGGAGTTGAATGAATGGATTATGAGAGGAAGAGGTAGGGTTGGGGGGGGCACAGTGGTCTCTGACCCCTGTATCTGTCTGCAACCTGTGCTCTCCTTTGTGTGGTATAGGGGAAAGACAAGCTAGAAAAAAGGGACAACCTCGATTCCTTTTATACTGAACTGCATGGTACAGTGGTATCAGTGACCCTTCATCTCCATTTGCATACTTCATCACGGTTCTGTGTGTCGGGTCTGAGGAGGACTAAATAGGTAAAGGTGCTTGGTGACAGGGACAGTTATCTGGTCATTATTATCGTCACATAGTTAATATTTACTGAACATTTACTACCCACCAGGCCCTATTTCAAGCACTTTAATCATTTAAACGTATATTTAATCCTCACAGTAACGCCAGGTTGGTACTCCCATCTTAGAGAAGAAGAAAGTGAGGCACAAAGGGGTTAAGTGCCTTGGCTGTGATCACACAGAGAAACCTGGGCCATTTGGATCTACCTGGAGCCCATGCTCTGATCAGCATCACAGAGTGTCCCCAGCCACGCCTTCTCCCACATGAGAAGCTACAAGAATTATTTCTCAGACAGGTGCTTTTAGGTTATCAAGTAAGATGTAAATTATTTCGTTTTGATGACACTGAGATGAGTGTGGCAATAATTTATGGCTTAGAAGGGTGCCTAGCACATCAGCAGTGTCACTGTGGTCAGTATTGTCATCATTGTTATCAGCTCTGTGCTTCAGAGGGGCAATGATGTGACTTCACTCCCTGGGTTCTCTCCAAGGCTGTAGTGTAATGAATTGTACTTTGTTAAGTCACTGATAATCTAGATGAATTTTTCATTAAAAAGGATTGATTTGAAAACAACAAATTAAGCAAAATGAGATCTTGCTTGGCATTTATTATTAGTGCTATGGACTGAATGTTTATGTTCCCCAAATTCATATTTTGAACCCCTAATCCCTAATGTGATGGTATTTGGAGGTAAGGTCTTTGGAGGTGATTAGGTCATGAGAGTGGAGTCCTCATAAATGGGATTAGTGCCCTTATAAAAGAGATCCCAGAGAGAGCCCTCGATCCTTCCTCTGTGTGAGGACACAGTGAGAAGACGGCCATCTATGAACCAGACAGTGGGCCTTCACCAGATACCTAATCTGACAGCACCTTCACCTTGGACTTTCCATCCTTCAGAACAGTGAGAAATAAATTTCTGTTGTTTATGAGCCACCAAGTCTATGGTATTGTGTCATAACAGTCTAAAGGACTAAAACAATTAGATGATATAACAAATTCTACACTCAACTGTAATAATTATCAGTAAAATAGAAAGCCTAAAAAAATATTCTAAGGAGCCTTGAGCCCCCACATCCATAGATAGAAGTGCATTGGTTTATTTCTTAAGGCACTTTGAACATCACATTTATTATAAAGAAAAGGTTCTTGGTGACTTTCTGTCTTCTACCCACATGTCTACTTTGTGTCTGTTGCGTGTGCAGAGCTGCAGGCTGTGGGCACAGTCCATCCCTGCCGGAAGATGGTAGAGGAAAAGCATGAAGAGTGTGGCATGGGTATGAGGTGCTGGTCAAACACTACAGAATGTAAGCTGAGCCCCTGGGGACCACACCAAGACCTTCCCTTCCCAGGTGGGCCTCAAGTCTCAGTGTGGACATCTGGTCACTACCACCCTCATGTCTTCGGAGCTGTGAAGACAGAAGTCCTGTTGTACGGTTTTTGGGAGGTAGCTATTGGAGCCACTGCCTCTGTGGGTTAAAGTAGATTTCAAGTGTGGGCCAGTCCTCCTGATGGGTTAAAACAGAGGTGCAGGTCTGAATTTGTTGGCAAGTGTGATACACTAAAAACTCTTCATCAGTCTCAGAGCTGCTCTACTAATAATACATTGATCAAGCTATTAAGGTCTTGATATTTAATATTCATAACATTATTGCATAAGAATTTTTGCTGCCACACAACATTTGACATTTTGCAAAATTCTCACTGGCCCTGCCCATAGAGTTGAAATTTCCAGTTTTTGGAAAGAATGCCTTTTTCAGTGCATTTCAACAGTGATGTTTTGAATTGGTTGGTCATGATTTTCAATTGCAGCTCTTGTATCAGTGACTACATTTAAAGATTTACTTTAACAATATATGTTTATTAATTGTTTTGCTTCAGTGTAACCATATTATTAAAATTTTGATTGTTTTTATTCCTTTCTTTTTTTACTTTTCTTTTTTTGCTCATTGAGATATTTCAACTAGTAAGTCAAAATTGGTGGGCTAGATAGGTCACTGGAATTTTGCTCTATCTAAAAGAACCTTTGGATGGAACATGGTGCTAAGGACCCCAGGTAAAGTTGTTTCCATAGATACATTTCTGCATTTTTGTCAGGTTGTCCCTTTGGGCTTGCATTTGTGAGCCGAGTGGCTAGGTCTATGAGTGCAGGGCCAACAGGGCAGATCAGAACTATAGTCTCTGCCAGAAACAACAAACAAAAAACCAAAACAAACTAACAACAACAAAACAACAAAACTCCAAAGTGCATGCTCTATGGCTGGAGAACAGTGCTCTTTCAAATAAGAAGCAAGGCCTTAATGTAACCTCACCTTCAAAACCTGGAGACATAGGTCCTGTTGTCTATAGAGTCAAATCTAGATTTTGTCCTGGAGATGAGACATTTGTAGCTCTGCATGATACTATTGATAGTTGGCTTTGCCCAGCTTTAAGTCCTGCCACTCTCTTATCAGTGAACACTTAGGCTTGGTGACTCTATCTCCGCTCACACACATCAGGCAATGCCACCTCCACACCTTTGCTGAAGCTGTAGACTCCACGTGGGAGTGTCTGTCTCCTCTTATGTCTCCATGCATGTGCCTGTATGTGAACACACACACACACTCATCCACATGCCTCTTGACTCTGGTGAGTGTAACTATCTGGTGATAACATGTCCTTAAAGACCTAGTGTAGTCCTTTATGGTTCTCTCTCATAGCTTTTACATCAGAGTAAACTTTCAGGTTCAGCAAAGCTGTTTTTTTTCTGAATTCTGTTGTGCAACTGGACCACGATCTTCACCTTGCTTTGTTTTCTATAAATAGACAACAATAATCCCTTTCTTCAGATGAAGTTTATTAAGTATTTGTGGGAATTTGCAAATAAAGGAATTAGTTAAATGGAATGAGTTTTTATAATTCGATCCATAAGCCAAATCCTTCCTTGCATTTGTTTCTGATTTGGGGGTGTCTCTGTGTGTGCATGTGTGTGTGTTTGTGCAAGAAAAGCATGATGTGGGATGCATGTACATTGTTTCATGCTTTCCCGCAAGCACAGTCAAATGTACACTGTGATGTTTGCATTTTATTCTGCGTAGTATAGAAAACACTGACTGTTTGGTCAGTGATGAATTTCCAACAAGTGACAGCTCTGGGAGGGACATGTTAGGAATGTACAAGATTACACGGTAGGGTTATAAAATTTGATTGGTCCATATAGTACATTCTATACTTTGCAAGGGAAGTGAGACAGATGTTTGGCTCAATTTCATGTCAAAGGTATTTTCCTCAGATCTATACGCTGAACCATATGACTGTGTTTTTTTTATAACCCTCTTACCCCATGTGTTATCCATTATGGATTCAGAGGACTGCAAACACCAAAACCAGCATGAGTCAGCAGAGTCTATATGAAGAGAATACACTGTTGTTTGTCACCTGCTTATTGGGGGTTACCCCAATCCATCCTGACTGCCACACACAAAATGCCCTCCAGAATCTGAATTAGGTTCTGGTATTCCTGGTTATAAATGTTAGGCCATCAAATTGGATCTCCTGGCTATTGCTTTAGGACCTTTCTCTTAGAATCCTATACTGGGAAGCATTCTTTTATTTGCTGGAAAAAGAAAAAAAACTAAAAAAAATTTTGAGATAAATTATTGATATTTCATTATTCACGAAACACTTGTGCGTCTCATATGGACTAGCCATTGTACTCAGTATGAGGGTTATAAAAAGATGAGCAAGAAGAAATCTTTGTGCTTCAACATGTCTGACTAACTGGTGGGGCTAGGAAGGGCATATGAAGGAGGTGACAGACATTTGAGTTGCATCTTGAAGAATGAGGAGTATTTCATCAGTTTCAACCTGATAGAAGTGAAAGATTATCTTGCTTCATTGCAGATAAAATACATTCTAACTTACTTGGCAGAGGGTCAAACATAAGATTTATTGGATAGCTCCAAGGCAGTGGTCAAATATAAGCTATTCTCTATATTGTAGTTATAAGTCAATATTGATAGGACATGATATTTGGTTTCTCATCTAAGAATTCCCACAAAATGGGGCAATAAAGAAGTCTTATGAGGTTTCAGGCCCATTAAAAGACTTCTAGTGGAATATTTCACAGACAGGCAGTCCTCACTTTGCACAGTTCTGATATGTGTGGATTTCAGTTACCATGGTTTACTTAAATAACACCAGTTTCCAACAGCATGGTTTGAAGTTTAGTTTCCATGGTGTATTAACCGTAAGTGATTGCACAAAACACAAACTTTGCTGCTACCCCTTCAGTCCATTTAAATCACTATGTAAATGATGGATGCACTTCATGGTCAGTGACCAGTCATGTTGTCTCCTTGTCACTAGTAATAAATTCTTATGACATTTTATAAAAATGGATAGTGCATAGAGGGAAGTAAAACTTAACAGAAATCAAGCAGGGGGAGAGGGGGAGGAGGGGATGGGTGATAACCTACTTAATGGGTACAATGGACATTAGGTGGGTGACAGGCACCCTTATAATCATGACTCAAACATTATAAAAGTGATCCACATGATCAAAAATATTTGTGCCCCTGTAATACTTTGAAAAAAAATAAACACTCCAATACATGAAAAAAATTGATAATGCTGAAAGTGAAATTAGAATCAAATATAAATGGAATTATAGAAGAAGTAGCTGACTGTGGAATTGTTGACCCTGCTGTTGTTGAGACACTTCGGAAAGGCAGCCAGGGAAACTTAGTGAAGATTGATTTACGACGTAAAGGAGGAAAATTGTTGTGATGAAAAAGAGATGAAAATGTCCCAGAGAAAGTGAAGCCTGAAAAAAAAAAATCATGTTAAAGGAACTCTTGGAGATATTTCACAACATTGAAAGCACAAAGGACAAAATGTTGGAAACTGACTCAGATTTAGAAAGTGGTATGACAGTTTGCTAAGACAGAAAAGATGTTCATGCCATAGTTAGACCATGAGAAAAAGAAGGCAAGCCCTTTCCAAACTACTCTTGAAAGGTTTTTAAAAATATTTTTCTTTCTTTTTTTTTTACAAATATAAAACATATTTTAATTTTCAATGTTTCTAATTTTTAAATTACAGTGTATGAAATAAATATTAGTTTCATTATTTTTTCATTTACATATATTATACATATGTAACCAACAGAAGAAGAGTTTTTAATGTTTTGACAAAATTTTTAAAGGCCATGGAATAATTTTAATTTTCCCCATTGATTATTCAGATCACATTGCGTGGTTTTAGCGTGCGCAGTCATTTGTACAGTTTCAAGCTGCTGTGCAGAGCAGGGATTTCCTGTATTTTGAAAAGATCAAAGACACTAAGTGCCGGTAAAAGCCCATAATAGGAAAATTTATGAATCTGCTTCTGTTGTCAATTCCATCCTTAAAACAAAGGCTCTAGCTATCTAAATAGGGTGCTTTGCTTTTACAGTTCAGAACTGTTGCATTTCACAGGGCAGAGGACATTTCCCTGATGAAACACCAATTTTAAGAAGTTGTGTATAAATTTTGTTCAATGGGCTGTTTTTATCTATTTGGCTTCCTAAAGATTTCCCAGTTGCTATTTGGACCTTTCAGCAGTGTTCACTTTCACGAGGGAAGTTATATGTTCTTTCCTTTGAGTAGGGAAAATTTCAGGATGGTATTTGCTTTTCTAATTGTATGTAGGTCTTATACTTGTGGGGTCACTGTTGTAAGGAACATTTGTTTTTGCCCGTTCAAGGGTTGGTTCCCCAATATCTGGCAATAGTTGCCCACTTTGGGATTCACATTTTCTCCATTGCATATGGTATTGCTGGAACTCTGTTAAAGTGCCTCACATTTCCTGAGCCATTCTGTCTGGAATTCAAATATGGGATGGAGTGGTCATTGTAGCTGATTGTACCCAAGCAGATGCACCCTGCAATCCTGTCCATTGATTCTGCTCCCTATAATCCCAGGGCTACCTTAATCCCATTCCTTCTGAGTCTTATGCTTCAATTTTCCCTTTAATTTTCTAAGCTAGCTTGTGTTCTTCCAATAGATTTATGGTTTTTTTGCCCAACTCATCCAGAATTGGTTTCTTTGGTTATTTAAGAAATGTAACCTGTAAGTGTTTTGTTCTTAAGCTGGGCCTAGTTAAACAGTAAAGACAAACCCTAAACTTTCATGTAAAAGAATAATTATGAGATGTGTTTTTGAATCTTAACAAGTCAAAGGCTAAGAAAATTTAAGAGACATTTGGTTCAATTCAATGGATTTCTCACTCTCTGAAAGGAGAATTTTGCTGAGGCAGTAGCCCTGAACTCACAAAACATAACTAGATCTAAAAATGGTAGCATACTAGAAATTCAGTATTTTGTTTGCTCAGGGCCCAAGTAAGATGACAAAGAAATATACTGCCAACGATTTTACTTATTTATTAAATTATTTGTTGAGCATTTTTTATGTTGCAGGCACTGTTGCAGGCTCCTGGGATAAATTAATCAAGAAAGTAGACAAAAAATCTCTGCCTTGTTTGAACTCCCATTCTAGTGAGTGGAAATCTAAGTGGAACATTTCTTGGTCATTATTATTTTGATCTAGGAGTTGTTAGGTATAGATTAAGTAACACATAGATAAGATATAGATGAAGTAAAATGGTACTTGGCTTTTTGCCTCCAATAGAAATCAAACTCAAACTAATAGCTTTCAAAAGTGTTAAATTCTTTTTGTATTTCTGGATTTTCCAGTTATTTTCCCTTTTATCACTCATGGCCGAACTTGGAAGACAAGCATGTCTAGTCTGGGTGAATTTAGAAACTCACCAAGAGATTCAGCAGTGTCTGATGCCTGGGGCTTGGCGGAAGACCCGCAACACTCCTGCTGCTCAGTCTGCACTGAATGATGGATATTCGTGATCTGAAGCTGGATTTCTCAGGAGAATATGGGAGTGGTCCTGCCCTGGGAGGAGGAAAGTATCTTTCCCTGCTCTTCCTTCTCCAGTTTCTGAAATGAAGGGAAAATGACTATGGAAATTAATATCTAAAAGACATTTACTGGCTCAATTTCATGATATTAAAGGAAAAGGGATGGGTTCTTTGGCATTCAGTGTGAATTCTAACATCTATGACTGCATTTGGCCTGTTAGCTATTGCTATTTAAGGGAAAGTTGGATACAAACAACTTAGTTATTCTGAAACTGCCAAATTCCATTATGAATCCCTAAAGAGATATATTTTGAAAGCAACACATTACCTGATTATAGAATCATGTTATTCACAAATTGTTAAGTAGAAACTGTGAAATCTGATGTCAAATGCGTAAATAAGATTGGAAGTCAGTGGACACCTAAAATTATTTCTGAGTTTGCCAATGATTGGCTGTTTGACATTAGGTGTGTTCTTTATATAATTTGCATTTCAAGAACTTCCTCTGTCAAATGGATTAAATAAAACCCTACTCTCCTCATAATGTTCTTATGATAATCATGTTAAATAATACATAACAATGCTTTGAGAAAGTGTCAATAAAATTTAAGCTATTATTTTTTGCTGTGGCTCGATGTTGTCTTGCTATAGTCAAAGAAGGAAAACATTTTTCTTTTATGGGAAGCCATATAAATCATCAGTATAGAGTTACGTGAAGTCAAGGTGCCCAGGCGAAATGATCATTTCTGTAAATGAGTCAGAATTCAATCTAGGTGGAGTTTGCTATAGAAATACTCAATGAAGCCTAGTTATACTGGGATAGATTGAGCCTTTTGGGATTTTAGGTCATATGAAGGCTGCAGAAATGAAACCATGACAGATAATTTTTCTGTTCATTGAGTGGAACTTTGGAACTTTTGTTCTCACACTGTAAAGTAATCAAATCCACCATGGTATTTACAATATTTCTGTTTGCTTTTCTGCAATTCCTCCATATGAGTTTCCTTTACAGTTTTGGCCACAGGGGAAAGGATAATCTGGTTTATCCATTTAAACTAAATGGTTAGACTATTATTATCTTGAGCTAACTCCCTGGTTTTTAAAGCAAATTACTCTTCCACTTAAATAGTTTTCCTTATTGATTTGTAGAGGTTCTTTAGAGCTTATTATATTTATCTTTTACCTGTTTTGTGTGTTGCATATGTGTTTCTATGTTGTCCATTTGTTATTTTACTTTTGTGTGTATGTGTGTATCTTTTTCCAGGAAAAAGTTTTAGTCAAATTTGCCAGTCCTTTTTTTCTTTTTTCCCAAATGGTTTCAGATCTGGGCTATACTTAGGAAAGACTTTTTCTTCACAATATTATAATATATATATATATAAATGTTTTCTCCTGCTTTTCCTTGGCCATTATTGCTTTAACATTTGTATCCCTAATCCATCTGGCATTTGTTTCTGTGTAGAATGTGAGGCTGTATATTGAGTGTAGCTCCTGGGCTTCCCGTATTCTCTCAGCCTCAGCTGTGTCTCAGACCCCAGCCTCTCCCTCACCTCAGCTCTCCCAGTGGTCTTCATGCCACTGCAAGACTCACATTTGAAGCCTAGTCTCTGCCTCCTTCTTCACTGCCAGGCTAGGAAAGGAGCGTAACTGGCTTCCCCAGCAGTTGCAGGTTTGGCCAGGGGTCACAACCCAGAAGTGTGGAAAGGTAACCCCCATGGGGCAGACGGTGGCCAATGGGAAACAAGAGACAGAGGAAGTCAGCAAATAAAGTCTCACTCTATGTGTTCTTCCAATGGGCATATGAGAGGATCTTTGTGTCCTGAGTCTGTAGACTTTCTGCTTGGCTGTGTGACCAGCTGTGTCTTTTCATGAAGCAGTGGCCAGCTCAGTACCCATGGCCTTGTATTGGTGTCCCATCCTTCCTTATCTCACTTCTCTTTTCTCCTGCCCTTACTCTTAGAATTGCACCTTCTAACAAATGCTAGCACATAAGCCTTGCTTCAGGTCCTGTTTCTAGAATACCCAAGCTAAGACTGAAAGTGATCCAAATCTATTTTTTCCCACACAAATATCCTTTGTCATCAAACTATTTATTTATTTATTTATTTATTATTTATTTTTTTTTGAGACAGAGTCTCACTCTGTTGCCCAGGCTAGAGTGAGTGCCATGGTGTCAGCCTAGCTCACAGCAACCTCAAACTCCTGGGCTTAAGCAATCCTACTGCCTCAGCCTCCCCAGTAGCTGGGACTACAGACATGCGCCACCATGCCCGGCTAATTTTTTTTCTCTATATGTTTTTTTAGTTGTCCAGATAATTTTTATTTCTATTTTTGATAGAGACGGGGTCTCACTCAGGCTGGTCTCGAACTCCTGACCTTGAGCGATCCACGCGCCTCAGCCTCCCAGAGGGCTAGGATTACAGGCGTGAGCCACTGTGCCTGGCCCAAACTATTTATTGAATAATCCTTCCTTCTTCATACATATACCTGGTACTTTTTCTGGGATACATTCTGTTCCGTTGATTTATTTGGCTTTTTCTGCATGTTATGAATATTTTAATTCCTATGGATTTAGGGTTTGATATCTGGTAGTGTCTAAGTCATTCTTAAATTCACTCTCGGCTTCTTCCCTTCACTCACGCTCTTCACTCATGCTCTGCCCTCACCTCTGCTTCCGTTTCAGCCCCACTCTCTTTCTCGGCATACCTTCTGTCACCTGCTCCTCTGGTCTACTGCCAGCATTGCAGCTAGGATTGCAGCCAGCATTGCAGCCAGCCTCGTCTCTTAATCTAAAATTCCTGTGATTTGAAAACCTATACAATAGCTGGTGGTGTGAATAAGACTCCTGGTGATCCCCTGATATCTATTCCCTCCTTTTCCGTGGTGAGAGAGCTTCTGTCTTGTGACTGGATCTATAGTCTCCAGAATGGCGATACCATTTCCTAGACCCCTTCATATCTGGTTTGGCCATAGTACAATTGATCTGTTCACTGGAATATAAGCAGAAATGTCACATGGAAGGTTCTGGTAAATTTCTTAAGAGACAGTGTGAAACGCCCTTTGACTCTACTTCTTCATTATCTTTTCCTACAGCCTGCTGCTCAGGATGTACCAGCCATCTTGGGTCATGATGTTGAGGCCATGCACAGTGGAGCAATTAGATAGAAGGGAACTGGATCTCTGGTTTTGTGAAGAACCAGACCAGTCGTGGACCTCTTACCCTGAGGTGTAAATCAACTTCTGTATACTTTTTTTGTTTATTTGTAGAGACAGGGTTTCACTATGTTGCCCAGGCTGGTCTCAAACTTCTGATCTCAAGCAATCCTCCTATCTCTGCCCCCGCAAAGTGCTGGGATTTCAGGTGAGCTACTGCACTCAGCCAACTTTTGTATTCTTAAAGGCACTGCTAGTTTTGGTTTTCAGCCATTCACAGACAAACTGAATCTGAGCTAATATGTTGGAGAAGTGTGATGAAGACTGCAGGGCAGAAGGAGGGTATTGCCTAGAGCTGCAACTTCAAGTTTTCTTTCCTTATACTGTTAGAAATTCAGGTACCTTTAAGAAACTTTTAGGTTTGGTTCAATATGACCCTTGCGGACTTTGGGTAAACAATTTGATAAATTAAATGATCAGAAGGAACAGAATGAGTCATCCCAACCTTACTGTGGCCCAGAAGCTTAGACATCCCCACCACCAGCCCCATATAGAACTGAGTTAGTGTTTCACAGAAGTCAAACACCATTTTTTTCACGTGGATTCTTGACAAAGGGGAGTTGAAAGAAACAAGACGTTTTCTAAAATATTCCATAAAGCTCTGTTGAGGGAGACTGCCTGAGAATTGCTATTATATATTTCTATTGTTGAAGTTACATGTGTCCTTGGCTGTTGAAAATGGAAAAAAACTGCATTGATGAGGATTATGTTATTATTATAAAACCCGGACCTTTGGGGGGGGTGGGGAGGCCTTTGTAAGTTATCACCTCAAAAATGAGCATTCTCTTCCAGCTGCGGGTACTTGACTCACTAATGAGTCAGCAGGCGCTGGTGCAAGCCTGCCTCTGGAAGGTTCAGGAAACCTTTTATGACAGGTGTGATGGGCTTCACCTAGTGAAGGGAAGAGAGTCCTGGCTCCAGGGTTAAGAAGAGGGAGATTTCGGTCTTCTCTTTGCAGCGTGTGTTTATGTGGACTCACCCTAGGACCTTGATCTCCCACACACCTGCAGATCTGGTTACGCAGAAGGTTCCAGGAAACCAGAGCTAAATATTTTCCTATTTACATAATGACCATCAGAGAGAAAGTACTGGAGGCAGGGGAGAAAAGGGGCCAAAGCTCTCCAGCTCTGGGCTTGCTGGAGAGTTCATTCAAAGATCAGAGTTATTCAGGTCGTGGCTGGCTTAGGGAAAATGACAAGGGTCAGGAACATTGGATAAATAGAAGTACCAATGGAAAATAAAACCGCTCAAAGTAAAACCAAACAACCTAATGCTTGTTTTGGTGGTTATTTTGCTCACCTTCTTTTAAAAGACTGGTTAGGATAAGAAGGAAGAAGTCAAAATAGCAATACGATGGGCGTTGTGGGCATTAGGTATGGAGGCTGGAGGGCATGGGCAGAGGCCAGCCACCCAGATCTAGCCTCATGCTGCCCCCTGCTTGAGGCCCCATCCCCAGGGCCTTTAGGTTAAACGATTCCTTCTAAAACCCTCTTATTTAAAGGTAACTGTGAAACCTGAGAGGGTTAGTTCATCAGTCCACCCTCACTGTGAGAGATTAACTGGCTAGTTCAGGAGTTCAGGGCCCCTGGGAGTTGAACCCAAGACCAGTATGTTTTGAAAGGTGTTTAGGGCCAGGCCACTGCTGGGTTAGGACAGGCGGAGGCCAGGGCAGTGCCCTCCAATAGACAGAGATGCAAGGGCAGGGTGCGCAGTAAGGCGCAACAAGGTGAGACGGGGAAGGTCAAAGGCAATGTGGTTTTATATCAAGGTGACTTTATATTCAACACTTCATCAAGGAAGCGTATTTTCAATTCCCCAACCCCACATTTACTAACTTACACCTTTAAAATGATGGGCTTTGGGGATAATAACTATTAGGGATCTCTTTATTTATTTTTCACTTATGGAGTCCAGATTCAGAGTTTTAGAAATCAGATGAGAAACAGGGGAGCTGGAAAAGTTTATTTGCATGTATGTGCATGGGGAGGTCCCAGCTCAATCTTAAGCTGTATTCTTGGAGAGAGGTCAGGCTCCTGGCGGGGCAGAACCTGCAAAAATGTGTTTGCACGAATGTTGCTGAGCCTCCTGGGAGACCACTCCTTCTAATGGAAGAGGAGATCAGTTAGATGTACTTGATCTGGTGAGAGAGATTTTAGTCTGTTGGCTTTAGGAAGGGAGGAGGAGATTTTGAGTAACTAATATTGTATATCACTGGGCCTTTTTTCTGGCCCTCCTTTCATGAAGTACTGTCTTCATCCCAGGACAAGGGAACAGAGGGTGAAAAGGGAGCCCTTCATTTAACTCTCTGTAAGACATCCTTGCACAACAGCTGCATGTCAGTGTTCAGCTGGGCAGGGAGCATCCCCAAAGAGGTATGGATTCCTCTTCTGTGCCAACATGGTGTGGCTTTTTGTGGACAGAGGACACCAGAAGACACTGCTTTGGAAACTTGAGAATGTCAATATATTGGTCCCACCAGTGCTCAGAGGGAGGAGGTGGTCCTCCAAGGAGGATGCCACAGTGCTCAGTGGAAACCTCAGAGGAGCCACATGGACATGCAAGAACCCCATGGACGTGGTTCGGTGGAAGATAAGTGGGAGATGCCACACGGCGGGAGACCTGACCTGTTGTGAGCAAAGGAAGATCTCCTGGGACCCCTTGTTCTTCTTGAGAGGAGGGCGTCAAAGATGCTGGAGTGATGCAAAGGCCAGTAAAGCATAGTGGGGGAGAGAGAGAGAGAGAGAGAGAGAGAGAGAGAGAGAGAGAGAGAGAGAGAGAGAGAGGGAGAGAGAGATCTCATTGATAAAGTTGCTAATCACTGAAAGTATCTGAGATCCTTCCTATGTCCAGAAGATTTCCAGGCCTGCTGAGTCATAAAGCCCATTGGCACAGCCACAGATCCTAGATAACTACCGCTCACAAACTGTTTGGCTGCTGCTTGATGGCATGAGGTGCTATGAGGCCATGGTCATGGGTCCAGTTCTTGTACTGGCTCACGAGATGCAACTTTCTAAATAGATCTCCTACCCGGCCTCTTTAACCCTCTTACAAATGGGAGCTGTCAAAGTGAGGGGACTCAACAAAATGTGTGCAGGGAGTGGGTACACCACCAGGTAAATCATCCTACTTTTGACACTGCAAGTTTGTGAGTGTTTACATGACAGATGTATCTTTATACATAAAGAGGGCATGCTAGCGCTAATAAAACCAGTGTGTGGTTTATTGAGCACTTATGTAAGTAATTCATATAGATTATGTAATTTACTCCTCACAACAACCATATTAGAGAGGTACTAATATTATCTTCATTTTACAGAGGAAGAAATGGTGGCTGTGTTAGTCAGTTTTGCATTGCTATAAAAGAAATACCTGAGGCTGGGTAATTGATAAAGAAAAGAGGTTTATTTGGTTCACGGTTCTGCAGGCTGTACAAGAAGCATCGCGCCAGCATCTGCTTCTGGTGAGGGCCTCAGGGGCTTCCAATCAAGGTGTAAGGCGAAGGGGAGCAGGTGTGTCACATGGTGAGAGAAGGAGCAAGAGAGGGAGGAGGTGGTGCCAGGCTCCTTTAAACAACCAGCTCTCGTGTGAACCGATAAAGCGAGAACTTACTCATTATTGCAGGCAGGACATCCAGCCTTCATGAAGGATCTGCCGCCACCATGACCCAAACACCTCCCACCAGGACCCACCTCCAACACTGGGGATCAAATTTCAACATGAAGTTTGGAGGGGCCAAACATCCAAACCGTATCAGTGGTTTAAAAAGATTAAATAACTTGCCCACAAACGCTCATCTAGGAGTAGCAGAAACAGGTGTAATTGAACCCATACTTCTAAAGTAAGCCATGTTCTCAATCATTGTGCTATGTTACCTCATTTTTTAAAAGAAAATCTAATCTTTAATTCAAGGCTTTAAAGTATTATAGAATCATAAACAATTTGTTTTTATTTAAATTTTTACTTTTAATGCTACCTCATTTTTAAGTGATTTTTAAATTTATGAATCAAAATATTTTTTCTTATTAAGAAAAACATTATCAAGTCTATATAAATATAAAAATATGGACAAATTACAGAACAAAGTTCTGAAAAATCCTCAGTTTTACCTGTGTGTGTGTATGCCTATGTGTGTGTGTTCTAATATGCTTTGGTGAGATAGTTCACGATTCCCTTTGGCTTACAGATGGATTAACCAAAGCACAGTGAGGACACTGTGAGTGTCCACAGTGAGTCACCCTTGGAGGTGATCCAGGGACAGGATCTCTTGGTTGTTTAACTGCTGAGGAAATTGGGGGAGACCGGTACCATTCTGCCAGGAAGCTGAGTTTGGGGCCATTTCTACCACAGCAAAGAGCAGAGAGCAGCAGGAATCCGAATCCCTCGGGGAGCCCCAGGGAGGCAGCATTTTTCCAATCTGCAGAAGACTGTAAAGGGAACACAGCTTAGGGACTTTTCAGTGCACGAGGGAGCTGTTTACAAAGCTCTCCCATTCCAGGCAATGCCGCTTTTCCCTGGGTTTTTGCTTGTTGGAACCTACTTCTTCTGTATCACTGTTATGAATTTTTGTTCCTGAGTTCTTTTTATCAGATCTCTTTCTTGCCCCCTTTTGGTAAGGGCTTTGCAATCGGGGTCATTGCAAGCATAACCCTCCCTGTGTGGCTCTCTAGTTCTTGGGAGAGAGCATGAGAGAAAGGAAGTCTAAGTGATGAAACGCACGTGCGCTGCCACCCCCCGCAGAGCCTCAGCGGCAGATCTGTCTTCGCGGAGTCTGAGGCTGCCCTTGGAATGCGTGTCCAGCGCTGGAAACGGGGCTCTGCTCTTGGCACACTGTCCGCTGGGAAAGCAGTAAATGTGCTCTCCACTGAGACCTGAAATGTCAACATAATGGGCAGACTGGGATTCAGCTGGGCTCCTGGCAACTGGTAGCAACAAAACAAAATAACTTCACTGAATCAAGAGAGATAAGAGGATGAAAGTGGCACCCTTTGCCTGGCTGTCAATGATGGCCTTGGAGAAAAGATCTCAGAAGTTTCTGGGCTCTTTCCTCTTCAGATACTCTTAAGGTTGGAATCGGACTTCCTCCATAGAGATACTTTAGGATCAAGAGTTCTTGCAGGGCTTCTGAGAGCTGACCTGCCCACCTGTTGTCACTTTGGGCCATCGGAGAACGTGTAGGAAGCAACATTCACAGGCTGCTTTTTCTGAGTGTAACCTACACATCACCTGGACCCTTTGACATTGTTTTTATAAAAGAAGATTCCTGGGCCTCTTCTTGTATCAAATGAATCAGAATATTTGGATTTGAGACCTGGGAATCTGCATTTTATCAAACTCTCAGTGATTTTTTATCTGTTAGAATTTGAAAACACTTTTCAAAAAAGTGTTTTGTTAACACTCACCAGATGCCAGACACTGAAGTGCTTTGTATGCCTGATCTCATTTAATCCTTGTAAAAAAAAATCATATGCAGTAAGTACTCTCATTTTATAAGTGAGAAACTGAGGTATAAAAAGTTTAACTTATTCGAGAGTACACACTAGTAAAGGTAGAGGCAGAATTGGAACCCAGGTGTTTCTGCTCATCAACATAATGCTGTGTCATTAAGAAGCTGCACTGAAGAGCATGCAGTGACACGGTGAGTCAAAGTGATCTGCTTATGGGGGAGAGTGAAAAATGCACACAGGTATGACGAGTGTTCTGCCTTATGAAGTGGTTTTTAAAAGTGGAAGGTCACTATTCAGTCAGTTTTCTCCAGTTGTATAAAGTGCACTAAAAATCATCTTGGTTGCATCCCATGCATGTCTGGTCATGTGCAGAGAATAAGGGATCATGTCAGACCTCGGGGAGCACCGAGGGAAGGGAGTGAGGGGGACTGGGGACTCCCATTGGGGTAGAGTTGGGTAACAGAGCCTTAGGTGGGCTTGAGACTATCCTACACTTCTTTGACCTCCACAAATTCAGAACACCTTGCACTATGCTTTTGAGCTTTAAAGGTCTTACGGACACGTTGCTATTGTGTTATTATAGGTCTAGATTCCTAGACACAAGGATTCAAGGTGTGTGTGATATTTCATTTTTTTTTCCAGACCCAGCTTAGCACTACCACATACCCTCATGGTAGCGTTATTAATCCCCACTCTGAGATGAGTCTGAGTCTGGAGGATCAAATCTGTGTCTAGATCTAGGATCACCTAGAGAGCACTGTCCTTATATCTTCTCTGGCCTTGTTTATTTGTTGTCATAAACATCACTTTGGGAAATGCTTAGTTCTTAACTATTATATTAAGTAGTAAATGTCACAAGAGGCAGCCCCCTTTCCCCTCCCTCTTTCTTGCATTCCTCCCGCTTTCTCTCCCTCCAGCCTCCCTTCTTTTTTTTCCTGCCCTTCCAAAACAATGATATTAACTGTTGTTTTCCTAGAATTTATGCCATAATATTGTGTTTAGATCAGGGAAATGATGTCAGGTTTATCAGCAATGAAATAATTTATTTCTAGGGGAATATTCCTGACTCATCTGATAGAAATTTAAGAGCAAGTGAAAAGATACTGTCTTCTCAATATTGTGAAATCATCCTTAGGGTCTTCATACCTAGTATGGAATCAAATACTGAATAGGACCTATTTTGGTGGTCACAACTCCTTTATCATTTGTGGGTATAGGTTGGAAATACAGGATAAGTGGGTCTGTTGGATTTCTGAAGAACTTCTTTTCTAATCACATAAAGAATCTCAAAGCTACACAGAATTTTCTCTCTCTCTCTCTCCCCCTCCCCTGTTTTGTTCCTCCCACTATGTAAGCATGTAGATTCTGCTGAGTAGGATTTCCAGGTGCCTTCGTGCTAACCTTCCTTGTATTTTTCATTATTTGTCTTCCTTACAAAAAGGGTTCAGCTGACTCAAATATTCCTGAGGAATATTTTGCAGTGAGAGGTGGTCACAGTCTGTCCCGACAGACTCCGATAGTTGCTGCTTGCTGGGTATGATGTACTACAAGAAATTCCATCTGGCAGGGTGAAGGACACTGAGTTGGGAGTTAGGAGACCCATGCCTCAGGTGTGTGTGGTGCCAGCTTATGCTCTCTCTAGGGCTTCCATTGTTTCAATTTCTTCCATCGTTTCAAGTGTCTTTTCTCCCAATACACCTCCATGCAACTGCCAGAGTAATTAACCTCTTTGCTTCGGCAGCTCCCCATAGTCTATAGCAGTGATTGTGACCCTAAATCAATGTGAAGCAAATCACAACTTTTGTGCATGGATCCTGGGCACCTAAATTTACTCAGAGAGAAATCTTTTAGATCCTGGACCCCTGCTTCCTGAAGATATTGAAATCCTTTCCCAATCTGGCTGCAGAGTCCCATGCCTGCCCTCTGTCCTGCAGGGGTCCCCAAGGGTGCCACGCTCAACAGTCCCACTGCTCTCTCTTCAAAGCCAGACGTTCTCAGGCCCTCCCTGCGCCCTGGCAAGCCCTGGCACCCACCTCCACCAGGGAGCCCCACTGTAGCTCCACAGACCAGCTTATACGTCCCAGAGGCAGAGTGGAGAGCCCCTTCCTGAGACCCTAGAGCACTTTGTATTCATATTTTTATTATAGATAGAATTGCATTTTATCAAGCTTTTTCATTTTTATGTCTATTTCCCTTAAAAAGTGGGATCTCCTTGAGAATAAACACAATATCTTAAACAATTTTATGTAACTTGTACCCTGCTACCCTGCATGAACATGACATTGTTTTGATATTCCGATTATAGGTTATAACATGTGTAAGTCCTCTTTCATTACACTTATTTTTTCATGATTTCTGTGGTTACCTTGTATGTTTTTCAAGATGAACTTCATATTTTTTAAGCTCAATAACAGCAGCAGCAGCAAAGAACAATTTAAAACAAGACCAACAACAACAAAAACTTGGTGGGGTTTGCATGGAATTATATAATATTTATAGATCAGCTTATAAACAATTGGCATGCTTTTGGTAATTAAGTTTTTCCATCTGTAACTATTGTGTGGTTATGCATGTGTTTAATTCTCCTTTTATTTCCTTTAGTAATTTATAGAGTTTCTTTTTAAAAAAGATAAATGTAGATGTTTTACATTTTCTTGATGAGTTTATTCTTAGCTAGTTTTTTATTATTATTCTTTATGGATTTTTCTGTTTTATTTTCAAATTTATTATTGCAAGTATGTTGGGAAGCTATTGTGTTGGCTCTATCTTTTAGCTGGACACCTTCAGGACATTTTATTAATTCTAATTGTCTTTTCATTGATTCTCATGAATTTTCCAAATGGATAATCACATATTTTGCTGAGAATGTTGCCTTTATCTCCTTCTTTCCAATATTAATATCTCATTTTACAATTATTTTTCTTGGCTAGTTATATACTTTTACTGAAGCTCTGTAATGATGTGTAATAATAATTGTGGTGGCAGACATCATTGTCCAATTCCTGGACAATGGAAAGGCCTCCATTATTTAGCTTTAAGTATGAAGCTGGTGGTTGGTTTTTAGTAGATATAATCACTATCAGTATAAGGAATGTCTTTTTCAAACATTACTATAATTTTTAAAATAGAGGAATGAAAGTTTTCTCCAATATGCTTTAGGCATTTGAGATGGTCATGTGTTTTTCTTTGATATATTAATAAACTATACTGATACAATTCCTAATACTGAATGGTCTTTATATCCTTAGAATAAAACTCACTTGGCCATTTTGAATTATTCTTTTAATACTTAGCTGGATCACATTTACAGACATTGTATTTATGATCTCTATATATCATACATGATAGTAATGGTGTGTAATAGTGTGTATAGTGTCATGGGCGTGTATGTGTGTGGTGTGTGACTTGTCAAATTTTGGATGAAAGGCT
This sequence comes from Lemur catta, assembly GCF_020740605.2. Classification (NCBI taxonomy): domain Eukaryota; kingdom Metazoa; phylum Chordata; class Mammalia; order Primates; family Lemuridae; genus Lemur; species Lemur catta. Next base: position 74,312,293 of record NC_059128.1, on the reverse strand, counting down.
TCCATCAACTTTTTAAAATTAATTTAAAAACTTGCCATCTTATCAAATTCTCTGAAACAATTCAAAAAGCTTAGGAATTATATACCATCTAAGCCTAGTAAATTTTTTTGTTATTTTTCTTTTTCTTTTTCCTAATTTCATTTAGCATATTAAAGTTTCTATCTCAATGAGTCATTTTGTTCATTTAAATATTCTAGAAAATTTTCTAATACATTGATATTTAATATATTAGAAAATTTTGGCAGTATTAGCATAGAATTATATGCACTATTCCCTTATAACATTAATTTTTTTAGTTATATCACTTTTCTTTATGAAAGATGTTTATTAATGTTTTTCCTCTATTTTCTGCTCAGCTTATTTATTTTAATTTTTTCTTGTTTAATATTTATGGCATGTATAAAGCCACAATTTTTCTCTAAATAAACTTTGGCTGCACACTATGCATTTAGATATGCAGTTTTGTCGATATATTTATTTTTTCTAAAAACTCTGAAACTGCAAATTTGATTTCCTCTTTGACTCAACAGTCATTTGAGGAAGTGTTTTATCAGCTCCTTTCTAACACTGACCATTTCTCTGCGGCAACACGAAAGGCACAGCGCGTGCATTTTCCTAGCAGGGGATGTTGAGGGACGTCTAGACTCAGCACTGATACGGGCTGCGTGGGCGAAGTGGCGGATAAGCAGTCTGGATTCCTTGGAGAAGGAGGTAAAAAAGAGGGCAAAGGACGCTGAAAGCAAACTTGGGACAGCATTAAAAGAAAACTTAAAGATTTCATCAAGGGCTGGCCTTGGTTCTGGCTTCTCTCACTCAACCATCTCTGCGGGCTTAGCAGCTGCAGAGTACCGCGGGGGCCATGGAGACTCGCCATACCCCTCTCTCCACCCATCCACTCTGGGAGCCAACACATCACAGCAAGGTGCATATGCCACCTGGGAAGAAGAGACCTTATCTGAACCCTCCTCTTTCCCCACCTGAGGGATCTCCTTGCAGGAAATACAAAAAGAGCCCCCCTATCAGTGGTAAAATGTAAAAAAAAGCTAGATAACACATTTCTTTCTCTCTCTGACTTGGATTCCACCCACAGTACCCAGTGCCTTTTGCCACAAATGACAGAGCAACTCCCTTTGGCAAAGACGGACTTCAATTTTAGATCCTGTGTTTTTCTTTTTACTCGTTGGTCCAGCTGAAGCATGGGCTGTGTACGGTTTGACAAGTAAAGCTTCACAATGACAGGCAGTGGCTTGCAGAACGCCTGAAATGAATGGAACATGGGGTCAGCCTGTACCTCCTTCTTTGCCACAGGTGTCTGGATTCATTTTTCCTTTCCTTTGTGCATCTGGGGCAGGTTGCTGGGTCCTGGGTGTGGGGAGTATGTGTCTGCCCACACCTTTCCTGTTGTTTTTGCTTTGCAGGTTGGGTAGGGCTCTCAAAGAGCTCTGACTGAGGCAGTAGCTATGCTTCTTCCCTGTGCGAATGGCCGTGGGAGTGAGCTTCCTGGTGGTTCTGCTTTGTACTAGCACTTGTCTTACAGACTCATTCACAGCAGGACATCACACGATGGCCGGAAGCCCACACCAGACACAGCCTGAATTTTATTAATAGTAGTAAGGTCATGCCCTTTGATCTGAAACCAGCCTGGGGACTATATGAATTTTGAACAAAAACCTCTCTATGGGGTAGTGTTAGTCCAGGAGAAGTTTGGGGAAGTCTATTACCAGGCTTATTCTCTTCTTTTTCAGATATTTTCTCCAAATATGATGGTGCCTTCTTTCTCCCTTTAGAGAATTTATTATTTCTTCTTCAAGTTTGCATCTGTTTTCAAGAGATGATTTGTCAGATTGATTCATCCTGAGGCAACATTTCCTCATTGTAGCAGAGAATGCTAGGTGTCCCACTCGTTCAAGCACCAGAATGTTTGAATTTTTCTGAGCCCACGACTGCTCACAACAAAGGACTGTATTTGTCAGCATCTCTTGCAGATACCCATGCCCATGTGACTAAGTTCTGGCTGGTGCTGCCTCTTCCCTGGCCCCACCCTCTTGTCCCACTGAACTGAGTGCAGATGTGGTGGGAGCCATCTTGTGTCATATGAAAGAGGACAACAAACTAAGGATGGCAGAGCCACAAGATGGAAGGAGCCTGGGCCTCAGACACTGAGGGGCTTCCATATTTATGCTTAGTCTCTGTGGTTTGGGATCTGTTCTGGCAGTTGATCCTGATCCCAGTGAAAGCACCCATGAGATATGGCTGGATGGGGTCTGAGGGGTATAGCTGCACCTGTTCTGCCAGAGGGAATCAGTGAAGGCAGGGGTCTGGCTTCACCTTGCTGCTTCAAGGGGTTTGTCACCTACCTGATCACACCTGTTCACAGCAACCTAGTTCATCCTTGGCAATGCCAGACTGTCCATGTAAGTTTTCTGCTCTGTAGGCTCACCCAGCATAGCATATGCAGGCAGGAGAAAGTTCACCATCTTTTCTGAGCAAAAATTTTGGGAAATATAGCTGTCTTTTAAAACTGTGTTCCATATGTTTATTTTGGAATTAGTAATAAGCACTTATTCCTTGAGTATGAAGATCAAATGTTCTATTTCTGTAAAACGTTGTAATTTGAGATACTTCTCTGGTATGAGATATATCAGGTAAAGATAAATAACCAGAGACCATTTGTTTGAAAAAAAGTTGCATAAAACAATTTAGGAAAAGAGGTGACAAACTAAAGGGCCCGATAGTAAATGTTTTATGTTTTGTGTGGACAGTATGAGCTCTGTTGCAACTATTCAACTCTGCCTGTTGTAGAGAGAAAGCATCCATAGACAATACATAAATGAATGGTTGTGGCTATGTTCTAGTGAAACTTTATTTACAAAAACATGTGGCAGACTGGATTTGGCCTATGGTCTGTAGTTTGCTGATCCCTGATTTAGGGCCTTTTAAAATTATTCACCTTTTATGGAAGTTGCATACAAGGTCATTTAAAGGATCATTTTCTGCATTCTACTTGTCTTGAATCAGAAGTATTTTGACAATTGCATCAATAGTAACATTATTTAAAATATGTTGGCATTTCAGTTGTCACTTTGCTTGAACAGGAACTATCTTACTATTTGTAAATTAGAAGAGCTTTCTACTGACAGGCAAACTCCTCATACTGAGCACATGATGTAAATCCTCGTTGCTAAACCTGCAAGGGAAAGGTAGAAGCGTGGGCCAGGAGTCTAGGCTCCTAGGTGTTTTGGAAATATTTTGGCAGAACGTAGGTTTACTCAAGACAAGAAATCTGAATTAGAGGTTTATTTCTCTTTTACAGACCTAGATTTTTGTTTTGAATATCACATCTAGTATTTGTGCAGAAGATGCTAAAAATAGGAAAGGGTTCAAAGGTTTGTGTTTGTCTTCTTTGCTTTCATAATCAAAATTTTAGTACATGCCTTTTAAAGTGGGAACTCAAAATTATTTTTTGGCCTTTCTCCACCCAAGGGAAGAATCAGAGGTGGTTGGGAATTTTTGTGCTTTCATTTATATTTAGGAAATCCTGACAGGAAAGAGGCACACCCATTAAGAATCTAGCTAAACCGGAGACCCATGCCATAATACTGGAGGATTTATGTACGTGCTTCTGAGGTACTTTTTGTAGTGAAGTGTCCCTGTGGTTTTGGAATGAGGAATGAGATGTTTATTTTTCTCTTGAAAACGTGTGCCTTTGCTTTGATTTCAATTCCTTTAAATTCAACAAGTGTTCACTGAATACTTTCTATGTGCTCATGCCATATATGTTAAAAGGAAAAGCGAATGGGAGATCCAGGAGCTTCCACAGAGAGAGGAGGCTCATGGTTTTTGGTTTGATGTCTTATTTCCAGTGTTTGCATAGCTTGGCATCTCAATGCACAAAAACCATTGTGGTTTCCTCTGCTGTTGCACATCAGTAACTAGAAGAGAAAATATGCAACCCTTTTGTCCCTCATTCCCCCCAAAATGGTTGGGACTCTTCCAGGTGCCTCCCTTCTTTCAGATGCATCCTGGGAGCACATGGTTTGTAAACATCTAATTTAGTCACAGGTCCCCTCAGAGAAGTGTCACTGTGGTAGTGAAAGGGATCCAGGCTCACCTCATCAAACTCCCGTTTCAGACCCAGGGAAAACAGAGTGTGTGGATACAAGATAACCCCTCTGCAAACAGGGCACCCTTTGAAAGTGAACACAGCAAATATTCGAGGCACTTTCCTTCCCGCCTTTCTTCTCCTGAGCCATATATGGTAGAGGTACCAAAAAGAATAGCCTTGCTGCTTTCAATAAAAGGAATTCTTTGATGTGGGAGACTGAACTGGGCTGTTTGCAGCCTGTGGTGGGAGGGAGTCATGGAAAGGGGAATTAAAGTTCATGGAGGAAGCTGTCGTCTTTAGGTCAAGCTGAGATGTGACCTTCAGAGCTTGCCAAGTCCATGAGGGAACATAAGTTGCCTTTGGACGGCTTCTCAACGGCCCCTCTGTGGCCCTGAGTCCCAGGCCCTGGTGAGATGCTCTCTGATGTGATCCGAGAGGGTCAGCCTGCCCGGCAGGGACCTGCCCTAGCCACATGGGAGGCTAACAAGTGGCATCTTCCAAGTGGAGACTTGGGAAATTGAAACACACACGAAACTCCTACCTCCATGCCCTAGCTACCCAGCTCTGATAATTTGCTTCTTTTTCACCAATAAAGAGGAAGGAAGATTTTGTTTTTTTTTAAGTTTCTGTCCCTATAGAATTCACTGGGGCAAGGAAAACAATCTTTTCCTACTTAATTAGCACGCCTCCAGCCCTCCCGAGCCCTGCCGAAATACTTTAAAATGTATCCTGTTGATCCTGAAACTCTGAAAATGACCATTGCTTTCTCTAATCCAAACTTTTGTTTATTTAATTCTCTTAAAATTTGGAAGTGTTGCCAAGCCATAGTTTTTGTTTGATTTTATGTTTTGTGTTCTCCCAGTGACACGAACAACATCAATTTAAAAAGGGGCCATGTTTATGGTTATTGTCTAGTCCGTTTGCCCTTCTAGCTCTCAGGCATTGACCTAAGACTGTTGTGTTTGGGTTCCCAACACTACGGAGAATGTTGACATTTTAAAGTCTCTCTTATCTCTCTCTCTCTCTTTCTCTTTCCTTCCCAGCCCCCTTGCACCCATTCTCCTCCTCTCTTATATACAGACATGTATACACACTCAATACTAAAAGAAAAAAAAAACCCTTTACTTAAAATATGCACAGAAAAGAGGTTTAGTTTTTATTTTGTCTTTGTGTAACTAGCATATATTTAGAGCGATTTTTTTCTTTTGGAATTTAAATTAGTTTCTTGAACCCTGAAGTTTGTAGTGACATGTTGGTGGCCAGTCAGAACACTGGGTAGAAGTTTTGGATCAATAACCAACATACTCTTCCAATTTGGTTCTTTTCCAGGACTCTTGAATTTGGAACATAGGCTAGAAGTCTTCTGAGTCCTAGTCTTACTTTCTCAGGAAATTTCAGGGCAAAAACAAAGACTTTGAAATTAGAAAATTTCATGCTAAAATTTTCACTTACATTCTACTTAGATGAACTTAGAAAAGTCTGATTTCTTTAAATCTCAATTACTTCATGTGAAAAATGCATATAAAACTTGCTTTTGATCCTTCTGAAGATGAACTGTGTTAATATGTATGACATGGCTGAGTCAGTGTCTGGTGACAGTGTAGAAGAGATATTTCCTTGCTCTTCCCCACCACCCACATGCCTGTCAGCCCGCTACGTGTGTGGGTGTGCAGAACACAGCCTGGTAGCCCATGGCTCTGTAGCAGCTCCGATGGGGTGGGGAAGTGTTGAGACAGCACTGAGGTTGCATGTTCAACTGAGGGGGGGCGGTGGAAGCTCTTCCTGGAGGTACTGAGGGCAGGAAAGGCAAACTCACTGTGACTGAGCTCTCTCATGCACCAGGCTTTTTAGCCCTTTCGTTGGTTCATTCACTCATTCTTGAAATCCACAGGGAGACTGAGCCGCAGGAGACACTAACCTCGTGGTCAGGTTTAGCTGGATGGTGTGTGGCTGCTGCACACAGGACAAGAATGACGGACAGCACCTATTCCTGATGATGCGCTAATGACTGTAGAATGGACATAGAAGGTTACCTATCTAAGGGGACACCTGTTTTCTTTTTGACCTTCCTTATTTGCAAGGTGGGAGAAATGATAACACACACAATGTGCTCTAGAGGCAGGAGGCGAGGTTACAAGAACTTTGCGATTCCCTCTGAATAGTCAGTGAGCTCATACGTGAGGAGAGACCCTGTGGGTGAGCACAGTATTTGGTGGATTTGCACAGTGCTGAACTCATTGCTGGCATCAAAAAGATGAGTTGTGTTGAGTGAAAGAACCTGCCCCCTCTCCCATGCTGAGAGCCCCTCCTACCGTAGACTGTTAACAAGGTGGTGGGCTTTCTTTTCCTCTCTGTTCTCACTCTTTCACAACATGAAGGTATAAGCTAGTAAATCATTGGCCACGGTGCTGAGTGGTGCTCTGAGAGGAGTTTACACACAGGATCTGGCTCATATTTGCCCAACTTTATGGATTTTTCTCTAAAATCCTTTCCATTCCTCTTGACCTTTGGACTGTAACTCCCAATGGCTTTAGGCACTGACTTAAAGCATCTCAGATTGTTTTTCTTTTATATGGAAGCATCATTAACAGTGAAAACCACAGACACTGGTCTTAAAATAAATGGGGCTATTAAAAAAATAAGTTGCAATCAAGCCAAGACATATTAAAAATTTAAGGATATCACCATGACACCAGGACCATATTGATTAAGGCCACCAGTGCTCAAGGTTCTTGGCTATCCCATTGCTTTGACATTGATGTATGGACTAAGAATGTTGATTAAGCTAACGGACTTTAAAAAGTATCTTATAATGTAGGATGCTATTAAATACTTCCACTGAGCTTGTAAAAGTTCCCCAGGGTGCTGACCTTGACAATCTATTAACAGAAATGTACACATGAGATGACTTGCTTTCTTTATGTAGATGCTTATCCAAGAAGACCTTGGATGTTGGGGATGTTCTGTGACCAGGAAAATACAGTCATCTAAAAAGACAGGCAAAGAACACTACATGGAGGAGGAAGTGCTCTTTGTGTGACTCATTTGAAGATGGAGAAGGGAGCGGGAGGGTTTGAGGAGGGGTGAACAGGAAAGCGCAGAAAGGAGACAGATTGAGCTGATGTCTATCCTGGGATGAAGGTGGGAGAAACCAGGAGGCAAGAAGGGGAGCATCCTGAGAGTGAGCCCCCGAGAGCCATTTTGTGAAACTTTCCCCCAAGAATGGAATCATGGCTTGTGAGTTGGGCTAATGGGGGGTACTTTAAGCTCATGGGGGACCTTTCAAGGACCTCTGGACTTGGTGCATCTATCCATTGCTCAGTGCTTATTCTGTGCCCAGGACACCATAGTGGGGCCGAGACTTATGAAAGGTGTGCATGACACTATCTCTACCTTCGTAGAGCCAACAATATCTCCGAGGGACCAAACCTACACAGAGACATGCACAATCTCATTTGTTTAGCGATGGAACTTCATGGAATGATGGCTAAGCAACATGGCATACACTATGTGGAGGATAAACCAGACTCCCAAAACTATGGTCTGATTCACTGCTTAAAAATATTTTTCTTCAACAATGAGTTCTTTTTCAAATTTGAATGAATTTCAAATTTCTTGGAAATGACAGAAGACTACTTTTTGTTTTCAAAGAGAAATACACAAAACATCTAGGGAGCTGGCTTCTAAGTCTGTTTTTTACTTTGTTCATAAAGGCAGCAATGAAATAAGACTTCAGAGTGGCTCTGTGCTCAGAGATGCCACTGAGGTAGGCAGTAAGTTCCACACCGGGGGCTCTTGGGCAGCTGAGACTTTGGTACATTGCTTGTCCAGCTTGAACTGGTGTGATCTAGTCTCTCAATGCTTCCCCCTTATGTCCTCCCCCTTTTAACCAGAGGCCCTTATGGACTATTTCATGCGTTTACTCATTCATTTATTCAACACATATTTGACCTCCAACTGTGTGTTCGGCACAGTATCGGCCACAGGGCATCCAATGACGTATAGGCCCAAACAGTCTCTGACGTCAAACAGTTTAAAATCTAGCCAGGGAGATAACATTATTAGTTTAATAATAATTATACACATTATATTTGTTGTGTAATATTGCTGCTTAAAAAATTACAATTAAGTCAATTAGAAGATAATTTACAAAATGCCCAACGACTAATGAATATAGGTAGACACTGTCCAAATAGCCACACACACATCATCATTTAATTACAGTGCTGATGAGAGCTCCACTGGCAAAGCGGGGGTGTGATGAGAGTGTGAAACAGGGCAACCTACCATAGCCATGGGGGCTGGGGAAAACTTTCCTGATGAAGTGGCTTTTAGCATAAGACTTGAAGAATGAGTAAATGTTGGCAAGAGGGAAGAGGAAGTAGAGATGCAGTAAAAAAAAAAAATAGTGGTTCAGGCAGCAGCAACAGGATGAGCAAAGGCCCTGGGGCCTTTGAAACCAAGTCTCAGTGTGGATTTGAAACCCTTTCAGCAATGCTCCACACTGGTGTTCATATGCTTTTCAAACAAAGAGAGTGCAAAGTGCTTTTGGTTGCCTACTTTTATATGCTATTGATTCGTTCCTAGTTCCCCTTTTTCTCCATCTCCCCTGCTCTCAGTCTTCTGCCCACAATGTTCAGTCACACATAAGGGCCCATGTGTTTACCAGCCTCTTCCTTGACCCTGGGGGGCAGAGCTTTGGTAGAAGACACATGTGTCTAGACAAAAGGTTGGTTAGTCTTTGTGAAAGTAAATGTTCCAGGTCTGACTCAACCTCGCCAAGAGCCAAGAGAGAGATGATAAGGCTGATGGAAAAGATCTCCTTAATGAATAGCAGTAAAAAACAGCCCAAAGGGGAAGGCAAGAAGCAGCCTTGGCTTTTCCTGGGGCTGCTGGCCCCAGACAGCCTCTTGAAAGCACTCAGGGATAAGAGGTAGGAAGGTTATTTCATTTCCTCTTTGCTGCTGTGTGTTTTAACACTTTCCTCCTCTCACACTAATATGTATGCCCTGCACCTCATCCTCCTAGAAGTCACTCTTTATTTTTGGGGGGTAAATATTATCCCTTTTAAATGGGATAGAAGGTCTAGGCTACACGGTCCATAGGAATGGAGATTATTAAAGCAAGGAGACTTTGCTTTGTCCCTTTCTTTCTTAACCCTTTCAAGTTGAGTGTGATCATTTATGAAGTGGTTGGAAAGTTGAGCCTATGATGTCACCATGAGGATTGAGAGTTTAAACAACAGATTACAAATTATTACATGAAAAGTTGGACATTAAAGAGGAAAATTCCCTCTGTTATTCTCTGGCGTCTCTGGGTGGCCATTATTCACAGTAGATGCGTCACCACTTTATGTGCACTTAAGGGACCTCATCTCAGAGACCACAGATGTAGTAATAATCTTGCAGGTGTTTTATTTTTCCTCCTCAGAAATAAGAGATATAAGCAAGGTTTAAATTAGTAGAAAAGCTAAATATTTTGCTCTCAAATTTTATGAGAAAAATTTAAAAATGAAAGTCATATCTAACCTTTAAAACACTATCAGGTACTGAGCTCTTTCAGCCTAGGGTTTCATTTAGGTCTTCTTTCTTTTCACAGTGATCCTTGTGAGGTAAGTTGCACAGCTATGTATTTTACAGAGAGGAATTTGAGGCTCAGAGAAAGTAAGTCTCTGCCATATAAACTGGTATGTGCCAAGCTAGGATTTGACAGGTGTTTCGGTTTCAGATCCAATGATCTCTGTATGATACTCGCTGTCTCACCTGTGGGGTGTAAAGGATTTTGCTGCTCAGCTAAGCTAGAGCCCCAAGAATCCAAGCTTCTAGGGTAAATAATAACTCACTCGATGGAGGGTGTCGCTGTGATTCACCATGACATCCTTGTATGTTTTGGACAATAGTAGTATTTGAAGGGTGAGGTTTTTTTTTTTTTTTTTTTTTTTTTTAAATCTAGTATCCAGGAGGGCCCCTTAGGTCCTATATGGGAGCTCCTGATCTTCACCTGCTGGCTGGGAATTCCATGGATGCCCTTAAGATCTGAAAAGGGATTAAAGTAGAATTTGGTCTTGAGTGGGTGCAGACAGGTGTTTTTGGAGGAAAAAAGGGAGCATAATATGGAGGAGAACCCCCGAAGGTTTGGGTTCCTGAAGCTGAGATCTAGTACCATCATCTTGCAATGCCTCCTCCCTGGCTGGGAGCACTTCTGAATGTGTAGAAAATGGGTACAGGTTGAGCAATTGAGACTCAGAGAAGACCCTTGCGTGAGGTTTAAAGGATTGAAGTCCTGCCTTTCCCTTATGTCTTGTCTTTTGACTCCCTGCTCCAGGGGGAGAGGTGGTGAAGTGGATTTTGGAGTCAGATACAGGTTCAAATTTGGGCTCTACCCTTTTGGGGCTATGTGGTCTGAACTTCAGTTTTTCTGTTTGTCAAGTGAACCTAGCAATACCTCCTCATAGGGTTTCCCTGAGGAATAAATGAGCAAATAAAGGTCCCGTGCACATTCTATGTCAGAGTTGGTGCTTAAATGTTGTTGGTACCCACACTCCTGCACATAAGACCTCTTAGGAGATGATTGTTTGTTTTGTTGTACTATTATTTATTATTTGTTTATCATTTGCTCTTCTATTAGAATGTAAGCTCTAGAGGGCAGTTACATCATCTCTGGTGCCTACAACAGTGCCTGGAACATGGTAGATATGAATAAATATTTGCTTAGTAAATATTACTCAAATAAATAAATGTTGATGTTAAAGCAGAAAGATAGAAGCACTCAGGAAGCTTAGAGAAAATTCAGCCTCTTAAAATCTGGGACAATCAAAACCATGAGTGGCCCGGGGAGAGACATAGCAGTCCACGGCCACTGCTGGCCGTGCCGGAGTGCCTGCTAAGAGGTGTGAGGCTGGGGCACTCTGTGATGGCACGGAGGGGACTGCATCATTCTGACTTCTCATCTTGGGGCCCCGCTCCTCTGTCACCCCAGGGCTACTCTCAGAGCTGGGGCCCGGGAAGCCAGGATGACACAAGAGCGGAGGAAAAGGCGCTCCTGTTCCAACACACACAGACTCCACCTTTCCTCTCCTGGGTCTTGGGGATCATATTCTTATGAGCTGGATAAACCTACATTTTGGAAATGAAGATGGGCCGCCGAGCTAAGGCTCTTTTCTGCATGAAGCTGGGAATGCTCTTTGGCCAAAAGCAGAAATTGATTGGAATTCTGACATTTTTGGTTTAGAGTAGAGCCTGAGCAGGTGGACTTTTCTGCTTGTGTTTGCTTATGGGAAAGCACAGAGGCTTCTAAAACACCCAGTACTTCTTACACAATTCAGGCTGGAGGATGAACGTCAGGGGTGCGGAACACTGGGACCGCAGTTCCCAGAAAGCATGCTACAGATTCACTGTCTTTGTCAGAGGCGGTGGCACATGTAACATCGCAATGACACACAACGGACTCTGCTAGTTGCCAAAACATAGCTGGGGATTGGTTAACCACAGGAAAGCTGGGGTTGGGGGCAGTCCCTCCCCTTCTTGTGTTCCTTCCCTCGATGATTCAGGGTGGTCCCTAGCTCAGCCTCAGAGCCAGATCTCTGCAGGCCGCCTGCTGTCAAGTGAAAGGAATCATTTGGGACCAGCCCTGGACAGCAACCAGAGTGGGCAGGGCAGAGAGGTGCAGCCCTGGGGACTGGAGGAAGCTGCTACAGCCACACGCAGCCTGACACTAGAGCTCTGTCACTGATGATCCAAAAAGGCATGTGGTTGACAGATGCCATTTACACCCGGGACTGAACAAACTCGAAGAAACAAATATCTATGTATTAATAGAACAGTCAGGAAAAAGAAATAAATTGAAACACCAGCAATTCCCATGCCCATGCTATTTACACATTTCTTTGTGTTTGGAGTTCACTTCTGAAATCCACTTCCTCTTGTGGGCTGGCTAATGTAAGAAAGGAAAGTGAGCTCTGGGTCACTTTGGCCCTGTTTGCTTCAGTTTGAGCAACTTCCACACCATGATGTGTCCCAGCTATTGGAGAGAGTGTCTGTGCCCCTCTATTAGATGGTGAACTCCTCAAGGGGGGGGTGCCTTACACACCCGCCATAAATGTCCTCCCCACCCCCTACGCCACACACGCAGGGCCTAGTGCTCCACTTTGGGCATTTTAGGCACTGGGTAAATGTTTGCTGAACTGAAGATAAAAGCTGTCTCTTCTCTTCTGCTGTCAGTGCCAGGCATAGCATGCTTTTATTGGTGAAATTTTCTCCCCTTCTCCTACTATGTGCAGGCACAATGCACCGAGCATGCTTTTTGTCTGGGGTGGTCCCAAATTTGGTGTTATTAGGAAGTGATGGCATAAGAAGAGTTATTTGACATTTGTCATCGAGAGTGATGAGAATGAGACGGGCAGAGGGGCTCAGGGTCTCTGTGACATGGTCCTTAAAGCAGCTGTTCCCACAGTGACTCCTGTGGGACTCCATGGTGCCTTTGGCAGGCCCATCGGACTGCAGGAGTGGAGGCAGCAGGACCGGATCAGGACCCCTGGGCCCTAGCAGGGGCTCTGCTACTGACTTTGGGCTAGTCCTGTCACATCTTTGGGTTTCAATTTATTCATCAATGAAAAGGAGGCATGGGGTTGATGATCATGATGATATTTTTCAGCTCAAATAAAAAATCTACCATCTCCCTACTTGGTACTTTGCCTCCTGTTGTATGAGTGTCTGCCTGTTCCTATGGGCATAGTGACCTCCTGTGTACCGCTGTGGTGACTTTTAGAATTGTCTAGCAAATGACCTGATGCTTTTTCCTCTTGTGTCTCTTGAGAAAGCGCTAAGTTTATGAATGTAGGACTAGTGTTGCGAGAGGGTCTAAGGAATGGGAAGAGGGACTTGTGTAGCATGATTTGTCCTTGCTGTAGGAAGAGCTGTCACCTAGCAAAAGAGTTTCCAGCATTCTAAGGGCTGCCTTCCTTCAGGTGTAGAATTTGGATGTGCAGAATCTGACAGGGGCCTGTGGTGCCAGCATGAATCAGACTAACATACTACCTGCCAGTTTATAGGAACAACAGGGTAGGCACTTTGAACCCACATGCCTGTTTCTTCTTGTTAGGCTTAGAAAAAAAAAGTCTGGTGAGATTCAAAATAATGGAATCTACAAACATAGAGTCTCTACAATTCTGTGTGTGACCTCCTGTCAATATGTCCGTCAGAGCCCACCTGCCATAAAGATTGCCCCAGGTGCTGGCCGACCCACCCCATATTCTGCTCTGTCACAGCTGCTCTACCTTCTTTCATCTGTCAGATGGAAGCACAGGTGAGAGCGAAGGCCCCAGGACAGGCAGCTTTGCCTTTCCCTGGACCTCACCCCAGTCACATGGGAGAGGGGTAAAGAAAATTCCTTCCCTCCACGACTTTTGTTATGAGTAGTTTATGTAAAGCCTGCAAGGCAATTGGCTGTCATCGGTGCTTTCATCTGCCCATTTCGACTGCTAAGGACCATTGCCAAGAAGCACTCGTGATCTGAAATGTCTCAATTCCAGTGCAGAATGGCTCATCAGAAAACCTGGGGTCATGTATGGGTGGTTAGAACAGGTCCCCATGTGCAGAAAGGCTAAGGCACACACTACTGCTCCAGCAGCATTCTGACTGTCAAAGAGGGGGAAGTGCATTGTCACTGAATTCTCAGAGATGGGATGAGTGGGCAGTGGGGGCTCTGTCCAAAGTGGGGTCATCCTGGGGGAACTCTGCTTTCTGAATTAAGTTCTACAAAGTTTGGCATTTGATTCAACACTTTTCTTTGTTCCATTAGAACACCTGGCAGAGATATAGTGGATATTTGGAGTTTATTAATTCCATAAGCCTCTATTTATAAATGGCTCTTTAAATAAAGAGCAAACAGCTAGAAGTGAGAATTGACAGATGGAGCATCAGCCCTTTGTCAACCCTGGATCCAACACGCAAGTCCTTGCAAGCAACTTTCCAAATTAGCCCAGCTAGGCCTGGTGGAGCAGGGCAGCTGGGGCTTTAGGGAGGATAGCTAGGCCTGTTTCACAGGCCCAACAAGGCCCAACGCACACCCAGTCTCTGGGGATCCATTGGAAAATTCAGATTTAGCAGCATCTTGGACATAATGTTGGGGTCTGTTTTAGACTCTTCTGGAAGTAAAGGTAGGTTTCTTGGTGGTTTAAGAAATATTAACTTTTTATGGAGATGAGAAGTTATGCAATTCCATCACACACACACACACACACAGACAACTCTAGGAGCTATATCTAGGTTGGCAGAGGAAAATGGCTGTGTCATCTTTGAGATGTGGTCTGCCTCCACATCTGGAAGTTTTTATCTCTTGCAAAGAATTTTCTTCAGGTGGTAGAAAAGCCATCTGTTCATTTTTCTTAAGTCTCATCTTCCCACCTAGACTAGAACCTTCTTGAGGAATGATGGCCATAATCTGCATTCTCCATTGAACTGAGCCTAGTGCTTTGCTGTATAAGGTACCCTGTGATATTTGGTGAATTGATGCATAATAAACCTGCTGTTTATTGTCAGTAGTCCACGCAGATGCACCAAACAACAGCTGGGAGATGTCTTTGATGCTGTGTCACTTGGAGTCCCTGGGAAGGAGATGCTGAGATGGAGGTGGAGGTTTATGGAGTCGAGGGATAATTCTTATACAAAGGGGAGGAGACAGGATAGGTCAGGGAAGGTCTTCAGAGACCCATGCAGATCTCATACCATGGAAGGAAAAGAGTAAGGGGGAAGCAGGACTGAGCCAGGGGGGTCTTAAACTACAATGCGGATCTGACATAGTCTTGGGAAATCCACAAGGGAGCTGCAGAGAAAAAGAGTACAGGAGTCCGGCCTTAGGCAGCAGGGGTAGGCCCCGATACCCCCACTTCCTGAAGTCATTAGCTGAGGGTTGCTGGGAAAAGTGTGGCTTCAGCACAAAAGCTGAGGCAGATCCTGAAGGTGCTGATGGCTGCAGGCTGTCAGCCACCTGCACTTCTTGCAGCTGACTGGCAAGTTCTTTCTTGAAGAGAGACTTGCAGCCCACCTCCATGGACATAGTTCCTTTCTTGCATTTCTCCACCTTGCTCCATTATACCATCCATGCCAAATCCATAACCAACTGCCATTAAATCAAATTTTTATCTCCAAAATATTTTCCAGTTGGTTTAGTTCTCTGTATCTCCTACACAAGCCCAAGGTATCATCATCCCTGTTCCAACACCAGGCCATGTAGTCACACAGGGCCCCATACTTCAAAGGGTCCTCCTCTTGGGATTTAATGCTCTGCATAAGTTGTCTTGAATTTCTTAAGAATAATTTTATCCTTGAATTTATATCTTCTAAGTAGAGTCTGTTTAGACCTTGGTACTTTGGCTTATACACTGTCCCATCTCCTCCTGCTTCTCTGCCTCCTTGGATGGTTCTTGGTGCCTGAGGCCCCATCTGATCTCCTCCTCTGCACCTCCATGACTACTGCCACCTTCTGCCTCTAATGGGGACCTGGACACAGGTGTGGGGAGGGTTGGGTTTTGGTGTGGGGTCTTGGGGCAGGACATGGTGATGACTGTCCCTGCCCTGGACTGGCAATGCCATAGTGCATCTGGTGGGTGACTCAGCGGGGTGAGCTTCTTGGTCATCCTGGATCCACCTAGTGTGTCCTAATGTGGAGGTTTCAATTCCTTTGAATGTCACCCTCAGCCGTGGGTTGGGGAGGTGGGCCTATGGGAAGGGGAGACACTCAGCTCAACCTCCCCACTCCCAGCTGGGGCACGGCACTTTAACTCTGGGAGTGGTTGGGCTGCATGTGCATCCTAAGTCATAGGATGGGACCCCCGGGTGCCAGTGAGACTCTGTGTTCACCCCACGAATAACCCTGTGCCCAAGAATACATGCTACTAAATGACACATAAACAAACACCAGGACAGGTTAGAGATAAAGCACAGAAGAAAAGGGAAAAACTTAACATTTTCGTAACTTTAAAAGTACTTTTATCCCAATGTATGAACAGGAGCCTTCCATTTTCATTTTTCACTGGTCCCTACAAGTTATGTAGCTGGCCCTGCCTGCAGTGACTTCCTAGCTGCCTCCTTCCCTCTGCCCTTGCCTCCCTCCAACCTGTTTGCCACATCGCAGACAGTTAGCAATCCCAGCCCAAATCAGATTGGGCTGCTGGTCCCCCATTAAGGCTGCTGCCTGCCTCCCCATTGCTCTTAGGGTGGCATTGTCTAGGGCCTGGGCAGAGAATGACCACGGTTCAGCCATTCACAACTCTTGGAGGCAGTTCCTCCGGGGCAGAGAGCTCCCTATGTGCTCTCCCAGAAGGCACGCTAAGGAGCACCCCTGAGCTGGGTCAGGGGATGTTGGGTGGGGGTCAATGAACCACCTTTCTTGCCTGTCAGTGGGACAGTTCTGAGGTGTGTATTACGTGGGCTCTCAGAGGTCCCTAGTTGGATTGAGCTCCAGTGGCTCACGGTGGAGATCCACTCATTTTACCCCATTGTTGCTTTCTTGTCTTCCCTCTCGCACTTTCCTCCTCCCTCACTGAGCTCTGAAGTCACCTCCTGGTTAAACCATACTTGAACCCAATCTCCGAGTCTATTTGTAGGGGGACCCACACTGATCCTGCCCCATCTGCCCTCCGGCCTCATCCTTCACAGTCTTCCCTCTCGCTGTCCCTCTGCCTTTGTTGACTATGCCACGCTCCTTCCTGCATGGCCTCTGCATGTGCTGCCCTTTCTTTCTAAAATGTTTCCCGTCCCACTCTCTGTCCCAGTTCCACGATCCTAACTCACTCTTAACCATCCTCCGGAAGCCTTTCCTGACTTCAAAGTCATAGATAGGTTCTTTGATGGCACGTCCTCAGAGCCTCCATTTCTTGTGAGTCTGACAATTCAGCTCAGTTCATATATTTATGGTCTTTATTATGACAATTTGGTTAATATCTATCTTGTCCAGGAGACCATCAGCTTCCTGCGAGGAAGGACCAAGTGCCTTATTGGTTTCCACTTTCTCTCCTACACTGTCACAAAGCCTGGTTCATTTCTGGTGCCCAGTAAGTATTTACTAAGAGCTTGGATGAATTCAAAGGTGTTTTTAAATTGTCACAGAGGCCACTCAAAACTGATAAAAACTGAGTCATTAAGCTCGGTGAACCTGCACAAGGCCCTTAAACTGACTGAGCCTCAATTTCCTAATGTGAAAATGGGGTCATAGTAGCATCTACCTTTTAGGTGTGAATTCTCCTGAGAATTAAACAATAAGGCATGTGAGGTGCTTGTGGGGTGTCTGACACATAGTAAAAGCTAATCAACATGTTAAGTGTTTCTGTCTACACAATTTGTGAAAGGATCAGGGATTATATGGAAGAACGATTATAAAGTGAAAAATAAAACCTATGAGAAAAGATAAAAATGATGGAACCAGTACGTATGGAAAAAAGAAGGATGAGAGATTACGAAATGCCATGCCAAGAATGTATGGAGCTATCCCCAGAACATGATAGGCTTCACTGAATATAGGATATGAGAAAATTTTGACAAACTGCAGCATGTTAGATAAATGATAGTTGTAAAGTTGAATTTCCACTAGGGCCCCAAGTTTACTGCTGTCTTCCTCTTATTTCTCTCTGCCCTTAAATGATGTCATGATGATTTGGTTATACTTAGTCTGCACTTAGTTGTCTGTGTTGCAAGAGGGTTGTGCTCTGTCACTAGAAGCTGGAATGAGTGTTTCTGGGTGGTGTATTAACCTCTATTCAGGCACAGCTAACAACACAGCCCGTCTTTGCGTGTTTCCCTTTTCATGTGTTCTCCAGATGAGCAATTAACATTTAACTGCTCATTTTTGTGTTCTCTTTAAAGATGAGGAAATGTCAGACATTGGAACATACTTGTGACATGATTCTTTGGAACAATTAAACATTGGAATGGGTTTGTCTAGGACTGGAATTTCTACAGCCTGAACCTTATTTTATTTTTTTTCTGTACATTTATTTAATATATATTGCATTTATGCATTTATTTATTTACTTTTTATTTTTGAAAATAAGCACTTTAATATTTCCTTATTGTAAAAGTCATGCTCACTTAGGAAATCTAGAAAAGATAAAGAAGAAAATAAAAAGTACTCACTATATATGACATCAAAATAAACAGGGTTAATATTTTTTTGCATTTATTTCAAGTCAAACAAAAATGTTTATTTCTATGTAATTGCTGCCATCATGGATGTACAATTGTGTATCCTGCTTTGTATCCATATCGCTGAAACTTTGCCAAAATACTATTTTATTTATTTTTTATTTATTTGTTTATTTATTTTTATTTCAGCATATTATGGGGATACAAATATTTAGGTTACATATATTGCCTTTGCCCCACCAGAGTCGGAACTTCAAGAGTGTCCATCCCCCCAGACAGTGTGCACTGCACCCATTAGGTGTGCGTATACCATTTAGCTATTTATTTAGTATTTCTACTTTATCCATAGAGACATATGACACATATTCACTAAGCATCTTCGAGGTGGAAAGAGTGGTACAGGATTCAGAGAACTGTTTCTAGCTTTAGAGAACTTCTAATCTGATAGAAGAGTGATGAGTTTAGAGCATAGATAATTTCTCATTTGATCAGAGTTATTTAGCACTTGCTATATTCCAGACACTGTTCTAGGTACTGATGATGGTCTTGAACAACGAGGACAAAGTTTTTAATTTCCTAGAGCCTACAGATTATAGTAATAAATGTCACAGAAGAGGAATAGCAAAGGATTCTGCAAATTTAGAAAGAGCAAAGAGAACATTCATCCAGGAAGCTTTCGAGGAGGAGATGGGCTTAAAGTGAAGACAGGAGTCTGCCAGCTGAAGGAAGGGTCGGAGCTTTCCCAGGTGGAGGGAGGACAAGGAGAGGGCTCAGGGATTGAACACAGCAACCATGCTTAGGGGATTGTAAGCCAACTATCAAAGAGTTGATTGCAAAAAAAAAAAAAAAAAAAAAAAAAAGAAAGAAAGAAAGAAAGAAAGAAAGAAAGAAGGAAAGAAAGAAAGAAAGAAAAAAAGGAATGGAGAGAAGGCAATAGAGCAGGATTTCTCAGTCTCAGCAGTATTGATGTGCTAGACTGGGTAATTTTTTGTCATAGGGAGCTGTCTTGCTCATTGCCAGAGGTTTAGCGGCATCTCTGGTCTATTCACTAGACACCACTAGCATGTTCCCGGTTGTGACAAACAAAAATGTCCCCTGAAGGGCATAATGCACCTCCCCTTGCTCTTGAGCAGTCTCACTCTCTCTAGAGTGAGGCCAGATTTCGGGGACCTTCACCACCGCAGAGAAGAGTATTGATTTTAATTGGGTGTAGAGGGCCTGCCAATATTAACTAAAAGATTAAGCTGTAAGTGTCGTGTATCAGATTGAAGTCTGAGGATGTTGGAAGGATCATGGGGAGGTTACTGAAGGTGAACTAGTGACAAGAGATTAACCAGGTGGTGACAAGAAGAACCATAAAAAAAGATGAAAGAAATTGTATTATCTGCTTTTGCTTACTTGTTTCCAAGTCTTTTTCTTCCATTGTTAGTTGTTTTATTCTTCTGATTGTTGAAGTGCTAAAGCCTTAAATTTACCCTTTGAGAGAAGACATTACACAATGTTATGGAACCTCAACTCATTATAATAAGTGAAATAGGTTCCCTAAGGAAGACTTCTGCCTGGGGGAAGTGAAGTATGGGAAATCTTGGAAGCAACTGGGTTGTCTCTGGATTACGGGAAGTTGAAATGCAAGAGGTTTCACCCCCTCAGGGCTCCCTGGGGATAGTTCCAGGCTGGCAAGAACTGAAAAGATGTGCTCAGAGATAAGAGGAATAACAAAGCACTCTGCAAGTTTAGAAAGAAGAAAGAGGACATTTACCCAGAAAGCTTTCAAGAAGACTGCAAATTTAGCCATTATCATAGAAAAATTGGGAAGGGCAACTCTACATCAACTCAGTAATATGTGATTGTGTGTGTGCTTGTGTGTGTGTGTGTGTGTGTGTGTGTGTGTGTGTGTGTGTGTGTGTGAGTCCTTCCACCTGCTTTTCAGCATTGGAATTTGAGCTAACTAACTGTGTGCTCCTTCAGGGTTCTCTGTTTTAGGTGGTCATAGGCAGGAAATACGGAAACCTAGTGGTTTCCAAGCCAGTGCTGAAAGACTGTGAGATGTTGGGCAAACCATTTCCCCTCCCTGTGCTCCTGCTTTAGGTCATTGAGAAAGAGGAAGCAAGATTCCATGAAGCATTTAACTTTTCACGATCAGTTGTAGTCCAAGAGACTGAGCATCCTGGCTAATTGGCTCTGCCTTCGTTAATCTTTCCTTTCTATGTTATGATCAAAATTTGATTGTGGTGGAGTCAACAGCCGCTCCGTGTCTGTCTGTGGTTTTACTCAAGTCTGATCTTGAGACTGGATCTATGCATAGGTCCAAATCTTAGTCTTTAACAAGCCCTCTCCAAATCCTTCCTGAGGCTCTGGGCTAAACATGCCCTGGGAGTGAGAGCAAGATGCAAGATGCCAGGACAAAAAGAAAACAAGCCTGAGTAAATAATCTAATAGGTAGAGCCAGCATTTAAAAATGTTTGCCTCCCTGTGCAGGCAGTTGATCTCTGGTCTTAAAAGCAACTAAGTCTTATATTTAAGCAATATATATTTGATTTTTTTTTTAGCTCACTATATACTGATTAATAGCTTCCTAATGCTGGGAACTGGGCAATCTCAGAAAACTAAAAATGCATGAAGTTCTTCTTGTCAGGGAGGTTATGTATGAGTGGGAGAAGACAGATAATAAAGAAACATTTTTATTTTCAGGTGATGATAAGTGACGAAAATTAAGGTAGAGGAGTCAGGGTGATGGGGGGGTTTACTCTTTTAGACAGGGTGGTCAGGGGAGGCATTTCTGAGCAGTGATGGAAAAGCAGTGAGAGAAGGAAGGACGCAATGGCCTGGGGGAGAGCGCCCCAGGCACAGGGAGCAGAGAGTCGCAAGTTGAGAGCAGTGAGCCTGGTGTGTTCACAGAGCACAGAAGAGCCTTTGCTTGTGGCTCAAACTGTGCCTAGGAATAAGAAGAGGAAGATGCCATGGTGTTGGGGTACAAGAAAAGGTGTCCAGCTAGTCCACCATATCTTTCTACTCTTTCCATTCCCAATTCAGAAATGTGCAAAAGTACTAGTTGGTCTATATTCCGCTGGAAAAAGATGGATTGTATAATACTTCTGGATAGATCAATCATCTTGTTAGGATAAATCCATGGAGGAAACTCTGAATGATGTAGCTTTGTACCTGCTGGAATGGGAGCCAGCACAAATGGAATGGGGAGTTGGGGTCGGAGAACTGGTGACTGAAAGATATTTAAGAATTGTAGTTGCCATCTACAATATCAGTTCCCGGATGCTGTGAGACTTTGCAGTGTCCTCTTGGCCCAGCATTTCCAGAGCAAGTCAGCAATAAGTAACACGTGGCTCCAAATTCATGATGTTTAATTTCCTTCTAGACAGGGACTATGTCTTCACTTACTGGCATCCCTCACTGCATGGGGCACAGAACAGGCAAATCGTCAGCACGTATTCACTGTTTATTGAGTGAATGTGTTGTAATTGCGTCACAGCCCTGGGAATCTGGGAAATCTGGGAGGATCTGGGGGAGCCTCAGGCCCTGGCTCTGCCTTATGAGAGTATGAGTTTGCTTCAAGGCCAATAAAACATCTTCTAAACCCATATTGGGATGGACACAGCCATCATAAACCAATCACTTGTCACAATCTGGTTAGTAAGAGATATTGTCCTGATGGAGATTTGTTGTCAGAGATATAGTAGTCACAGGATTCCAGTCTCATATTAACAATGACTTTTTGACGATCACATCCATAAAACATCTGTGCCAAAATTGACAAATACGTTAGAGAACGTGGTTTGTTCCTATGTTTGTATAGCCTGGGAGATCTCACTGTCTAGTGGGATATTGTAGCTGCTATTTCTTGGAGATGGATATCTATATTTCACATTTATCCATCTTTTTTGGAAGATCTCCAGGCAAGGAGATTCCACAAAGTCACTTGCAAAAAGTCTAAGGAAATATTAGCTCTTCTTTATTTCTGCTAATTCCTCTTGCTATCATCAACATCATCATCATCATCATCATGACTACTACTACTATTTAGATTTTTTTATTGCTTGTAGTGACCTTTTAGTTATTTTCCTTCTGGCTCTGTTACTAAATATCCTATGCTATAGGGAAAATTAGTGGATTGCTAGTTTTGTTTCAAAGGAGAACTAATGATTTACATTTTATTTATACAAATAATAGTCCACAGAGACAGACCTGATACTTCCATCCCAGTGTCCTGAAAAAATAACATTGTATTTGTTTGCTGTTGTTTGAAATCTCTTACTTGCTTTGTGGCCTTGCACATATTTCCTAGCCTCTCTGAACCTCATTTTTATTATATGTAAAAGGAGGGAAAATAATAGTAATCATATCAAAGATTGTTTTTAAAATTGTCTGAGACTTTAAATCTATCTATAACCTCTATCTATCTATTTATCATCTGTCTATCATCTATCTGTCTATACTACCAAGTGTTTGTTTGGCACAAGGTAAGTCCAATAAGCAAGAGCAGAAATCATTACCTATGGTAATAACTAGAACTGAAAATAAAAAAGGAAGAAAGTAACTTTAAGATACATTATACCAACATAAATAAGCTCACTGCTTAACTGTGTATAAATTCAAAGAGCTCCCAGGTAGACTGAAGTCTTCAAAATTAGGATTGATCTCCACATGTTTGGACCACTGTAGGTTAAGTGATTTAAACATTTTTTTTCCTTCTAAATATTCCTCACAGCTGATATCCTGGTTAGATGTTTATTCTTTTTTAGTATTGTCACCCATGACATGTGATTTTTTTAAATTCTGTGTAGGAAGGGATGGTTTCAACTATGATTAGATGGCTATCTGGGTAATCTAAGGACCTTGCTCAAGTGTGAGACTCTATGAGCCTCAACCCTTACGTGGCACTTTGGCTGGTACATGGAGTCATAACAATTATTGTACCCATTTGGCAGAAGAGCATGCTGAGATGTAAAGAGGTAAAGTAACCTCTGACAGCACTTCACACATTTCATAAGTGACATGCACACTCAGGTTTACCTAACAATGTCATTTTCTTAAATACTATGTTTTACTGCCCATACCAGTGGAAATTGTAAAACCCTCAAAAATTCTTAAACAATAAATTTTATTGTATTGCAAAATATCAACATAGTCTTAAGTCACAAAATAATAGAGGTTTGGAATAAAGTAACATGTTTCATATAATACCTGGAGATATGGATGTAGGGTTAGATATTAGACAAATCAAATAATATAAAGACTTCTCAATAGCATTGTCTTTTCTTACCTTAGGAATGATTTGACAGCCATAGGTTACAAGCTAAGAAGGCTAAGTTGTTCAGCTTAGCATTGTCATTCAAAGAAACAATTAATTTGATCACATTAAAATACACATAACTTTTGTTGTATTTGCTTGGCAATTGGCTATACGTTCACGGATGTGTGGTTATATTTAGTATTATAATGGTTATATTTAGTATTACTTTTACAGTAAAAATAGAATTGTTTTCTCCCATTGTCTAGTTCACTAGTACCAATAACTGGTCTCATGATGAAGAGGTTTCCCTGATGCTATGTTCTTTTTCACTGCTACCATCATTGGCATCTATATAATCACATTCAAATTCTGGATCTCACTCTCCAGTAAGGTTCTCTTGTCTGTGATCTTGGCTCTTCTCTGAGCAGTGCTGGGCTTTTCTATACTGCAACTGAGTACTTCAAGCTGCCTAGTCTCCTACTCAGTTGAAGCATTGCCAATGTTATGATTCAGGTCTAATTTTAAATAGTCTTTCATTTTTTTTTTTTAGATTAGGGGTCAACCCCCAGAGCTTGTTCAGAAAACTAGAGACACCATATCAGATTGGGTTTAGTCCCAAAGAAGCAGGTGATCAGGAGCACTAAGAGCTGAGGCTGCCTTAGGGTCAAGGTTGTGAGGAAAGTGGCCCATGACCCCTTTTGAGGGAATTGGGGTTGTCCTGTGCTGGAGTAGTGGCCTCAGGAAGGGTAGAGGGCTCAGTCAGAAGGAGCCCTGCACCCTGACCCTGGGAAGATGGCAATAGACCGGGCACCTCCTTGCTCTTTTTAGGGAAGTGTTCTGCCACCTTGTGCTTCACCCCAACCCCTAGACCATCAGGCACTGAAAAAGTTCCCGTGGGAAGTTTTGGTTTAAGACCAGTTTTAGGTGTAGTGGAGTGTAAGAGGCATGAAGACCTACCTCCCTGCCTTCCACTGAGTTCTCCTGCCAAAGATCTCCCCATCTGTTTTCTATTGTCTGAAATTCCTTTGGCATATCTTTAATTGTGCAATACAAGATTAAAGTCTTAAACATGCAAATACAGTAAATGATGAGTCTTTTACTGAGTTAAGGAAAGGGGCTGGAAAGGGGACTTTAGAGCTATAGAAACAAATGCCTGACTTTTCTAATTTTCCTTGGGCCAGCATTATCTATTTTTGTCTTGGCCAGAACCTCTGCATAACAAGAGGGTTTTTTTTTTGTTTTTTTTTTTTTGTGGAATGAGTCTTCATGTTCTGGACCTCTAATCACAAGTCATCACCATCTATCTTGATGCTCTTTTCCACACGGTGCCTTCTGTTATCATCAGTGGATATGTCTGACACATTGGATTATTCATATGTTCTTTCTAAAATCCTTGCTAGGGGATTTATGTTAAATCTGGTTAGGGACAATGGGACTCAATATTGCACCAGCCAAGAAAATCTAGTAAGGGGGCAATTGTGGTATTATCTAGGAAATTGAGACAAAATGAGGGAAAAGGTAGGCATTTGCCCTGAATTATATAAACCAGCTGCATATTTTGGGTTGATCTTTATACATTAAAAAATACCCATTCAACACCTGTTACATTCTAAAGATTGTACTCGGGGCTAGAGTTACAGTGGAGAACAGGAAAGATGTGGTCCCTCTTTGTGTAGAGCTGTGGTCTAGTGCCTAGAAATGTAGCCACAAGATATCACAAGATCATCTGGTACAAACCACCTCATTTTACAGGTTATAAAATGTAAGCACCGAGAAGTAAAGGGAGTTGCTCTTTGTCACAGCCGGTTAGTGGCAGAGCCAGGATTGTGACTTGGCTCTTCTGACTCAGAGCCTGATTCTCTGCTCGAGTCAATCAGGTGAATTAACACAGGTCCGTGAACATCATGGCTACAACCCCCGTTACTGTGGCCTGAAAGGGGCCCTGCCCTTCCCCAAGCCTCACAGATGTCCAGAAAGGGACTTAAATATTGAAGCGAATTTTGTTCACGACATTAAATTAGAGCACGTGTTGGTGTGATGAAGAAGCAGTGAGATGGCGTGTTGTTCCCTTGGGGGAAAGTCGTCTTCTCCCCCGACCTCTCCGCGCATTTCTGGGCCTGCCTGAGCAGAGAAGTTTGGCCGACAACGGATTTTTATTAAACTGATAATTAAAGAGGGAACAGGTTCCAGTGCCTTCCAGAAGAGTCAGCACTTTCACTAGATAATGAATTCTTTGTACCTCAGGTTATTACCCAACTGAAGGAGCCTGCGATACAGTCGCATCTGGAATCAGTAGAGGGATATTCTCAATCCATGGATTCAATGACTGACTTCTTGCTTATGAAACTGCAGGAAGGCAGGCGACGAGCTTGTATCATCCACGGTGTCTCTGCTGCTGCTCTTTGCAAGACTCTTGCAGGCAACTTTTAATCTCCTTTCGAGATTGTCTTTTAGAGAGATCCATATTCCTGAAATTTTCCTGGAAAATAGGGGTTTTAAGAATTTGTTGGGAATTTTTAGACTTGTTTCATATGACACTGGAAGCACATTTTAATATGGAGGGTTGAGGGTTGGCCCTGCAGGCCTCCCACACAAGGTCCCCAAAAAGGAACATCCTTCCTGAGTCTCCTGACACATTTTACTGCTGACCTCGGCCTATGGGTACTGCCCATGCCCATGGTGAACCCGGGGATCCTGCAATCACTGGACTGCAGCTGCCATTCCTTCCTTTCTCTCCCCACTCAAGGAAGCCATATGACCGTGTTTCCCAAACCCATTTCACCTGGAACCCTTTCTTTCAGGGATTTCCTGTTCATAATTCATGGAACTACTGTTCTGTAGCACAAAACTTGGCAAACAGCAACAAATAGACATGAAACTGGGTGACGGTGATGGTGTTGCAGGGCTAATCTTGCAACAGCTCAATTTAAAAAAGAAAGTCTGTAATTCCCAAAATTCTGCATTTTGATTTTTACTGGAAGTCCAGCATGGGAGTTCAAACAGACTTCATGAGGGAACAGCGGTGTTAGGTCTATCCTCTTGGCTCTGGCTGGAGGAGGGGCTGAGGATAACAGTGAGCCCACTGAATTGAGGGGGGCGTCCCAGGGGATTTGTCCCAGGGAGGACGTGCCTCACAACAGCAGGGCTTCCTTAAGTGCGTGCCTTCATTGACGCCTCATTTCTGGTCAGCATGTGGGGAAAAGTGGCAAAAAGATAGTCACTCAATACATTAGTCATGCTGGGAAACTTATCTGTTTCACGCACTAGTTCCTCTCAGCCAGGGATGGGAGATGTGTGGTCCAGTTTGCAGACTGAAGCCATTTCCCAGTACTATCACTAACACGAGCCGTGTGCTATTTCTAGCTTGTCATTTGTCCACCAGCTTGCGAAATACCATCTAGGGGGCAAAAGCATTTCTACTCCCTGGGGCCACTTCCTCCTGACATTCTTTGCTGATTACCTCTGAAGCAGCTGTGATCACTTCCTGGCATGGTCAAACCATCGGCACAGGGCTCTCTGTCTCACCAGAAACAGGCTGGCCCCAGCTGGTTCCAGCAACAGCATGGGGGTTAACAATTAACAAGGCATTTTGGAGGCATGATGATCTGGAGGTGTTCACTGATAGAATTATAAATTATTTAGTTCATCCCTTGGCCTCTAAACTAATCCAGACTGGTAAGAAGAATAGATAGGTACTATTAAAGGCCCATTGAGAAAGTGATTCTACAGCCACTTCCTCCCATTTTGGTAGCCACAAACCTTGATGTTTCCTGGTGATGAAAGAACTGCACTTGTCCATTTTCTGTAGAATTTTCCTTAAGGTCCGCTGAATTAATACCCCCATCCCCCGCACACACATAACTTACTATTATCATTAGACACTGTGGTACAAGTGCCTGAGTGTGTTGGGGGAATATAAAAATGGAATTTCTTCCAGTAGATATCAAACATATGCAAGGCTGCATATGCTGAGAACCATATGAGTCTGCATCATGAGCCGGGGTCACCATGAGCATGGGGCACCTTCAGCTGGGCATTACAGTGCTGCTACTACTCCTATTGCTGGTATTTACCATTTATTAGATGCTTTCCAAATTCCTGGTATGGTACTCAATACCTTTACATACTCTTCTAAGTGCTTTACACATGTGTTTAATCATCACCATAGTCCTCTAAGGAAGACAGAGGAGAAAACTGAATAAAGAATTTAAGTAATTTGCCCAAGGTCACACTGGTTAATGGTGGAGCTGGATTTAAATCCAAAGCAGTCAGGTTGCAAGCCCTGCTCTGTCTGCCACATATGCTGCCTCAGATGGAGAGATTTCAGCACGTGCAGAGAAGGGCAAAGGCACTCCTGTGAAGGGGAGCAGTAATGTTTGCGTGCAAGAGGCCTGGCTGGTGGGGGCTTGGCGTAATGATTGGCACTATGCCTGGAGCAGCGTGAGAGCTTGCTGGTTGAATTATTTGAATTTGGGTTATTGCCTGAATAGCTAGAAAGATAGAATGCTGGAGAAATAGGCAGTTATCAGATTTTGTATGGTTTTGCATTACCGTCTAAGTGGTTTAAACTTAGTACTGTGGATAGTTTCTTCTCTACAACACTTGAATTTCTACAGAGGCCAACATATTAGTCCACAAACATGTGCTATCCTATACATTTTATCTGGCATTTTCTCTTTTTCTGGAATCCTGGGGAAAAATTGGAAACCATGCTAATCAAGTGTATCATGAAACGCTCTCAAAGTGTTGCTGAGTATTGAACTACAAGAGTTAGATGCTAGCTCTACTTCACACGTCAGTCTTTGTGTGCCCTGCCCATCGTCCCTTCTAAGCGCACTCTAATGGGCAAGTCTCCAGGTAGCCATATTATATGTGGTGTGGCCCCACTCTCTCTGGCTGCTGTGGGCACTGTGGCATGACAATGCACTCACTTTGGAAATAGCGAATACGAAGCATTTAGCAATGGGTGTAGGAACTGAAAGCTCATGCTGAGGGGAAGAGCCAAGGGGACATAACAAGTTACATAGAGTCTGAAATTATGAGGGAGCAGGAATAATACATAAGCAGAAGGTATGGTGTAGATAGAAATTGTTTTGTGTATCCCTTGAGCCCAAATCTTTTGATTTCAAATTTAGTTCTGGATACTTCCAGAAATTCTCCCTAAAATTAAAAATCCTATCATCCTTTTTCAGTCTTCATTCTCCTGGACTTCTCTGCTGCATTTTACATAATTTCTCATTCACTTCTTTTGGAAACTCTTTCTACTGAAACGCGGTATTCTCCTGGGTTTCCCCCTTCCACCACTCCTACTCTCTTCTCTCTCCCCCATGCCCAAGGCCTTGCTGAAACACATTTCCTTCCGGTTTTTCTCTCTGCATAATTTTATCCATCTTCAGGCTTTAAACTTTCATCACTTTGCATATGATGCCCCGAAGTATGCACAGACATCTTCTCTGAGCTCTCAAGGGCTCCCAGTTCTAGTTTTTTGCCCAATACCTCCAACTGGAGGATCCTAAATCAATTAGAGATGGCTCCACATAGTTCCATGGACACTCCTTGGTTCAAGACTTTATTACCTTTTACCTGACGTCTTCATTCCCAGTGGATTTTATCTGTTGCTGCTAAACTAATTCCCAAAGCACAGCTCTGATTTTGTCACTCTCTGGCCCCCAAATCTTCAGTGACTCCTGGTTTATCAGGAAAAATTTACATGCCTTAACTTGGTACTCCAGTCCATCTTCAGTACTGTCCCAGCAGATGATTCCAGAATATTTACATGTCTTTAGCTTTTGCAAGTAGAATCCTTCCTAGTTCTCCTCTAGCTTTAGAAATTCTATCCATTTCCCCCAATTTTTCAGAGTGCTGCCTCTTTCATAAGGTATCAGCAATTCTAAATGGAATTAATATCTTGTTTTCAAAATTATCATGATTTTTTGTTTGCAATACAGTTAAGGCAATATCATAAAGTTATTGAATATTTACTTCATTTTCTCTGTGATACTACTAATTTGAATCTGGCTATTATGTGGGTGTCAAATCTCCCTGTGTGTGGCCTGCTTGTTCTCAGACCCACACCTGGCCTGTCCCTGCTCTGCTCTGTATTGCAGGTGCTGACCTGTGGGCTGTGCTGCCCACACTCCTGTGTCACCTGGTTCCATACTGGGTGGGACCAGTGGGAGGCACTAGCAGGAGAAACCCAGGTCTTCTCCCTGTCCCCTCTGTCTTGGGAGGTGTCTTAAGGAGAGCTGTATCTCCTTTGAGGCTCCAACTCCCAACTCACAGCTCCAGCCTCTGATAGTGGGCCCTGCCCTTGGGTTCTGGGAAACACAGTCTCCTTGTTTTTCCTGCCTAGGGATGGCACTGGTGGCCACTCTAGTCTATTTCTGGATTGTTTCACTATCCTGTGATGGGTTTCTTGTTCTTCCATGAGGTCCTTGAGCCTATAAAAAAATCATGTATTCCCTGAGTCACTGTCTCTGCTTATTAGGGTTCCCATTCCTGAGGGCTACAGGAACATGGATGAATATGTGTCAGTATGTGAGATGCAGCTGGAGTGATGAGCTAGCAGTTTTAGACCCATCCTTACTGCAGAGGAAGGTGGATTTGTGGTTTAGGTTCTTACTGGAACTCCCTACCCTGACTTTGGATTGACCCATAGCCTTGAACCTTCTCTCTCAGCCTTAATTTCCTAACTCTTAAGGAAATAGCTCAAGTGATGGAATGGTTGTGGGGAAATAACTTGATAGCACACAGGATGAACTTGAAGGAGAAGAGAATTTAACCATTGCCACAGATGAGTGCTGCCACACAAGATTGTTGTGAGAAGTAATGAATTTGGTGGATCTGGAGAAGAAGGTTGATTTGTTTAATCAACAATTATTGCTGGGCACAGTGGCTCATGCCTGTAATCCTGGCACTCTGGGAGGCCTCCACAGGAGGATTGCTTGAGCTCAGTAGTTGGAGACCAGCCTGAGCAAGTGCAAGACCCTGTCTCTACCAGAGATAGAAAAATTAGCCAGGCATGGTGGTGCAGGCCTGTAGTCCCAGCTACTTGGGAGGCTGATGGACTCAAGCCCAGCAGTTTGAGGTTGCAATGAGCTGTGATGATGCCTGTGCATTCTAGCCTGGGTGACAGAGTGAGACCTTATCTCAAAAAAACAAACAAACAAAAAATTATTGGGTGCTTACTATGTTACTGGTGACAAAGACTCTTCTATGACCCAAACTTTAGTCAGGTTCCTCTGAGTCCTCTGGCCAACCCTAACCTTAAGCTTCCCTCTCTGTCTTTGTAGAATCCAGATTGAGCAAGAATCCTGCTAAGTCAGCTTAGAGAAAATCCCCTACCCTTGGAATCTGACTACCCTCAACATTGATACCTTATCATCCCAGCCTGCCTTCAGCAACAGTCCTATCAAGTCACCTTAGCCAGGGACCCCTAACCCTTGCTGTTTCCTTTTAGTAATTTTCTATCCACTGTCCCTTGCCCACCTTACTCCTTGGTGATAAATCTCCACTGTTCTTGTTGGAGTTAGAGATGAGCCCAATCTCTCTCCTCAACTGCAAGACCACTTTGTGGTGGTCCCATGCCCCTTGCTCCTTGAATAAAATCTGCTTTACCATCTAAACCAGTGTTAAATAAAGTTTATGGGAGGCCACTGATTGGACTGAGCTCCTGCACTAAGCTCCAACAGACCATCCCAAAATGGAGTCACTCATGCTAAGATTCCATGGCACCAAACCAAAACCTGCCCTGTTTACTTGTAAGATCTGAACTTTGGAGAAATCAGGAGAGAGATGATAGCCAAATCCCTAAATGGGCAAGTTTTCTGAAAATACAGGTGATTCCCAGCAACCAATCAAAAGGGACCCAGTCAACCTGAGGCAGCACAACGAGGAAGCCCCCACTGTTTTAACCCACAGAGGAAAGTAACCAGAAGTAAAATAAAGTAACCTGAAGTGACCTGCTATTAACCAATCTGCTTGTCTGTGCTATGCTGTTTCCTTGTTCCTGCTCAAGCTACTTCACAAAACCCAACTGTGCTGCCACTCTCAGCGGAGCTCTTGTCTGTTTTGCCGACTGGATGCTGCCTGGTTCATGAATTATTAATAGAAGCCAATTTGATCTTTAAAACTCAATTTTTTGTAATTTTCTCTTCTTTGACACAAGTGTCATAGATAATTTTTTTCTTTAACACCAGTACTGTGGTAGGCACTAGGAATTCACAAGAAGTTGCCAATAAGTTTTTGCTTTTATCATAAGAAAGTAATATGACTCCTGGTTTTTTTATGTTAATCTTTTCAGACCAAAGATCAGAATAACCATTTTGTTTGTTCGGATTCTTGGAGTCGGAAGTGATGGGGAAAAACACACATTTTGCCCATTGAAGTTACTATTTCTTCCTGCTTTGCATGCATATGTGGTCAACTGTTCATCCCTGTAACAAGGCATAGTGTTTAAAGTCTCTTTAAAATGTCTGCCTGCATTGATAGGGAATGTAGACATTTTAAAAGAAGTTTTTTTTTCAGTTTGGGAAGAGGGTTCTGAGGGAGTGAAGTGAGGACCTCTGGCCTGGAGGGCTGGCCTGGTAATAATTAGTTCCTTGCTGAGTGTGTCTGGAAATCAGCTGGGACTTTGGTTTTAACAGGACTTTTTTCTTTTTTCCCCCAAAGGAGACTGTGTTCATGACTATTCACCTTAAATGCATGTGGTTTTGATATTAGGTATCTCTGAGAATTTGCTATTCCCCACAGGTGAGAAACCTTAGCTGCCCTTCTCATCTTGAGACCAGCAAGCTCAGCTCAGCAGCCTGGGACCTCACACTTTGCTTGGAGACTCTGCTTTTCCCCCAGCAACTTTGGGAATGGTCTGAGTCCCTATCTAGAACAAGATACAGCTTGCATGTGCTCATGCAGAATTGCAATTGCTTGTTTAGGGGTCCCTGGATCTTCATAGCACATCTAGCTCAAAGGAGGAGGCTGAGGGTCTCTAAGGCACCTAGGCATGGCTTAGCTTTTCTTTTGCTAAATCATTCATTTATTTAAGGAACATCCCTTGAGTACCTGTTGTGTACCAGGCCATTGCTTCTGTTAAAACCAAATAAGTCACAGGTGTTAAGGTCAAGGAAATGTGACTATAATACTACTTTTAAATTCTGATCAGGTAATTTTATGATTTGTGCCATGAGCTACAGGAAGATGGGTTTAACAGTCTACCCTATTAATACCCTTCTCATGGTCAGCTCAACCTCATGGGAGGGTAAATGAGTAGCCCCCATGACGGGGAGAGGATGGATATCACTGATGAAAGACCCTTTCCCCAAAATGTCTCCCTGCAATCGCTAAAGTTCCCACAGTATTTTTTACATTTCTGTTTTAGGCAACAAACATTTTAACTCAGCAGATTTCTTTTTTTGAATGACCAATTCATTAGCTTATTAAAATGGCTGTTCAACTTATTTCATCAGTTTAACTTCTTCCTAATGCTCTAGCAATTTCCTTTCTGAGTCTGGAGAGGTTTTCTTTTTCTTCCTTCCTGTTGTGTGGTTCTCCTTCCCTTAGGCTCCTGCTTTTTGCTGGGTACAAGAACAACCACCACAGGTAGGGGTTCGGAGCTTCCCGAATTCTAATTGGAGGGGGAGAGAATTGAGGCAGTGCCAGTGTGGATGTGGTCGCAGTGAGTTAGGATTGTGACAGTCTGCCAGCAGTGAGCTGGCTACCGAGTCAGGTGCTGAGAACAGGTTGGTGAAGGGGTTAGTGACCATCAAGGGCCCAATTATGGTTGGAGAGAATGAAATCTGTGGTCGAGTCAGTGCATTCTAGTCATTTCTGGTGTAAACAGGTAGCTGGCTGGTTCTTGTGCGTATTCACACACGTATGTGTGTGTGTGTGTGTGTGTGTGTGTGACAAAGAGAGAGCTAGGTAGAGAATAGAACAGGTGTAAGATAGCTGGTTATTTCTCATTCATCCATGTAAGCTCCAAAGAATGACTCTAATAACGGAAATTTCAAGCTAGACAAGGAAAGAGGCTATTGATTTGCCTAGCTCATTGGGAGGTGATTTTGAAATAGTTGTGACTTTGTGGTGCCCTCAAAATACCCCTTGAAGCCCTCTGAGGGTTGGGAATACCTGAACGTTTTCTGGATTGAAAATGGAGGGAGTCATGTTGGATCATCTCAGACCTTTTGGATCCAGCCCAAACTAGGTCTCCCGGAGGTTATTCGAACCCAGTATATTAGAGTGATACCAGCAGCGTGATGGCTGCCATATTGCAGCCCAACTCTATGGCACACCCCAGACTAAGTCTTTTACCTACATGATTTCATTTACTCCTCTTCATAAGCTCATGAAACAAGTATTAATTAACCTTGGTTTATAGATGAGGAAACTGAGGTACAGAGTAATTAAATAACCTGCTTAAGATCTAAAATCAGGGTTTTTGGTACAGTGCTATTTCTGTTATACAACATCGTGATTTTTCCTTGACCTGTGATTTTGCTTCTGATAAGAGCCTCTATTCTGTCCTAGTGAGAAAAGATCACAGGGCCTCTAGGTCTCGGAGCTCTCCTGTGACGCAGAACAGTGGCCTGAACTTCCACATTGCTGGCTTTCCTTGCGTGCCAGCTTGCCTTCCTTGGTTCTGTGACGCAATGTCCATCTTCCTGCTCTGCTCATAACTTGGGTGGTGTCAATGGCAGGGCAGTGGGACATTTGCCCCTTGAAGACCACAAAAGAAGCTGTTGTGTCTTCCCTGACAGCATAAGTAGCAGTAGAGAAAGTTCAGAGCTGCCCAGCCTGTGGAATCAGGATGTGAAGTATCAGAGGGCATAAGAAAGAATTTCATTGATTCTGGTGTAGAAGTTGTTGGTTTTGTTCATTTTTGGTTCCAAGCTAACTTTTAATTCCAAAAACAGAATTTGTTTTTTTCTACAGAGCTTGCATGTAGTTTAAATTTCTGAATCTGCACACTTAGCTGATAACACTGAAAAGATCAATCTACCTAAAACAGCAAAAATCAACCCCTGTTCAAATTCACAGGTGAAATTATGCCTGTTCTCTCACTCACACTCGACATGTGCTAGTCTTTATTCTAGTGTGGCAGACTTTACTTCTCTTTGGGCTGTAATCTGGAAAATTATTTTTAATGTAACAATAATAGCAGCAATAGCAGCAACAATGATAAACTCTCTCTGGTCCCATCCTTTCACCTCTGAGTTCACCATTAATTCTTCCTTCTGAATTCTGGGACTCTCTCCACAGCTTCCCCCTTGAGCTTCTCCTCTTCAGTCTTTCCTTGAGTTTCTCATGATATTCGATGTTGGGACACATGGCATATTGATAATCTTGCATTTCCACTTGCACTGTAAGCTCTGTGTCAGTTAGGGGCCTGCCGCAAATAGAAACCACTCCCAAGGTTGAACTGGAGACATTTTAATGAAAAGACTATGCAGAATGCTAGAGGGCAGGTTTGCAGGAAGTTGAGGAGTCAGACACTAGCAAAGTGAGCAGCCATTGGCATGTCTGGGCCTGGAGGAACAAGGGAGGGGGACAATAGTGTTACTGAATCTCAGAGAGGGCAGGAGCCATGAAAGACGGGCTGCCGGACTGGACGTGTAATCATGGAGAGAGGGGATCATAGCCAGCGTCAGAGATCAAGCAAGTGGGGTGCACGAGGAGAAATGCCCTAACTTCTCTCTCCTGCCCTTTCCAACTTCCCACATGTGCCTCCCACTGTGCAAATGGAATGGACAACCGGAAGGCGGGACACCTGGGAGTTGCAGGGGGCTGGGCTCCTGGAGCCTAGAGCAGGGCAGAGAAGGGATGAGAATGGATGTGAGCATGTGGGAACAGCACAGTATCTTACTCATCTCTGGTCCCCAGTGGCCAGCACAGTGCCCAGTACTGAGTGGAAAGCTAACAAATGTCTTTTAAACCCAACAAAACCAGAAGAGATCTCAGAGCTCAGCAGGTTCAGCTCCTAGATTTTAGAGTGGAAACTGGAGTTGAAGATGCCAAGATGACTTACTGAAGGCCATGCCAGCAGGTAGTGGCTAAGCGACCACGGAGGAGTCTTCTGGATTCCATTCTCCAGCACTTCCTCCACACCACACGTGGCCATTGGTGAGTGCTGTCTATACCTCTTTCCTCGGTGCATGCTGGTCTATACCACTCTCCCCAGCACATGCTGGTCTATACCACTCTCCCTAGGGCATGCCTCTGCCCCTCACATTCCTCTCAGGCTTCTTGGTTCTGTGGCCCCTCGTCTTACCCTCATGCCAAGAGCAGCTTTCCTTTCCTTCCCTTCTCAATCACATTCATTCCCAAGCATCGGATATGAGCGTGCCAGGTAATGTACTCAGTCCCAGCCTCACAGACATGAGGCCATGCCAGTTTCTGTGCTCCTTCACATCCACTCCTTTGTGCTGGCCATTTCCTGTGCTTAGAATGTATTTCATCACTGTGACCTGCTGGCTGACTCCTGTCCACTACTCGAGGCTCAACTCTTGGGCCACCTCTTCTGAGAAGTAACGCCGACTCCCTCTTTCCTGACCCTGAACTCTTTGCACTGTCATTCTGTATACACGTCTCACTCCTTACTTATAGATGAGCACTTGAAGTCTGGCATGATTCCCATCACATAGAAGGTCTCAGTAAATGCTTGGTGGGAGACTGAAGAGAGGGCAGATGAAGGAACGAGTCCACATGGGGCTGCATTTGGGGTTGTTGAGCTGTTTCTGCTGTTTGTGGGGAACCTATGGTATGCCCAAAGCTGCCTTATTCCCCCTGTGACTGGCAAGGACACTGAGTCACAGAGGAAACTGCCCAAAGCCCCATGGCCAGCAGGTCTGTGCTGAAATGTGACCCCAAGACTGTCTGACTCTGAGTGTGTTAACCATGCTGCATTGTCTCAGATGTCTTATGTTTATAAGCATGCATTCATTTATTACTTGTAAAATTGAAATAGTTAAAATGCTATATGAATAACATTTCTGTCTCCAACTCACCCTCATCTGTCCTGTTGTAATTGTAACCAGCTGCCTTTCACTGTATTTTTTAGGGTACCTAGATGGTCACCATGCTCCTTGCTAAAGGACTGAAAGATTTAGGTAAATATCATGTTGTATATTTTCTTAAATTACCTTTGGCGCTTATATGCATACATTGAACATATTTTATGATCCTGTGACATTCGAAAAAGATTGAAATCTCTGTTTTTGAAAGAGGGCCAGATTGAGCTTAGCACAGTTAAGCAATCCACCCAAGGTCTCCCAATGAATAATAACAGAATTGAGACCACAAGTAGGGAAAAAAAGGGAAGTAAGCACAATTTGTTGCGTGACCTCCCTATCTCAGTATCAGACCTTTCCCGGTCTCAATTAAACATTGAATTATGATCTAATGAAGCTGTGAGGTGTGGTCCCTCCCAGGACAAACTGCATTCTTAGTGGATATCTGTAAGATTAAAAAATACTTCAAAACTCACAAGCTTTAAACTACAATGGTGAAAATAGAATGACAGGTAATCCCATCAGTAATTCAGGCAAAGATCAACTGCTAACACTGTGCATTGATAACACAGGCTCATCTAAGAGTAAGATCTAAGTTTCTCCTGTTGTCTGATATCTTAGTCACCTCCAAGGGGATGCTGATGGCAGTTTCTGCCCTTGAATGTCTCTTTTTCTCCCTCTTGCCTGATGGACACTAGAGCTGTGGGGCGACCTCAGGGTAAACTCAGGGCTGCCCACAGCCTAGCAGAGAGACCTCAGCTGACTCAGGCTTGGAGGAGAAATGAAACACGGTCCTGGTGCAGACTAAGTTTAACTTAGCCTGTTTTATCCTGAGTGTGATTCATTTTATGTGGAAGACAAACCCAGAGATAAGGTATTTGATAAGAACTTGCTCTGGTATATTCTGAAACTGTAGTTGGCTATATGATTTCAGGAAAAGCAAAGGAACTTTTCAGGTCTTCAGATGTGTGTATCCTTGAGAGAGAGAGAGAGAGAGAGAGAGAGACAGAGACAGAGACAGAGAAGAGGAGGGGGAGAGGGAGAGGGAGAAGAAAAGGAAGAGGAAGAAGAAGAAAGAGAAGAAAAGCTGTTTATATCAATACCTCTCTGGCCCCCCACATTGAGGTATTGTATTGTCATTTTGGGGGGTCTGGCAGTTGACCCCATCAGACACAAGTTCAGCTGGTGCCACACAAGGATTATGCACTTGTGAAAACTAACAGAGGGGACTCCTCCTGCCCACGCCACTGGAGCAGGGGACACTCAGGATGGCTGCCGTGGAGGGCGGACAAGGGAGGCTGGTGGTGTGGGGGCTAGGGCAGGGAGGGTTTATATACGGGAGCCAGGCATCATCGACTTGCTTGCCTGTTTGTGCTCCACGTATGTGCATGTGTGTGTGTGTGCAAGGGCACGTGGGCATGTGTGGGTTTTGTCTTTCTCCCCTTAACATTTTACATGATCTCCTGCATGGATTCTGTCCTGGAAACTGCCATAACACTAAGCTTGTTTCTCCATGCCTCACTGGGTACTTGAACATAATAACGACAATGGGTATTGGTGTTTCTCATCCACCCAGCTTGGTTACTGCCTTAACTCCTTTAGGGGCTTGTTCTTCATTTATTTGCTTTTTTTTCCTGTAATTTTATGTCATCGTTTTAGCATCTAGCAATTGCCTACAGGACTGGGATATGCTTTTAGGATGTATACTAAGAAGAAAGTGGTAAATTTGCCCTTAATTGCTGTTTTCATATTTCACTGCTGTGCCTCCGTCATGGCACTGCAATGGCACATCTGCACACTATTGCCACGGTAGTATCACCAGATGCACGGACGGAGCAGCGGTCTGTGGCTAGAAGCCTATTTGCAACACGGTCCGCACCTTACATCCTTCTCTGGGACTCCAGATTCCTGGGTTAGAGACAGAAACTTTTGCTCCATTAAAAAAGTGTTTAAACCTCTTAAAGAGCTTTCCGTTTTGTTTTGTTTTGGTTTTGATTTGGGAAGTTAGAGGTAGAGTCTAACTAAGATCATCATGTTTTCTCAACCAACAAATGAAATACACTTTGGCAAAGATACATACTCCTTTGTGAACAGTGGGCTTCAATATTTGAAAACATGAGCTAAATTTTTGATGTAAATGCGAGGCTTTTTCATTGGCTTTGCTCAACGCTCAGATTCTAATATAACATTTATTGAATGGCTAATTTGGTGCAAGGCAAGCAATTTACCTCTTAGTATTTGGTCTCATTTGCTGAGGAGATGAATTCCGACCTTATAACCCAAGTTGTGGCTCATCTTGCAGGCGAGGTGCTGTGACACCAGGCTGGCGTCTGACAGTGGCAGGTGCAATGGGTCATTCTGTGCCTGAGAGTGACAATTTGACATGCAAGGATAGGCTCTCAGTCCAGAAAGAAACCTGTTTTGGATTCTCCATAGATTCCTAGAATTTTATAATAAAAAGCAAAGTCTCCCAGGGAAAGGTTAACCAAGTTCATTCATTCATTCATTTATTCAACGAATATTGAACAGACAACTTAACATACAAAGCACTTAGGAATAGAGCATTGGATAAGATAGTCATTTTTTCCTGCTGTCATAGAGTTTAGATTCTAGTAGGGAACAAAAGACATTAACAAAGAATTAAATATTAGTAATTATGATATTCCCATTGCAATTGTCTTGAAGGTAGGACAATGGAAGTTATGAGAAAATATAATGGGAGACACTCAATGTCAGTATTCTGGAAGAGTGACATTTAGGCAGAAATATGATGAGCGAAAAGAAATTTGCTAAGGTGGTGGGCTGGGGACAGGGAGGAAGATTGTGATTCAGGCGAGGACATGGCATGTGCTAAGGTCCTGAGGCAGGCAGGTGTGGTTAGGAAACTAAATGAAGGACAGCATAGAGCTTAGTGAATGTAAGGGAGAGTGGGTGGGGTGAGGAGAGGCTGATGAGGGCATCTGGTCATGAGTCTTTATTCTAAGAACACTGGGGAGCCATGGCCAGTGTTGAGCAGGAGCATGACACAATCAGATCTGTGTTTCAAGGAGAGAGGCAGGCTGCTAGTGGGGAGGGGAATGAAAGGTGGTGACGGAGGATGAAGGGATGGCAGGAACAAGGCTATTTCAACAGTCTAAGCTAGAGATGAAGTGGTAGTTTCTGTGATTTGATGCTTTGCATGTCTACTGGATGTGGGGAGCTCAATCAGGATTACCTGGTGCTAGTCATGCTGTGTGTTTCCTGGGCAGTTTCTCTGTTAAGGTGAGAGAGGGCATGAGTGGTCTGGCACCCAGTCCTCCGCACCAACCACGTATCTCTCATTTTGGTTTGTACTTAAGGATGGTACGTGGAATACTGTGTGTTTCCTTAGGACTTAGCACCCCGCAAAACCGAAGGCAGCAGCTTCTCTGAGCTCTGGCTTTTGGAATAGGCAGTGAAGATCTGATTATTTAACAACCTTCTGGAAGCTTCCATTCTTCTTTTTTCTTTATTTATTTTTGACAGTTGGCAGGCCATGCCATTGGGAATGCAATATCCCGTTAAGCAATGTTAGGGTGACTAAGTGAGGCAGGGTTTCTCACGTTAGGGGAGTCAGCGGCAGGTCAGATGTGTCCCGATCCTGCAGGTCCGGTGCCCTGCCACCTTGCCTAGGTGCCAGGTGCTGCTGCTGCTGATGTGAGCCGCACAGCTCTGCTTCCAGAGGCTGCCGCCGAAGCCCCTGACATGCAGCTCTCTGCATACAGAGACCACCTCCTAGGTGCTTACTACGCTGCGTCGGATTTTCTTACCTTTTCTTAGGCTGTGAGAAGCATTAACAAGTGGAAAAATATGAACTTTGGAGAGAGACACATCTCTGCTGTTCTATGTGGAGCTCCGTGACATAGTCACAGAGGTTAAATATGCTTTTTTTTTTTTTTTTTAATTTCTGTGGACCAGATTTTCCTCACCTGTGGAAAGGGCATAATTATACTCCTGCCCTTTCGGGATTTCTGTGGGGACAGAATGTGACGGTGTATGTGAAAGTGCCCTGCACACACAGGGCCCACCACACTGCAGGCACCGGTCGCTGTCAGTTTCCTTCCCTATCCCAACCACGTAATAACTAGCTCACCTGATGTCACCCAGGGGCTCAGAATCTTTCTGTAGTAATGGGATCACTATGACACCCCATATTTGGTAGCTGATTTGTGGTGATGTGGGAATTTCACTTATCTGTGCTGTTCCTCCCTTCTGAGGGCATGGATAACTACATTTTCAGTAGAAGCATGAGGCAGATAAGACCGTACGTTCTGAGAATATCTGACTATAACTTGTAGACTGTCAGCAACGTCATACATTCAGCCTGGCATGTGGTCTCTGACAAATGCATGAGAAGATACAGCGTTGCTCTCAGATAGTTAAGAAAGTGGATCCTTCATCTAGGAATTTAGTGAAACCTCATTTGAACCTTTGATGATCATCTTATACCACATTTTGAGTTAATAGGTCCATAAATGTATTAACTGTATTCAAAGAAGTACTTTCTCATTGTGTCTAAATTTATACTTTTGCTAACTAATCTCAAATGGTGCTTCTTTGTTCCATCATTTTCTTGGGTTGGAGAATAAATTCTTACTCATCTCATCCATGTTTTCAGTTTAGGCAGCAGAGCCACAGTGGAAAAGTATTGGACCTTGGCTCAGAAAATTAGTGTAGAGTCTCATATCTGCTACCTGTTGTTTGGACAGATGCCATTTCTTTGAGCCTCAATTTTCTCTTGTGTGAAATGGTGATAATTCCACCTGCTCTGTCCCCTTTCTCTGTTGGCTGTGAGAATTGAAGGGTATTGTTGAAAGGTTTAAAAACTGTAAAGGATTTTCATATACCTGAGTCTCCATATAAAGGATTTTCATTATATGCTTGAGTCACAATGGAGGTTAAAAAGAATTCTGATATTGGGTTCTTTCCCAGTTCTACTGAATCAGAGTCTCTAGTGGATGGGACCCAGGCAATTCTATTTTTTTAAAAAATATATATATATATCTAAGTGACTCTGATGTGTAGCAAAGGTCAAAATCCATTGCCCTGTCAAAATACAGGATTATATCACTATTTGAAATATTACAGACTTCATTTGTCTTGACAGATGAACTTGAATCATTCTGGTCCATCACCCCTCATACCTTCAGTGATCATGTGCATGCCCTCCACTCTCCTGTCCTGTATCATCTTTCCACAACCCAGTCCTCTAGACACACCCAACTAGTTTCCTTTCACTGAAACCCTGTTCACTTCCCTGCCTTTGTGATTCTGCTCAGTGATGCCCCGAGAGAATGTTCTTGCTGTGGTGCAGGCACCTGGTCTTCTTGTAGCACGAATAGAGGCATAGACATAGGCAAATAGGAAGTGATCTTATGACCATTTAATTCATCTTCTGCTTTAGAGGAAAACCCTGGGACCCAAAGAACCTCAGAGATTTTCCCAAGGTTGCACACCAGTTAATGATGGAGTCAGGATTAGAATCCAGGCCTCCTGACTCCCAGGCCAGTGCTCTTTACACAACATATCCTTCTACAAACATTAGTCAAGCACCTGTTATGTACCAGACACTAACATGTAGTTGTGCTATATATATGCGAAACGGTCTCCTTTATCTACCATGCCAAATACACAGCACTGGTCTATAGCATTTATTTAAAAAATTATCCTGTTTAGTATATTTAAATACACATTCAATCTTTAAATCTTTTCAGGACATTATACTTTGTCCTCTAGTGTATTCTTCGACCACCCACTGCCCCACATCTGATCTGAGCTGCACGAAGGCAGAGCCTTCCTGTCAGAGATTCCAGCCACCCTCCTCTGCTGGGCTCAGATCACTGGCAGTGGTGGGGCTGCTTTGGGCTCATTTTCCTTAATCCCAGTGCTCACGTTTAGCTACCTCACTGGCTCTCCTTTGGGTTGCCAGGAATAGTCTTTGGATGGATCCTTTAACTTGGAGTCTGGCATCCTAACGCCAGCTCTGCAGGGCAGTCATTTACCTGGAGTTTGTATTCAGTGTTTCACTTTGGGAGAAATTTGTAAGTTATGATCTAACATAAAGATTTTGTTAGAATTTGCAAAGCATGTGCTTGGGCCAGGATACCCAATCTAATTTTCAAAGTTTCCCTGTTTACAGTTATGGAGTCATGCGATTAATCTGACTCTCAGCTAGCTCAGATAACACAAGAAAACTCCTACTAAATATATAGATTAAATGCATAGAAGGGTAAGGGCAGAAAGCTGTGATTCTTTTCCCTCCTTATTCAGTTAGGTTTAAGAGCAGAGATGCAGGAGTTAGAATTGCTGATCACTAGAGAGTTCTCCTAAAAACAAAAGAGTGGCCCACACTTCTCTGTTTCACAACCCAGTATCTGAAGGACAACATTAAGCACATTAAGCAACATGAGCAAAGCTTGTTGTCCTTTCAACATTTCCTCTGTATCTCTGCATTTATGAGGCCCCTTTATTCCCAGCACATCAGCAACATCAGATTAGAATGGGAACAATAGTCATGGATCAGCACTCTATGTCATAAGGTCAAATATTGACTAATGTCTATAGCAGTGAAAAAATTAGCAAATTCATGATCCCCCTTGTTTCTGACGTCAGATCCTATCATGTGTTGTTGAAAATAAATCTCCCTTCATTAAAACCATCAGAACTTGGAAAGAAACTATCATGAGTGTGAAATCTTTCAAGATCTATATTTCCTTTAAGGGTATCAGAATTAGGCAAATATTGAATATTGACATAAACAATTAAGGGATATGCTCTCTTTTTAAATTTTGCATTCTTTAATTTTTAAAATTTTTTTAGAGATAGGGGTTCTCTCTGTCACCCAGGCTGGAATGTAGTGGCATGACCATAGCTTACTGTAGCCTCTAACTCCTGGGCTCACGGGATCCTCCCACCTCAGCCTCCTGAGTATCTGGGACTACAGGTGTGCACCACCATGCCGCATCTCTCTCAAGATATTATTTACTTTTTCTTCTTGAAGGGAAGATCTACACATTTAGTAGCTATTGTTTATTGCTATGGGCATTAGCTAAACCTTCGTCTTTAGACACATTTTTTTTCCTTATGCTTTTTCCATGTCTTTTTAAAAATTAAAACAATTCTTATTGAGTGCCTACAAAATTCCAGGCATGATTCTAGATGCTAGGGATACCACAATAAGCAAATGTTCCCGCTAGTGCAAGAGACAGAGATTGTACTTATAAAAAAACTTAGTACAATTGGCAAACTTTTAAAAGGAGGTGACAAAGGGAAAAAAGAGAAAGAAAAGTGAAATGAAAAAGAAACTATAATTACAGACTCTACATGTATTAAAGGCTCTGACTCAGGGGGATGGGCGGGACATGGACAATGTATATAACCTGAGCTTTTGTACCCCCATGAAGAGCTGAAATAAAAATAAAAAATAAAAAAAAGAAAACAAATAAATTGATAATACTTTGTAGACGTATATGCCATTAAATTAGAAAAAATAGGTAAAAAAAATATATATAAATTTCTAAAAACAATTACAGCAAAACTAACTTGGAAGAGAAAAAAAATTTGATGATCCTATAACTATTAAATTATTTAAAATCTTCCTGCAATGAAATATCAGGCCCATTAGCTTTAGAGGTAAATTCTACCAAAAATCTAAGGAAAAGGTAATTTCAAACTTTCAGGTAATAAAAAAGAAGGAATACTTTCACCTTATCTCAGGAGGTGAGTAAAAACTTGGTGTCAAAACCAGACAAGGACAGATATGAAAGAAAAATTATATAGCAGTTTCACTTATGAACAGATCTAAAAATGCTAAATGCAAATGTTAGTGAACCAAATCCAGCAGTATATTAACAAAATATGAAAAATTATCAAGTTGGATATTTTCCAAAATGAATAAATTAAACATTAGAAAATATATTAATACAATTCACTATATTAAATATTAAAGTGAACAAAAATATGGTTATCCTGATAAATGCAGGAAAAAACATCTGATAAAATCCAACGATTATTCATGATAAAAATTTATAGTTAACTAACAATGCAAATTTCCTGAACCTGTTTAAGAGCAGCTACAAAAAAGACCCATAGCAA
Source organism: Lemur catta (assembly GCF_020740605.2). Lineage (NCBI taxonomy): Eukaryota > Metazoa > Chordata > Mammalia > Primates > Lemuridae > Lemur > Lemur catta. Next base: position 74,267,686 of record NC_059128.1, on the reverse strand, counting down.
ACATAATACTTAATGGCAAAGTATTAAAAAAGCATTCTGTTTAAAATCCAGACCAAGACAAAAATGCCTGGTATCACTGCCTCTATGCAAATGGTAAAGCTAGAAAAAAAAATGATAAAGAGTACAAGGATTAGAAAAAAGACCAAAAATGTCATTATTTGCAGGTGATATAAATTTTTGCATAAAAATAAAGACTTTACAAAGTTTATGGTCACATTTCAGGTGCATTAAGCTCCTTGGATTCTCATATGTAGCTTAGTTGATGGACAGTTAAGTGTTAATATATGTTGGACCTTAATGGTTATCAGAATCTGTACTAGATCACTTATATAAAATTATAATAATTATTATTACTGCAGCCAGCATTTATCAAACACCAACTTCCCTGCTGAAAACTGGATAAATTTTTACAATTAATATCTCTAATACTCACACAAACTTCAAGGTACTATTCAGGTATTATTATCCTTATTTTACAGATGAGAAAACTGAGATTCAGAGAAGTGAAGTAACTTACCCACGTTCACACAATTAGAAAGTGACTGAACTGGAATTTTTAAAGAGGGATTTTGGACTCTGAGCCCATGTACTTTACAATACAGTTCCCTAAGGCTGAGAGCTGATGTTCTGTTGATACCCTGGTGGCTCAGTACCTATGGATCGCTTCACTTGGAGACTAGGTCAAAAACTTGAAAGGATCGACACTTAAAAATCAGTAGTCAGGCCCGTGGAAGCAGCTACTATTCTTTCCTAGATCTTCTGGTTCTGTTTGTGTTTCCTCTTGGGGCCAGAAGGGACTTTCTAGGGACATTTATGCTGTTCAGGCACTAGAAAGGAACAGAGCCATCTGCATTAGTTTGCTAGGGCTGTGGTAACAAAATACTGCAGACTGAATGGCTTAAACAACAGAGAAATTTATGCTGGAAGTTCAAGATTAAGGTATGGGCAGGTTTGGTCCTTCTGAGGACTCTCTCCTTGGCTTGCAGATAACTGCCTTCTTGCTGTGCTTCGCATGGTCATCCCTCTCTCTGTGTGTCTGCATCCTAATCTCTTCTTCCTATAAGGAAGCCAGTCATATTGGATTCAGGTCCCCTGAGAGTCCCATTTTAACTCGATTATCTCTGTAAAAGCCCTATCTCAAAACACAATCATAGTCTTAGATGCTGAGGTTTAAGACTTCAAAATATGAATTTTGGGAGACAATTCATAACACCATTTTAGGGGAATAACACTGCAGATTTGCAGTCTCAGTGAGGTTGGGCACTTTCAGAGTGTGTGTGTATGTGTGTGTGTGTGTGTGTGTGTGTGTGTGTGTGTGTGGTAATGAGTCCTTTGGGAAGTCCTCTTTGGACAAAGAACAGCCCCAGGCAGCCCTGCTGGGCTCCAGTAGAAGTTAACAAGAGGGTGTTCACCACCAAGTCTCAAACTCACTGGGCTTGCTGAGAAGGCAAATGCAAGGTCAGCTCTGCAGTGAGACGCACAGGAGAAAGCAACAGGATACTCCTCCCTCCCCACTTTCCCTTCTTCTTTCAGGAACTTGCCAAGGCTTGCTGAGTGGGAGCTTCAGAACACTCACCCAGCTGGCCATGCATTCATCAAGTCTTCAATTCTGATCGGACAATAGAAACTTATTAATAGAAGCAGTCTCAGATTCTCAGATGGATTTGGAAAACAATAAAACTTTGACATTTCATGAGAGTATTTGTCAGGGCCGTGTTTTGGCCTTGCATGGGGCCATAGAGAATAGAACATGGGAAGAAAACCTGCATAATGAAGCCGGACTTGACAACATCCCTCCTGCCACCCTCCCCTATTCTTAGCCCCCACGTTTGTTGCAGAAGAGAAATAGAGCTTTCTATTTGGAAAATAAATCTGGAGGCAGCCTTGAATTCAATCCAAGGGCAATTTGCCAAAGATTCAGGGCACCATTTAGTCCCTTCCCAACCCTTCAGTTTAGTAAAGAGTTATTGAAAGCCACCTTTACCTGCTGCACTGAGACCACAGGTCTCCAGGCTACTTCTGCAGTCAACCCTTGAATTACCATTGACTTTAAGCCTGGAATTGATGAACTTGTGCATAGATGCATTTTAAAACTGCCTTAGCATTGTGCTCACAGAAAGGCTTGCAAAGGACTGGGGAGTTGGGAGTTAGGTGTCCAGCATGGCAATGGAGAGGGTATTTAATGAGTTGAGTAAAGGAGGAAGGTTAGAGGATGAGCATTTGAAGAGTAACATTATTTTCTAACCTCAAATTTCTGGAATACACCCACTTTTGCCACAATTCATTGTGTTTTTTGACTCAGGGATGAACTCAGAATATAGTACATCCCTGAATGTCACAATGATACTTAAAGCATCATAGTGATAGTAGAAGGGAAATGGTTTCACTGTCATTTTATGGAGAGGACATACAGGGCAGTTAACACTGATCAAATGTTCACTGTATGTTTGGCACTGTGCTGGAACTTTAAATGATTCCTTAATTTTACAAAAAATAATGTGATGGTGGCAACAGGTAGCACTAAGACATGCCTCCAGCACTGGTTCAAGGCTTGGAGCAAGCCACACAAAGTGCAGGATTGTCAGTCTACTTATATCCTCATGTCCCTCCTTTTTTGACCACTTTAATACCCACTGCAATGGACTGAATATTTGTGTCCCCCCAAAAGCCATATGTTGGAATTCTAACCCCCAATGTGAGGGTATTAGGAGGTGGGGCCTCTGGGAGGTAATTGGGCTGTGAAGGTGAGACCCTCATGAATGGGAATATTGCCTTTATAAAGGACAATCCAGGGACCTTTCTCACCCTCTTTCTCCCATGTGAGGATACAAGAGAAGTCAGCTGTCTGAAACCCAGAATAGGGTCCTCACTAGCACCTGACCATGCCGGCACCCTGACCTCAGGCTTCTAGCCTCCAGAACTGTGAGAGATACTGCTAGGGATAAGGTGCCCAGTCTATGGTGCTTTGCTATAGCAACCTGAGCTGGTAAGACACTCCCATCCCTCAAAATGTTGCCTTTTGGTTGCAGAAAAGCTGTCATTCATTATTTTAGTTCTGATTTACTGTTCATGATGAGGAAGCCACTTGCTTAACCTCTGCCTGTTTCATTCTCTCTAAAATGAGCCTCTTAAATACCATCTCCTCTTACTCCCTTCCTTGGTCTTTTCTTCCTGGGGATATTGTGAGGATTGTTTGAACAATTTATTAACAGTACTTTATTTCCTTGGAATAAAGGTTCTTTGAAAGTATAAGGAATAATAATTGTGTTAGTGAAATTTGTTCACTCAGAAATAAGCTCTACGCAGCAAATTGTTGGTATCTTTCTGTCTCTGCCAAACAGGTCACCTTCCCATGCCTCAGTTCTTCATGTGCGTAAACTGGGAGGAATGTTACCTGTGCCATAGGGTTAGTGGAGATTAAATGAGCTCTCATATGCGAACCATTTACAACAGTGCCTTGTGTGTCTTAAGTGCCACATGTGAGTTTGATAGAATAATATATGCTTACTGCTGTTGTCAGATGTCAGACATGTAATTTAAAATTACAATGTTTGCCACAATACATGGTACAAATGTAAATGTATTATCTTGAATCATGGCTTTGCAAGTAAAGATCAGATAAATACTTTATTAGAAAAGTTTAACCCATTGGGGATCATTTTTGGAGCACAAACATGGAGGCTATACTTCTGTCACTTCTACTTGATGTACTTTAGAACAGACAGTCTTTAGAAGGTGCTTTGAAGTTGAAAAATCACCTCCAGTGATAGGCTTTCCTTGATCACTCTTTCTAGAGAAGCCATATACCATCACTCCACCAAATCCTTCTATTTCATTACCTTTGCAGCACTTTTCATGACCTTGTATTTTTCTTGTTTTTAACTCTCTGGATCCCCTTTTGGAATGCAGTCTACCTTGTTTTCTGCTGTATCCACAGGGCCTCAAAGGGTGATGGACACAGAGTAAGTTTCAGTGGTTATTTATTGCATGAATGTATTTATGAAAAGACACAGACGAATGATAGTGTCCCCACTAATTGGCCAGCTGGTTTGGATTAGGTTGTGGTATTTGAAAGAAATCAAAGCTCTTACTGATGGTGGCTGACATCTCAAGTTTTCCCCATGAATTCATAATAATGTAAGACTGGACTTACTTCCAGCCTGCCATTGTAAGGCCTGATGTATTATCAGCTCAACAAAATATACTTCCACTTTTTTGCAGTTTTTTTTCCCTGAGTAGGACACTAGCACCAGACACAGTGCAAGCCACTGCAAAAGCTGGAGTAAACTGGTGAAGGGACTAACATTTATTGAGCATTTACTATATGCCATGAACACTTGTGTAAATTTCCCTGATGTACAGCATTTTATTGCTTGGATATTATACAATTTGTTTTTGTATTCTTCTTCTGATGGACATTTCAATTATTTCCACTTTTACTATTCATGCTGATAAACATTGTAATGCATGTCTCCTTGTGCGCATATACAAGGATTTCTCTAGGGCATTAATTCTCAAATTATGGTCTTTGGACAAGGAGTTTAGCCTCCATTACAATTATTGAGTCAGAATCTCTGTGGATGGGACCCAGAATCTGGGTTTTAATAAGCTTTCCAGGTGATTATCATGCACATTGGAATCACCTGGGGAGATTTCTGAAAACAAACAAACAAACCAACCAAATAAACAAACAAAAACAATGGTTGAGTCCTACCTCAGACCAATTAAATCATGATCTCGCAGGATGGGGCCCTGTGATTCTACTGTGTTACCAGAGTTGAGAGCTACGCTATCAGGTATGTATGTAGGAGTTGTATTTTGAGGTCATAGGGTATGGGTTTGTTAAATTTTACTGAGAGAAGTCAAATTGCATTTCCAAAATGGTGTTTCTGATTTATGCTCTCACCAGCTCTTTATGAATACACCTGTTGCCAAAACTTGTACTATTTGACTTCTTTTTTTTTTTTCATTTTTATTTTTAAAAATTGGAGACGGGGTCTTGTTCTTGCTCAGGCTGGTCTTGAACTTCTGAGCTGAAGGGATCCTCCCACCTCGGCCTCCCAGAGTGCTGGGATTCTAGGCATGAGCCACCGTGCCTGGCCTATTTGACTTCTTAATTGATGACATTTTAATAGATACGAAATAATTTTAATTTGTATCAATTTGATTAATAATGGGGTTGAGAATCTTTTTATATGTTTAAGGTTATCAATATTTTTTTTTCCTATGAAATGTCTGTTTGTGTCTTCTGACATTTTTTCCTGTTGGATTGTTTGTCTTTTTACTGATTTGTGGTAATTCTTTGTGTTCCAGATACTAATTCTTTGTCAATTATACATGGAGCAGCTGTCTTCCTTTTCTAAGTTTTGGCTTTTTATTGTCTTTAGGGAATATTTTGATTAACGGAAATTTTTACTTATACATAATGGAATGTCTTTCTTTTTGGTTAGGGCTTCTGTTTTTTGTGTCCTCTTTGAGAAATCTTTCCCTACCCAAAGTCAAAAAGATATTCTTCTATACTTTCTTTTAAAAGTTTCAAACTTTGGCCTTTCACATTTATGTACTTAATCCATCTGTGATCTGGACTACATATCTATTTTCACTTATTTTTCTTATGGATTGATAATTGTCTAATACCATTTACTAATTAACCCATCCTTTCCCTACTAAAGTGTCATGTCAATTTTGTTTATATATCTGTTTTAGATAAATGCATGGGTCTATTTCTAAGCTAGCTATTCTATCTGTTGATCAATTTGTTTATCCAGGAGCCAGTGCTTCATTGTTTTAATTATTATAAATTATAGATTATAATCTGTCCTGATACTATGTAGTAGGGCAAGTTCCTTACTTGGTCTTTCTCCAAGAACATCTTGGTAATTTTGATGCTTTGCACTTAACGATGTAACAATTAGCCTTGTCAAGTATCATGGAAAGTATTGCTAGAATTTTGATTAAAAATGCATTGAATCTTTACATCAATTTAAGGATATACATCATCTATAAAAATATTGAAATTCCAATTAATGAATACAGTATGCCTCTGTTTAGTTAGGGTTTCTTCAATGTCTTTCAATAAAGTTTTATATTTTTCTATACAAAGTCTTTCCACAATTTTTGTTGGATTTGTCTGGATTTCTTATATTTTTGTTGTTATTGTAAATAATATTTTCACTTTTCAGTTGCAAATTCTAACTGTTGGTGTCTGTATATTAGTATGAAATTGATTTCTGTATTAATCCTATGTCTGGCAACCTATATAAATTCTTTTATTAATTCTAATAATATTTTATAGATTATTCTGAATTTTCTATGCAAACAAATATGTAATCTGTAAATAATTGTTTTCTTTTTCTAACCTTTATACCATATGTGTATGTATATATCTTGCGTATATATGTGTGTGTATAGTTTGCTTTACTAGTTGCATAGAGGTTGCGTAGAAGTGGTGATAGCGGACATCTCCACCTTGTTCTGGATTTTAAAGGTACCAATGTTTTAAATATTTCATCACTGAATAATATATTCGTGGTAGGATTTTGTGTCTTCTTTTCTTTTTCTTTCTCTCTCTCTCTCTTTCTTTCTTTCCTTTCCTCTTTCCTTTTCTTTCTCTTTTTCCCTCCCTCCCTCCCTCTCTCTCTCTCTTTCCTTCCTTCCTTCCTTCCTTTCTTGCTTTCTTCTTTAGCTAGCCTTGAGTAGTGTAAGAAATTTCCTTTCCATTTCCATCTAAGAAATTTAGTTAATCCTGTGTGATTGTTGAATTTCATTAATTGTTATTTCTGTCTGTATTGAGATAATGATTCAGCTTTCCTCCCATTTAGTCCATTAATACATTGAATTACATTAATAGATTTTCTAATGTTGACTCAACTTTGCATCCCTAGAACACACACCACCTGGTCATGATTCACTTTCTCTTCTTCCATTCAGCATTGGGCTTTCTCGCGTTTTAGTTCAGGATATTTTTACGTTATTTTCAGGAGTTAGATTACCATGTTCTTTTTCTTACTTGTACTGTCCTGTCTCGTGTTGGTATCACGGTTTTACTTGTGTCACAAAATATGTTGGGAGAGAAGCCCCTCTTTTCCTATTTTGAAAATGTTTGTAGAAGATGGGAATTATTAATATATGCTTCTTAGCTTTGTCCTCTAAAATTATGTGGGCCTGATATTTCCTTTTTGTAAAGATTTTGTTTTTGCACATTTCACTGAAGTATAGCACACATCCAGAAAAGCATAGAGCTCCATGAATTATCACAAATGGAACACACTGTTGCAACCAGCACCCAGATCAAGAAACCAAACATTGCCAGCACCACGGAAGCCCCGCCCATGCCAATCTTTCCTCCCTCAATGATATTTCATGGTTTCCAATAATCTGAGTTCTAACACTATGTATTATTAGTTTTGCCTATTTTTGAACTTCATATAAATGAAATTCTATAGTTTGCATGAATCAAGATGTTTTTAGAACTCATACACTTCATTAATGATTATAGAGCTATTTTATTTCTTCTTTATATTCTTTTTGATAACAAATATTTTTCTAAAAATTTGTCTTAGTTCATCTAAGTTTTCAAATTTGTGATTGTACAGTTATTCAAAGTAGTTTTTATTACATTTTTAATCAATACAGTATTAATGGTTAAGTTTCCATTTTATTTCTGACATATATTTTAAAAGATCAATCTTGTTAAAAATTGTCTATTTTTATTAGCCTTTTCAAAAAAACTTTTGACTGTTTTCTCTGTGTAGTTTCTGTTACATTAATTTCTGTTTTATCAATATGATATTTTCTTTCTACTTTCTTTGGGTTTATGCTGTTATTTTTATAACTTGCTTCATTATTATCTCACCAATTTTTAGCATGTCTTCTTTTCTATGTATTTAAAGATAATTTTAAAATGATGATACTCTCTAGGTATCATTTTAGCTGTATCCACTAAGTTTTATTAAGGAGTATTTTAACTATAATGTAGTTCTATGCTTCCCCTCCCCCAAATCTCATTATATGTTCTTTGACACATGATTTATTAAAACAATTTTTTTCAAAATACAGTTATGTTTTTGATTTCTAATTTTAGCATGTGGTCTGTATAATACTGAATCTTGGCAGTTTTTTGAGTCTTGCTTTGTGATCTAGAATGTATTAATTTTTATAAATGGTTTACTTAATTAGTAAGACTATTTTCCAACTTTTGGGTGCAATGTTCTAAATACCAGATTCACTAGATTTAGCTTTTTAATTGTCAATTAATTCATCTCTATCCTTACTGTGATAGCAAGGATAGGATGTGTTAGGTTATGCTGCAGTAACAAGCAACTCTGCAATTAAAGTTTATTTTTGTCTCATGCTCTACATCATCTTTCTGAGGAACCAGGCTGACAGAGGATCCCACCTTGTGCTTTCATGATTGCCACAGCAGGGAAAAGACTTCTGCAATGTCTCACCCTAGCCATCAAATACTTTTTCCTGGAAGCAGCACATCTAACTTCTTTTCATTGGCCAAAGCAAGTCATACGGCCACAATAGCCCCACCTAACTTCAAGAAGAAAAGCATATTCTGATCATGTACTATGAAAGAGGAAAATCAGAATTTTTGTGAATAGTGACCACCAAACTTTCTGATTTACAGTATTCAATTTATCTATTGACATACTGAGCAAAGGGGTTTAAATATCCTATCATCATGATGGACTCATCAATATATTTTTATATATTATGACAATTTTTTTTTCATGTAGTGTAAAGCTATATTATGAAGTGGCTATAAGTTAGAATTCTAATACTTTCATGGGATTACATAGTGATCATCATTGCCTTTCAAAAAGTTCTTGCTCTAAATCCCATTTTGTGTTTTAATAATAGATACTCACCATCTGGGAAGCTTACTAGTTGCCTGGTATGTAGTTTCCTTCTTCTTATTTTCAGTGTTTTTATTTCTTTTTATTTTAGATGTGTCTATTATTACAAGGTAATATAAAAAATAAACTATTGCTGGATTGTTTTATTGTCCTAAAAATCTCTACCTTGCAAAAGAGAGTTTACTCTATTTACATTGATCCTTTTTGCTGGTATCTTTAGATATTTTTTGACCACCTTGTTTTGCTGTCTATTTATCCAGCCACTCCTTTACTTCTTCCTTATTTCTATTCTCCTTCTCTTCTTCCCTCCCTCCTTCATTTTCCTCTTTGTTTTCTTCTTTTTTCTTCCATTCTTCCCTTCCATCCTTTCTTTCTGACTTCCTGCCTTCTTCTTTGCTTTCTTTTGGATTGGTTGGGGTATTTTTTTCAAAATGTATAAATTTTTCTCTGTTTGTTTGGAGTATATAGTATTTGAATCTTTTGGTATTCACTGTATTCATTTTAACATGCATATATGTTAACAAAGTATGAATTTAATCAATCTCTGTACCCCAATATTGAATAATATAAAGATCTCAGAATGTTGCTTGTCAAAGTTTGAGTCATTGACCAGCAGCATGGATATACATGGGAACTTGATAGAAATGGAAATTTCCACCCTGGACCTACTTACTCAGAATATACATTTTACCAAGATCCCCTAGTGACTTGGAGGCATATTAGAATATGAAAATGTCTGCCTTAGAATATATTAACTCCAATTATATAGCTCTCCTAAATTATATACTTTTGATTCCTGAAATTTAACTGTGTCTGGATCTTTTTAACTCTAAAAATTAGACTTTATTGTTACAATTTTATAGAGTTTATGTTTGTTTACTACAAATTTGCCATTTTATTTTTTCAGTATTCCTTCTTTCACATCAGATCTTCCTTATAAGAGCCTTTCCTGCTTTTTTAGGTACATTTTTTAGAAGTTCCTTTAGTAAGGTGCTATTGGTAGTGAACTAAGTTTTTTTCTCATTGGAAAATATCTCTATTTTGTTCCTATTTTAAAAATCTCTCTTCACTAGATAACATTTCAAAGTCAACACTTATTTTTAAGTTTTATTATTTTTCTCAGTATTTTGAGTATATTTCCATTGTTATTTGACTTTCTTTTTTGTTGTTAAGAACCAGCTGACAATCTAATTTTCTCTCCTAGGAAGTTAATTTTCCTCTCTCCCTCTTCTTTCTCTCTTTTCTCTCTGCTTTCTTTGAAAACCTTTTAATTCATACATACACACACACAATTTTCAGAACTGATGAAAGCTTTAAAAAGCCTAATGCATTAGAAACTGAATATATATCCATGATGTTTCTTGAATCTGGGCATTGGTATCTTTCATTAACTCTGGAAAGTTATTAGTCATTGTATCTTTGAACATTGTCTTTGTCCCCTTTTTTCTGTTCTTTCCTTCTGAAATTCTCATTATGTATATGCTGATGCTTCCACTCTAGTTGCCATGTCTCTTCAACTTACTTTTGTATTTTCTATCTCTTTGTGTGCCTTCTGGGTTATTTCTCATATCTGCCTTCCAGTTTGCTAATTCTCTCTTCACCTATATCTCTTGAATGGAGCTTGTACCTGTTCAAATTTGCAGATGCTTCAAAAAAAAAAAAATCAGCTCTAGCACTGGCTTGTTCTATAATCTCACTTTCATGTCACTTATGGGCTATATTTTCTCTTTATGTGCTATTTAGCCATAATTTTGAGAATTGTTTATAATATTTTATCCAGTATTTTTATATGTTCTATACTGGGATAGATTCTTCTACAAATCTTTTCCACCATATTTCCAGAAACAAAAATCTGAATTTCTCTTATCACTTATCCTATTATACCTAGTATTTTGATTATTTTTATTTTGTAATTTATCTTCATATCTGATCCATTTTCAAGTCCCCAAATTTATCTAGTTCACTTAAACAATATTTGGTGAATGGATGATTTGTTAATGGACCCTTCTCATATTACCGTAAGACTGATTGTGGGAGTGTACTAGAAGAAGTAAGGCTATGAATTTAACCATTAAAAAGTCAAGTACCCAGCCGGTTCAACAGGAGGAAATGCCTGTCTAGGTTCCAATTTTTCTTTCATCTCCTATTGGACATCTTCCTAGGTCAAAGAAAATTAGGAAAACAAAATATTTTTTCTAGGTCCTGACAGAATTGTAAAAAAATTTGTTTTCCATGAGTTGTTTCACATCTTAAATTCTTTTTAAAGGACTATTAAAATTGTTTGCAAGTTCCAGACCACAAAAATGAAAATGCAAATAAATAATATGATTAAGAAACACACTGAAAGATAGATGGCAAACAGTCTTAGAAAATCATGCTCTCTGTTCTTTTCTACTCCCTTCATCACATAGAAGCTCTTGGGCATATAAATTCCAGTTGAACATGCGCTTTCCAATTTTTCCATATTTAATCAATTATGGAGCAAAACTACAACATCTACATATTGATACAAATATGAAAATTTATTATTGTCAAGAAATGACAGCTTATTAATAGGATTTAAAGATGACTAAGCTACTCAAAGATTAGCTGCACCAATCTCTTCATTCTATGATTTAGAGGCTTAGGTAGGGCTTATCTCAAAATAAGTGTCTATTTGCAGTCTCCAAAGACTGCCACACTTGACGTTCGTTTCCATGCATGAAAGAACGATAATATGTTTGAGCCTATGGTTATGAAAAAACCAAAAATTATATATAATTCTTAATATTGGAGAAGGTTTTTACCCAATTTAAGGATTAGCCTTGACATAAATGAAACACAAGGTAAGATATTCATTAGGACTAAAAAGACATCAAAAAATATTGGTGAATCTGGTAATGATAATAATGTTCATGTTTATACTCATTTCCTTCTGCCTAATCAGAACAGTATGTCAGGACCTTAGAAAGTGCAGTTCAGTACTCCATTGACAATATTGAATCTTTTGTATCTCCTTCTATTCAATTTCTGCAGTATTTGACAATATTGGCCAAGGCCAGCTCTTCAGAGAAACTTCTCCCTTGGTTTCAATGTTAATAAACCCCCCTGGTTCTCCTCCTGTCTTTTTGTCTGCATCTTCTCTCTCTCCCACCCCTCACACTCTACCCACAGCCACTAAATGTTGGCATAATGTGAGATTTTACAGTTTGCCATGAATCATCTCATAGGATATCATATTGAATTAACTCCAAATCTTTATCTCCATATATTATCTTTTATTTTTCTAGGTCCATGTTTCTAATTGCCTACTTAATACTTCCAGCAAGACATCCTACAGATAACTTTAACTCACTGTGCAAAAGATAAATCATAATTTCCCCATTTCACATCTATTCGCCCAATCTAGAAATCTTAGCTTTCTTGATGTCTTATTTTCCTTCACCACTCACGTATAATTATGGACAAAATCCAGTTAAATACACAACCAGCCGTTGTGCTTCTCTACTTTTACTCATGATGTTCTCTTTTTCTGAAATTCTAATAAAAATTCAGCTCATTTTTCAAAGCTAACCCCCAAATTGACACTTCTATAAGTCTCTCTTAATACCCCTCAATGGAATTAATCACTTCTTATTTTTTAATTTTTCTAGTTTTCTTCTAAATATCCCTCTTATTAGGTAAAATATAATTGTCACACTTTAGATATACATGTATACATAAATCCTTTCCAATAAATTGCAAAATTGAGGCCTGTCTTTTATTAGGCTTTCAATAAATATTTCTTAGAATGAAAAAAGAGGTGTGTATGAATATTTTTCCTATTTCAAACTCAGCTAGGAAAACCTATCTCTACTGGAAAAATAGAAGACAACTCTTAAAGAGAAATATCATGTTTACTTATTCTAAGGCTATTTAAATGAGAATTTCATTTAAAAATTATTTTATTTCCTGTGGGCTCTAAAGTCAATAGAAAAGGCAACTTTAATATGGATCAGCTCTTGAATGGTCATAGAGCTAAGCAGGTAGAGACCAAGCTACACACACACACACACACACACACACACACACACACACACACACACACACACACTCCTTCAGTTTGGCCAGTGAAAGAAAGACCAATATCAGTTTTAGTTCAATGTTACATTTGTTTAGCATTTGCTGTACACAAGGCATTAAGGGCAAAAGAATGAACAACATACTTTTCAAAAGAGTTTTTCTTGCACTTCTTCTGCTTCCCCCCAGATTTTCTCTTTAACTCAGAATGACTCTTGTCTCTAACTATGCAAATTTTGACATGAAATTAGTAGCTACTGACGAGATTTTCATTGACAATGTTATTGCAATATAGTTGCATTTTCACAGAGGTAAGCTTGAAGGTGTCATGATAGCAGAATGGCTAAGGAAAGAATCATATGGATAATCCCCATAAATTTAGGAATGTTTTAAGATGACACAGAGTGATAAAGATTAATTTATTTCTCATAAAAGTGTCCCAAATATCAAACTTAATTGAACTTGAGTACTCTTTAAACAAGTTGTCCAAAAGAGTTGATTCACAAACTTCCTTCAATGATTCCTAAAATATGAGCACAATAATCACTCATAACATTCTAAATTACATGCAAAATCAAAAATAAAAATAATCTCCTTAAATTGGTTGTTTTTAGATTTGCTACCCACTTTCAGGATCTACTAACATACCACACTCTCATCGCCTCTGTGAACCACAGTGTACACGCTGTACTGTCTACCTTGAACAGGAAAAAACTACTTCTTGACACATGCAATTTAACAATAATAGCCGGGGCCGTTCATGTCTGATTCCTAGAACTGGAATTTCCTGCATTATGGATATTTCATGTTGGTAATGTTGCTGGCTTGGCAGAGTGAAAAATACATGGCTTTGGCTCTGCTGGGAAATAGCACCCTGAACGGGATCACTGCAACATCCGAGAGGCTTAATTTCTAAATTTGGTGAGCTGAATTCTGGAGAATGAGCATCTTTGGCAGACCTCTGTAGATGTGCTAAAAAAGAAAGTTATAAATTGACTGTATGATTCTTAATACTTGGAAAAAATGAGGAAGAAAGAAGAAGAACATCTAAGCTATGAAGTATATAGTAATTTATCTTACGTGGTCATGGTATCAATAATTGTCCAAGAGGAGAGAGCTATGTCACATGTCAGGACTATGAATAATCAACTAATTCATTCAGTCAATGCTGGTGATATGATGGGCTGTGCTGGCATGACGACATAGTCCAGTTAGACAAAGCACTGTAATCACAGAGATGGTACACTAGTGAGTCTAGCCTCACCAAATCTTTTAATAGTCATTGAATTAGATATTGCTTGTGAAGGTGGGTTGCATTCCTTTAAAAGATAATGGAGCTCTTGCATAATAGCGTGGCAACCTACCTTCTATTTAGCAGATATTGAGAAGTAGGGTGACCATATAATTTATCCCCTAAACTGGGGTAGTTTGGGGGTAGAAAGGAGGAACTTATAATTATTCTGAGGAAGAAGGCATAAATTAGGAGAGTGCCCATTTTGTATATGGTCATTCTATCTAAAACCAGAGAGCTTTGCTTAATTGGTAGTGTTTACCATCCAATCATTAGGGAGAGGAACTTAATTTATTTGCTTTCCTTAATGACTGGCTAACAGAAGTGAGATTTGGTGGGAAGAGCCTGAAAAATATGTTATCCATTCACTCCTCCAGGTATTTTAAGCTCATCATTTCCTGATGATCAGAAAAGACCAGACATCCACATATATGAATCCAATTAGCCCCCAACATAGCCATCATCTTTAGATCATATTTTACTGCTTAGAGCCTGTGTTAAATGTCAGTATGAGAAAGAGCTGTGCAACCATGTGACTTTGCATCTCTGTTTGTGATAAAAATGTTGTTGAAGATTTTTCTCATTGTGTCATGCAATGGCATGTAAAAGAATCCACATGATTTCTCCTAGAATGTTTGTTCTCTTTTCAAGAACTAATGAGCTCCTTTCTATCAGATAAAGATTTATATAGGCTTCTCGTCTGTCCTTTTATGCCTGGCTCCCGATGGTCAGTCACAAGAATCCAGTCTTGAGGTGAATCATTCCTATCCTTGTAATTTTCATGCTTGGCTTTCTCTCTCTTTATTTGATGTGTCATTGTCTTTCTTCGGAATTAGTTAATTTTCTGAAGCTTTGCTTTTAATATTGGATGTTTCTTCATTACCAAATGAAATTTGAAATGCTTGGCCTGGTGCTCATGGCCCCACGTGTCTGAAGCCAAGCTCTGGGTCATTCTCTCTCCCTGGTGCTGCCCTTCATGTGCTCTTTCTCCAGCTGACCTGTCTGCTCTTCCCAGTGCATGCCCCATACTTTCCTGCCTTTATGCTGAGGTTCATGCTGTCCCCACTATTTGGAGACTTGAAAAAAATTGAAAAGTTTATTAATAGCTACAGTGGGGGAGTAGAGTAGAAAGTTTATTGGGAAAGAAAAGAAAGAGTGTCCACCAGAACATTTGGAATCCATTGGGAGAAAAAATGTGAAACACTCTGAGCCCGTCTTTATTGTACATGCTCTGGCCTGGTGCCATCGTCCTTTCCAGATGGGAAGACTTGCCCTTGAAAACTCACCTTTGAGTGAGCAGAGACTCACTTTTATTTTTATTTTTCTGGGATATGGGAGAAAGGGAGTGGTATGGAGATGGCGTTGCGAGGGTGGGAGTCATGCAAACCATGTGTTGGGCACAGGCCTGCTCAAGCCATCTGCTTCGCTTTGGATGGTCATTCGAAACCTTTAAGGCATTTGCCACCCCACACCCCACCTCCCAAAACCAAAAACCTGGGCATGTGCCCCACGGAATAGGATCGCAGGAATTTACCTCATATTTGTAATCCTGTAATCTTCTTGGGTGGGAAGGAGAGAATGGGAAGCCACTGGAGTTATTCCCAAATATGACTGTGCATTCAGGGTCTGGATGCTTTTGTGAAGTCATGAGTGAAAAATGTAAAAAGCAAATATGACATATGGGGCAATATTCACAAACCCTAATTTTTTGCATAGCCCCTTTTTAAAATAAAATTCCTCCCTTTTTTTGTTTTTCTTGATCATTTTGTAAGATGGGCTCTTGGCTCTAGTTCAAGCACATTGAAGGGGAATGGTGGAGAGGGATTGTGGTTAGCTAGGTTATCCTGAAAGACAACAAAGAAATCAAATACCCACATTGGCAATGGCCCAGACGTCTTCCAGTGGGTGCTGGTCTGCTGTAAGCACAAAAGGCCTACGCACAGGGGCTTGAAAATGTGGTTAGGGCTATTTACTTTTCAGCACAGGAGGAAATTAGAAACAGAAGTCTGGATTGCCCCTGAGAAGCAATTTTGAGTTAATTGATCAAGGGAGGGGATCCAACGGCAGCCACAGAGTCAGTTTTGCACTTTGGGCTTGCAAACAGGGCTCAGGTGATCGTGGTAATGTGAATGTCATGTGGCTCCTGAGGGAGCTGTTGGCCATCTCAGCACACCTGGTCGCAAGGCTGTAGCATGCAGACCTCCTTGCCTGTCTTTGTGTTGTGCTGTCAGTGGGGGTTAGGACATATTTTGCAAAGATAGCTGTATAGTGACAACGATACTAAGATGGAAATACACATATATTAATTACAATGACAGCAGTTAGGATAATGGTAAAATGGTAAAAAGGTATAAAGACTGAGACTGTGAAATGAGGCAAAAATATTTACACTAAGAGATAAATTTTAATCTTTCTACGAGTTGTCAAGTTCACTACAGATAGAGGTCATGTCTTAGCTTGGAGCCACGAGTGCCTAGCACACTGAAAGCATCAATAAATAAATGAAAAACCCTTCTAATTAATTCATCTCCTTATCCTTGAAATGTTCTTTCACAGAGGTGTGCCTTAGGGTATTCATAAATATCATAAAGATCTCTGTGAGAGAATATTTCATAACCAACTCAGTAACTTCTATTCCTAACTCTTTATTCTTAAAGAAAGTATTTTGTTGCATTCTGAGCTAGATCCTACCTGCTGTTATTTAAAACCTTTGGTTTATTCTGTCCTTCATGAAACTGGATACCACCATCTTCCATATACAATGCTCTCCTTAATAAGTGAATGGTCCAAGCAAGCCATGTCTGTCCTCGAACGGTGAGAAGACCAGCCAGACATAAAAGTCACAAAACTACATGAATGATATACACGAGCATGCATACACTGTGTACTAGAGAAGCAACAATAGAAAACATTTACATGGCTATGTGCATATTTTCTTTTGTGAATGCTCTGCCTCCAAATATATATTTTTTCTGGTAACTTTTTAATTAAAAAATGTTAAACTTAAAAGGAATTCCTATATACCTTTCCTTTACCCAGGTCACCATTTCATTTTTCTCTCTCTCACTCTTGGTCTCTCTCTCTTTTCCTTTGTCTCTGTCTCTTTCTCTGCATGTGTTTCTCAACCTTTTTTTCTTTTTTTCATTATTACTCTACAAAGGAGACATTTTAGATATTTTTTCCTAATTATTTACCTCATGAAAATTTAAGACCACAGATATACTATGTATCTGTTTATGTAGTGGGGCCACTTGGAGAGCCACAAACCATTGTAATATCTAAGACCAAGAACCAATGTTTATCCTCTCATTTTTCTGTATCACTTGAGAATAAATTGGAGACATTATGTACATTTTCCCTAAATATTCCAGCATTTATTTCCTAAGAACAAGGGATGCTTCTTCCATAACCAAAATATAAATATTAAAATCTGGACATTGAACATGGATACGATAGTATCTAATCCACAGTGTATGTTTAAATTTTGTCAATTGTCCCAATAATGCCCTTTATAGCTATCTTTTCTCAGCCCAGGATTACAGATGGCACTCAGTTGTTATGTCTCTTTAGTCTCTTTATCATGGAACATTGCCTCAATCTTTCTTGATCTTGACATTTTCAAAGAGTACAGGCTATTTTGTAGAACGTCTCTCAACTTAGGTTTGTCTGACATTTTGTCTGGATTAGATTCAAGTTATACATTTTTGGCAAAGATGCCATAAAAATGATGTTATGTCTTTCTCAGTACATCAAGAGACACATGATGTCAGTGTGTCCCCATTCCTGGTGATGTTAATTTTGACCCTGTGCTTAAGGTGGCGTCTGCCAGTTTTCTCCACTGTAAGTTACTATTTTCTCCTTGTAATTCATAAGTAATTTGTGGGGAAATACTTTGGTGCTGTCTAAATATCCTGTTTCCTTATAAACTTTCCCTGTTAGTTTTAGCATCTGTTAATGATCTTTTAGCCCTGCTACTCCTTCTATAGTTTTTAAGTGGAATTCTATAAGGAAGAGCTTTCTCTTCACCCCTACATATCTATTTACTTATTTATATCAGTATTGACTCTTGAATTCTAATCTTATTTAAGTCATAATCCATTACTATGATCATTTATTTTGGTGCTCAAATTGTGCCAAATGTGGCCAGTGGGGGCCCCTTCATGTTGGCTCCCATGTCCTCTGTGAGTGGGTTTTCAATAGTGCCTGGTCTTCCCAATACCTGTGACAGCTCTTCAGCATAGGTCCCACTTTTCTGAATTCCAGCACAGTGGGGGGAAAGAGTAAGGGGGTGCTGAATCTGTATTCAGTAGACCGGGGTGTGCCATTGGTAGGAAGGTGACCTTAAACATTTAAGCCTCATTTGTGAAATGTAGCTAATAATACTATCCTGACTTACTGACAAAACTGGGTTGTTTGGGGGTGTCAAAATATTGCATAAGAAATGATACAGAAGCTGTAAAACTTTAATCTTATATAAGATTTATTATGATTGTTATTAAATTATGCTTTTGTGGTAATAATGACACAAGCCTTGCTATAGCAACAAAATATTAATACTTTGGGTGATAAAATTGACAATGGCCCAGAAACAGGAATACTTTTGATAAATGCTGAACATCTGAATGTTGTAATAATGTCTTTTAGATCAATTCCATTTTTAGAGCAGCCATCCCCAACCTTTTTGTCAGCAGGGAGCGGTTTCATGCAAGACAATTTTTCCATGGACTGGGAGTGGAGGGCAATGGTTTGGGGATGATTCAAGCACGTTACATTTATTGTGCAGTCAAACCTCTCTGCTAATGATAATCTGTATTTTCAGCCGCTCCCCAGTGCTAGCATCACCGCCTCTGCTCCACCTCAGATCATCTGGCATTCGATTCTCATACGGAGCGTGAACCTAGATCCCTCACATGCACAGTTTACAGTAGGGTTTGTGCTCCTAGGAGAATCTAATGCTGCCACTGATCTGACAGGAGGCAGAGCTTATGCAGTGATGTGAGTGATGGGGAACAGCTGTCAATACAGATGAAGCTTCACTCACTCACTTGCTACTCACCTCCTGCTGTGCAGCCCTGTTCCCAGTCCGTGGCCTGGGAGTTGGAGTCTACAGTTCTAGAGGACCTTCATATATGCTATTTTTAATATGAAACTTTCTTTCTAGTTAGAATACCATTCCTTTGATGAAATCTTAAAGTACAAGACATGGAATAGTCTTTATGGAGTATTATTCCCATAGTTAGTAGATCCCTGTCCTTCATTTAAACATTAGCACCTGCCCCATGTGCAACTCACTGGGAATGTATTCACACACATACACTCAAAGATCAGTCTTGTTTATCCTGCAATGTCTGGAAGCCCCAAGAGACTGCAGTGCAGATGGGGCTGCTCAGAAGAGGCACTTTCCTGAGAGGAGAACCATTTTTATTGGTTCCTTTTTTGTTGTTGTTCTCAGGGTAGTTCTTACTCCGGAGTCTTGGAAAACCTCTGGAATTTGTGCATCTCTGGGGAATAGGCATTTGTTTCTTCAAACTTAAGCTTTTTCTTTAAGAGTTTTGGGCTAACTTACCATCTGATGAATAACACTGTCTTGTACTTGGGTGCATGCATTTACATAGTTACCAGGGAAAAGGAAATAGATTTGACAAGTGATAGATCACAACCAGAAATCTTCCCCTTCATGGGGGTCCTGGGAGGGCTAGAATTTATTTCATATCATCTGAGGTAAACTTGGGGTCCTGGAAAAACCTGAAAACTCAAGGGCAAATGTCCCTTGCTATAGCCTGGGCTTGTTGGCTGCAAGTCCGAGAGGCCTGAACAGTAGTTGGGTCAGGTCCCTCATTTACAAAATGTGTGTAAGCCCAGTATTACTCTCACAAACACTTTCGAAATTATGAGAAGCTAGAGAATTACAAAGTAGGGGAAAAAAACAAACAAACAAACAAATGATATTCCCAGCCCGGAAAGTTTCTTCTTCCCTGGTCTACCTGTGCCTCACCAGTGCCATGTGCCAGCTTACCTGGTTAGAGGACAAGAGAACTGTGGTTGTATTTCCCAGTCTTAATAGACATAATAAATGAGTGCTTACTGTCTCTGTAGGACTTTTGAGGGATTCCAGGATGTGTTAGACATGGTCTCATCCCTCAAGGAGCTTTCAGTCTAGTCTCGTACTTCCCACAGCCGCCCTTTGACTGGGGCTGACCTAGACCATTTTAGTCTTTGGACTTTTGAGCCCATGGAATAAGTTCCTGAGGATAGAAGATTTTCTTCCAGCCTCTTGTGCATGCTTTAGAAAATATTTCTATTCTCTTGCCTTCTCCATGTGTTGACTATTATTCAGGATTAAGACTGTAAGAAATGGTCTATGGCAAATTAGAGAAAGGAAAACTTGAACCTCCAAGTGAATTTCTCTCTCCACTACTCAGAGGTATTATGAGGATATAGTAGATTGAAAAACAATAGCCACAGTATTTTTCAGCTTCTCCCACCATAGCCAAAGTCTGTTTCCCCACTTCTTGAATTTGGATTGGAGTATGATTTGCTTCATCACATGGGACTGTAGCAACTTGACGCAAGCAGAGATTTGTAAAAGGCTTGCACGTTGGACCTTCCTCTTTTGCTGCTGTTGGAGCCCTGTCACTGCCACCACGTGACCAAGCTGGGGCTGGCCTGCTGAATGGGAGAGAGCTGTGGTATAGTTCCCCTTCACCCCAGCCAGCCAAGCCCCAGATGCAGAGACACTTAGCTGACTGGCAGCTGACTGCAAAGGCATGGATTATGGGAGCTGAGACTAGCTGAAGAACTGCTCAGTTGATCCCAGCTTGAATTGCCAACTCATAAGAATGGTGTGCTGAGTAGATGATTGGGGCTTTAAGCCACTCATTTTTAAAAACTTTATTTTGACTCAAGAAGCTGAAAATGTAATATGGAGTCCCATGTATACCTCACTCAGCTTCCCTAAATGGTGGCATCTTATAGAACTGAAGGATAATATCAAAAGAAGAAAATTGACATAGGTATATTACTGTTAACTAGAATATAGACCCAAGAATCTATAGAATGCACATGTAAGGAAATAATTGTGCCATGTAAAAAATATGTTAAAATAAGTACTCTGGAATTATCATATAAGTAAAAAATGGAATGAGAGCAACTGATTATTACTCAAGAATAGACAGGTATTAAAATCTAGAAGGCTTAGAAGTAAAAAGTGTAGTCATTGAAATAGAAATTTTAAGTGATAAGGTTAACTGTAGACTAGACATCTGGACCAAGACTAGGGTGAGGCAGGGGTGTACCCAGGGTGAAAAATGCAAGGAAGTGCTCGCTGTCAGTGCCAACCCTGGACTTGCACAAGCCCAAGAGCAAGTGGTTTTTTTAAATTGTACACCCTGGACACCTCACCTGCCTTACTCTTATCCCAGCTCTGGTAGATGTGGCTGAAGAGAAAATTATGAGTTAGAAGATAAAACTGAAGAAATGATTGGGAAGGCAGATAAGAGGTTTAAAATATGAAAAGAGCAGTTGAGAGACATGGAGGAAAGCTCTAAAATATGTCCTGAGTACCAGAAGGAGAGGAAAAAAAAAGAATAAATAAAAAGAAATATTAAGAGAGATAACATGAAAAGTTTCCAGAATTAGAGAAAGATATTTATCCTTTGATTGAAAAAAGTTCTTCATAAATGAGATTTTAAATGATTCATTATTCATTGCTGAAAATATGAAGGGCCCAAAACTCTGATAGTCCCATGACTCTGGCCAGTTTAATTGAGTTGGGTAAATTTTATTTAATCTCAGGGTATTGGCCCAGTAATGAGAATTGTGTATGATGCAGAGATTATGTCCTCAGTTTTACTTGTCTGGCTGGTAGACAGTCCACAACTGGTTTCCAGTTCTCAGCCACTTCCAAGCAGCAGTGGCTCTACAGGGACTCGATTGTCTCATCACTCTCCGAGAGGAGTGGAAACCTTTTGTTTGCAGCTGCTGTTTGGAGTTAGGCTGGATGCATGCTAGAAAGCACTCCAGCGACAGGTCTTTCCTACTTGCTACTGCGCGGGAAATGTTTTCAGGCCCCTGTGCCTCTGCTCTTGGAATCAGCCTCCTTTGGCAAGGGGAATGTGTTTTGCTTATCAGACTGCAATACTAACAGCACAAATCTTTCAGTAGAGAGAATACCCTTCAGTCCTTGAAGCTGTTTGCTTTTCTTTGCTCCTTATCACAACTAAATATGTAGCTACAGGCAGGAAGCCTGACCATTTTGGCCCAGTCAATGCACACTTAACCAAAGAGATGGGTCATTGCTTATTTCTGTGCTTTCTTTAGTCCTTGGGCCAATTTAGGACTAGAAATGGGGGCAAAGTTTACTTCCCCATTTTAATGGGCTCTTTATCACACGGGGGGTGGGTGGTAGAGTAAACACAGGCTCAAATCATGAAGAAGTTTGGGGCAGGTGGAAATCCTCAGTGTATAGGAGAGGGCAAATTTTGGAAAAACAATTTGAGTTAGCTCTGCAAGGCTCTTTGTTTATTTCAAGGTAATTAAAATGTTTTGGGTTTGGAGGAGAAGAATAGGCTTTGGGAATTACTCATTTGGTGTTTTTAAATTAGGGGTTTGGCATCTCTTTCCACGAGTGAGTAATTTCTTTTACAGTGAGTGTCTGTGTACAGATAGCACACCAATCAAAATAATGCAGAGCCTGCAGTCCAAACTTGCCTGGGAAGACCTGTAGAATGTTACACTGTGAACTGTGGCTCAGCTGATGCTAAGTCAAACATCTTACTGGAAGTTTTAGGGGCTAAATTAGGACACTGAAGAATTGGATCAACACTGTGTGTGTGTGTGTGTGTGTGTGTGTATGTGTCTGTGTGTGTGTTTGCATGAGAGAAGAACAGAAATAGAGAGACACAAAGTGACATAGAAACTGAGGAATGAAAAACAGAGACAAAGAGATAGGGAGACCAAAAGATCAAGAAACAGAGACAAAAACAGATTACTCTTGAGAGTTCAGTCAAAAATCAGAAAACTGAACTAAGTCAGAGAAAAATTGCCTGGTTATCATCAAAGCATAAATACAAGACATAAAATAAAGACCAATCACCATGTGCCAGGTATATTAAAGAACGTAAACAGTATAGAAAGGGGTGACCCCTGTTCTAGGCAAGAGAAGGGAGGTGTGGATGGAACTGAGGCTGTAGTTGTGTACCACAATAGCACAGGGCCATGAGGCAACTTTTCCAGGTACAACTTGAGAACTTGCTTACGAAGTCTGGGTGCTCAGTGTGTGTGGGTTCAGTGAGGATCGCCTCGATGCAGTGCTGTGGTCTGAGGAGCCTCAGATAGTTTAGAGATAAACATCTATTTAAATATTCATCTCCCTAACTCATCCCATCTCAAATAGAAAATGATGTACACCAACTAAGGAATAGATTCATTTTGGACTCAATTAATACAACAATTAGGATATTACATCAGGATAAAGCTTTTACATTTCATAAGTTGCTTTCTTATCAACAGGATGCTTAATAGTATCCTGTTACGTTTTTAAGCCAAGTCTGGGGAGGTATTATAATTTTGCAACAAAGAAACTGAAACTGAAGCATAGAGATGTAACATTACTTGCCCAAAGCCACAGAGCTATTATAGAAAATGGCCAAGAAGGGCTTGAGTCCAAGTTCAAGGTTCTCCCACTGTGCCAGGTGTCTGATTGCCTTCCCTATGACATGCTATTTGTGGTTCTGCATTTTGTTCAATTTCTGTTAACTTTGTTAACAAAAAAAAAATTGCTAGAGGCCAGGTTTGCAGAATTTACCATATCCAAATTCTTTGCTGGAAGTTAATGGAGATCTATATATTTTTTTTTCTGTTACAACTTTTGCCAAGATGAATGTATTTTGGAGGAATTTTCTCAGTTTTATAGGCTGAAGGAGTAAATTCTAAAGTTTGGTGACCTTATGTGATAAAAATCTTTGCTATATGAATTATATAATGTATTTTAGGGAGGCTTCTTCTGAGTTCCATTTAAGACAGTTTCTTGTTAGTTTCATGAGCATTGGTTTGACTTCCTGTCAAACTTCAGCCAGCCAGGAGCAGACACAGAGCGGCCAGGCTGGGTTTGGCTAGCCTGGCGTGTTGGTGCAGTTAGAGGGAACATGGCTCAGAACAGAATGTGAGAAGGATGTGCCACGTGACTCCACTTCAAGAAGGTTAGTTTGGGGATTAGAAAGAGCCTCATTCCAGGCTGCTGGGCTGCGGGGTCAGGGACACCAGGGACCATGTCTTATTCATCTGTCTATACCTAGAATCTACCATAGGGTTTGGCATGTGAGAGAGGATGCAATGAAATTTTAAATGAAGTCAAACTTACGCTTTATGGCAATTGCAAAGAGTGGGATGGATGTTCAGAACGTGGCTGCAATCTCCTTCCACCATGGGTAAATGGTGTCTAGAATGATCAGTTGCCTCCAGCCCCAAACACTTTGGCTGTAGCATCCCTGAAAAGCTGTTTCAGCTTCTTAGTTTCCAGATAGTAACAATGCAGAGGGGATTGGAAGGGTGTTAATAACAGGAAACCAGGTTTGTCAGATGCCCAATTTTTACCCAAGGAGCAGGTCAGCAAAGAAACCAGGAGGCAAATGAATGCTTGTGCCCTTTTCCTCACCTCTGGCAGATCAGTGTCTGGGAGCCTCCTTGCCTGCCTCCCCTGCTGGACTTGAGTACTCAAAGATGGACTTTTTTTGTAGCCCCTGCCAGGTTTAATTTCTGCCTTTTGGCTCCAGTTATGTCACTGATGTACTTGGATTCAGTCTTTAGGTTGGAAAGAGCATGTCCTTTCTCTGACACTGGGAGAAGAGAGGAGACAGCGGATGCTTCTTGGAGGAGGTGGGAAGGGGAGAGGCCATCATTCTTCAACTGCACCCTTTTTCTGGTTGGTAAAGCTGCTACTGCTGGGTGCACAGTCACTGCCCTTTGAACAGAAAGGAAATGGGAGGCATTGCAGGCAATAGGACAGTGGGGACAAGTTTATGAAGATGGGGATTAGCCTGGAGTGAGGGAATGAGCCTGAGGGGTATAGAGAAGGGAGAAGTAGGGGCAAGTGGACAAATTGGCCAGATGACGAAGGTCCGTGAAAGCTAAGCAGAGATGGAGAGGTTTGATGCAACAAGCTATAGGGAGGCAGTGATCGTTTTTGAGAATTTATGAAACAGATTTTCTTGGAAGCTATCACATTTCACAAGCTGATGTAGGCTCTGAGGATGCAATGGTAGGGGAGATTAATGTGAGCCTTCCCTTGAAGAGCATGCAGTTTAGAGAGGGTGCAGTTAAGCACCAGGCAATTACAATGGGGTGCTGACATGAAAATGATATGTTAAAATTAATCTAAGGAAATGAATGGACTGGAAACGTTAGAAATCAGAATCATGGAGGCCTGATATGAAGCTTTTGCCGTAACTGAATACACGTTATGAAGACCTTGAGTGTGTAGTGGTTGGAATGAGGAATGGACAGAAAGCAGGTGAATTTCTAAGGACGTATAGTACCTGCAAGGTGGTTTTGCACTAGTTTGCATTTGGTATAATATTTGAATGATTGAATGCAGAATTTGTGACTAGATTTCTAAGAAGATGGCAAAAATAGCTACATGGTTTTGAATCTGGGTGACAGAGATAATGGAGACATTGATGACAGAACAAAGAAGCTGGGGAGAGAGGAAGGAAGGGGAGAGGAAGGGAAGGTGCTAAATGATCTGAATGTGTCCTCCAAATTCACATGTTGAAACTTAATTGCCAATGTGATAGTACTATGAGGTAGAGCCTTTAGAAGGTGATTAGAATGGAATTAGTGACCTTATAAAAGAGGTCGAAGGGAGTGCCCTTCTTGCAATTCCCAGCCTCCAGAACTGTAAGAAATTTCTGTTGTTTATAAATTACGCAGTCTGAGGTAGTTTATTATAGCATGGATTAAGACAGAAGGGAAAGGAAGAGGTTGAATTTGGCTCAAGAAGGCATGTTGAGTTTAAAATTGATGGTGAAACATCCAGAGGAAATGTCTAGTTTGTAGTTAGAGATGAGAGCAAGTGAGCAAAGAAAGAACCGTTGGAGAGAAGTATTGGAGACTGCCTGTTAGGACAGGCTTGGAGACATTTGGACTAATCAGTCAAGTAATAATGATGGAATACATCAGACCGAGTTCTATGAGAAAGAAAAATAAAACCATAAAAAGGAGCAGAGAGTTAAGGATCACAACTTAGAAATTTCCCACACTTTCCTTCCAATGATCGGGGTCTGGACTCAGTCTTGCTGCCTGACTCCTTGGCCCCATGTGTCTGATGTGAGGTCTTCCCCTTCTGCTCCCCCCTGACGTCTTCCAGTGTCGCGTGCTCTGTGCTGGGGCTTCAGCATTCAACCAGGTTTACCCACAAGAGGCTAAAGCTCAGTTGGTGTTTTCTAGCCTCTTGTTCCCAGCAGCTGGACCCAATCCCAGCATCACTTAACTATAACTAGGATTCTAACTTAAATTAGATTAAAATCCTCTCCCCACAAATGGCTTCAGAGCTTACCAATTCCAGAAACCTGCATTTCATCACTGCCTAGAGATTTCTGCTGTTCTTTTCTCACCAGACCAGCTGGACTGGATCCAGATGCCGGGACCCACAGATGTGATCTGCCTGCCTTGCTGCACACTGTCCCCTGCCCCATTTATGTGAATGTCCCCAACTCTGTCCTGTCCTGTCTTTACCACTGCCTCTTTTTTACTCCCCTGACTAAAGTGCTGGCATATCTCCAGGGCTAGGGCAAACTGGGGAATACACAATTCTTGCCATGACCTTCCTCTGGTCCAGCAGAAAAATGACTCTTAACCAGGATGACATGAATCTGTCTGGATGATTTTATTTTCTTCTCCTTCTTTCTTCTTTCTTCTTTCTTCTTCCTTCTTCTTCCTCCTCCTCCTCCTCCTCCTCCTCCTCCTTCTTCTTCCTTCTTCCTCCTCTTCCTCTTCCTCTTCCTCTTCTTCTTCTTCTTCTTCCTCTTTTTACTGTAGTCATCTCAGCAGGTTTTGAGAAGATCTGGCTTTCTATGATGTCCCCACACAGCCTGGAAGCCTTTGCAAAATTTTGCCCATTTGTTTTCCCTCAATTATCATCTCAAAATACCTGAGTGCTTGTCACAAATGATGTGACAATCTAATTTAGAAGCTTAACAATTTTAAAGAAGTCAGCTTTTCAGAATGGAAACAAAGGAGATCATCATGGAAACAATGGACTATTATGTTTTAGATTTTCTGAAAAAGAAGATGTAATATAATTTTTTATGAGTTGTGACTTTTTCTGAAAGTTCCAGCCATTAGTAGTAAAGTAACCTGAAGCTGTAATAGGAAATCTCATTTGCCAATTTTATTTACAGAAAATTATTTTTGAGTAATATATGCTTATGAACCAAAATTCAAAAGGAATGTAAAGGTATACAGCAAAATGTAAGACTTCTCACGTTGTATCCTCTAGTTTCCTAGTTCTTGGTCTCACTGTTCTTACCACTTATGTAATTCTTCCAGAGATGGTCTATGTGTGCATGTACACACACAAACACATAAGTACATATCATCCTTTTTTCCTTCAAATAGTAGTATATTACATAACATTCTGTACTTTTTTCTTACTTTCCAGTGTATTAGAGGCTAGCCCCAGTAAGTTTACAGAGTGCTGCATTATTAGTTTTAAAAGCTACAGAGCATTCTATTATTTGAATATGTATAATTTATTTAACCAATTATTAATATTAATAAATTAAAATGCATTTATTAATTTATTGACTATTATTTATGTTGTTTCCAATCTAGGCTATTAAAATAATGTTGCAATCAATATTTTTATACTCTTTAAGATCACCAAAGGAAAATAAAAATAGTGTACCTATGCAAGGATAACCATAAGATAAATTCTGAGAAGTGTGCTGTCTGGGTACAGAGGTGAGGGTGTTTAAACTTTTATGGGTACCGTTAAATTGCTCTCCATTTCTATTCATTCCATCCATTCCTACTGATATATGAAATGTCTATTCCTTTGCACTATTGGCCCATTTTACAACAGAAGAGGCTTAACAACAAAGTAGCTGTCTAAAGTCAACTTAGCAGAATACATATTGATACTGTCAAATTGCAGAATATTTCCATTTAAAAAAATGTTAGACATGTGACCTAAGGCTATACAGTCCTCCCTTGGTGTCCACGGAGGATTGGTTCCAAGACTCCCTTGCAGATACTAAAATCCATGGATGCTCAAGTCCCTGATATAAAATGGTGGAGTATTTGTGTATAACCTATACACATCTTCCCTTAGACTTTAAATCATCTCCGGATTATTTATAATACCAAATACAATGTAAATGTTATGTAAATAGTTGTTTTACTGTATCGTGTTTTAAACTTATATTTTTATTGTTGTATTATATTTTATTTCACTTTTTCTAAACATTTTTGATCTGCAGTTAGTTGAATCCATGGCTATAGAACCCACAGATTTGGGGGGCTGAATACAATTAGCTCTAGGCGTAATGAATGGGATGAATAACTCTCCATATGATGATGTGAGAGGCTTTGAAGACCTATTTCATGATTTTTTTCTTAATGTCTTGTTGATGTTGTCTACTAATATTGTCTAATAAATACTTGATGGTTTTCAATTAATGAAATCCACTTAACCTATGTATCTCATATCATCCTCACAGAATTCCCCTGAAATAGGGCCTTGCATTTCTATTTTTTTGTCCAGATCAAGCACCTGAGACTTAAATGTTAATTGTTTTATTGGAAGTCACCAGACCTAGGACTCAGCAATTCTTTCTCCTGTGTCCCTGCTCCACGCCCCTTTCCCTGATCCCTTTTATTCTTGGAACCAGACCTGCCCGAGGCATGCAAAAGGGGATAAAATATTCTTTCATAGTTCTTTTCTTCATCCTTTCCTTTAAGTAATGACTTTAAAAGATTATATTTTAGGGTATACTTTTCTTAATGCACAGAGTGCCCTAAAAAGTTGGAAGTAAATACAAATTTTATGAATTAAAAAAAATGTATGGAGGTGGCTCATTTTTCTAAACAAGGAATCTATTAAACCCTTTCAGAAAGAAATATTTTGCAAAGAAAAATAAAACTCTTTATCTTATCTGTAATATAAGTCTGAATTAAATATGTTTGCTTAAAATGTTTTTCTTTGTGCATTTTCTAATGTTCTCAATATGATCCTTAGAAAACAATAAGTACCTAGTAAATAATATTGCCTGACTCCCTAGATTATTTTATGGTTAATTATTCTCTATTCTTTTGCGCTTACATATACTTCGCTTTTGGGTCTATATAATGCCTTAATAAAAATCTGTCATTTAACTTAACATAATGATTGATAATCATCATATTGAATGACCAGAATGAAATCCCTACCATTTGCTACAAAAAGAGGGATTTATTAATTGCTAAGTTTTGTTGGCTTCCAGAAGGCTGATCTGGTATCATTTGTAATACTATTTGTTTTCTTGTTTTTAATTCTTTTCAGAATAGATGTGGATGTTACCATTTGTTTTTCAAGACATCTTGTATTCTGTGTGTACCATGTCATGCAATAAAAATGAATAGCAGCATGAAAACACCACATGTATGTGTTTAAAAAGTTTTGGGTTTCTTCAAATTACTTTATACTTTAGTGTTATGAAAACATATTGACACTAGAAATTCTTTCTAACAAGAATTTCCTTCTTAATGGGGAGGAAGGATAATGGAAATTGAAAACAAATGTTGCTTAGGCATTTTACAACATTGTAGAATTTCCACTCAGCTGCACGTTAAATTCCTGAGCAATTCGACTCAAGAGTTAGTGATTCCTCATTTTAAGAGGAAAGAAATTAGAATAGCTGTATGTGAGAAGCTCTTTGTTATGGTCTAGGCATCTGCTAAATTGTCACAGTCATCTTAACAATCCACCTTGGCTGAATTACTGTTTTGTTTGAGTTCAGTGAATTCCCGTTATTGAAAAAAGAGGCAATGAAAGCCCCGAAATTCAGGAAAAGATTTAACCGAAGCCCCTGGGGAGAAGGGGAAAAGATGGACAATACAAGGTGATTTAGAAAACAGTGTCAGCTGTAGAGACTTGGCCCCTCACATTGTGATCTTTGACAATAGACTTGAATGTGTTTCCTCAAGGAAAAATTCAGAGTTGTTTGTGTCACCAGACACCCCACCTATTTAGTGAACATTGTGTTTTAGAGCAGGGCTTGGCACACTTTTCCTGTAAAGGACTAGATAGTAAATATTTTAGGCTTGCTGTCCTGTTGCAACTATTCGACCCTGAAAGCGGCATTCAACCCTGAAAGAGACAACATGTCAATGAAGGAATGCGTCTGTGTCCAGTACACATTTACTTACACATTAGGGAGTGAGCTGATTTGGCCCACAGGCTGTAGTTGGTCAACTCTTGTAGTAGAGGATGGGTACTTTTCATTCACTTGTTATTAATTTATTCATTAATTCAACAAGTGTTTATTGGGCACTTATTAATCACCAGGTCTGTAAATAACTGCAGTCTAAACTTCACTTTGTTTTAACAGAAGAGAAAACAGTGAAGCATACTTACGAAATTAAGAATGGCAGCAATACCTGAAATAATTAATTTTCATAAAAACTAAGTGGTAAAAACCTGTGTATTAGCCCACATTTATGCTGAATTGAGTTTTTTGGCTTTAAGCATAACATAATTCTATAGATAGTCAGAATACCCTCAGTCTATATTAGAGGTCTGCTTTCATATAGTGGAGAATTAAACACTGTGCATAATTCACATAACTCAAGGTTATGTATACTGGTTAAAGGAGTTAATAGACGTGACAATATTACATAAGATAATTTGCAGTAACATAAAATGTTAAATTTTAAGTCTATTCACACATTAATATTAAGAACAAAGCATGCTCACACATACACATTAAATAATATACACGTGAGGCTTATAAAGCAAAGCTGGTGGACATGTTACTAAGTTAAGTTTTTAAGGGTGTCCCAGGTCCTTGATATTGGTATTATCTTAGCCACCTTATCCTCTTATAGATCAATGTGTCTCCTATCAAAGATAAGGTGTGGGTGGAAAATAACAGTAAGGAATAAATTTCTAAGTAAGAGGGTTAGATCACAAACGTCACAGAGTAAAAAAAGTGAAACCCTTGTCAAACTTTTTCATGACCACAGCAGACCTGATATCAAAATTCTACAAATATACTAAACAAATCTCACAGGCTAACCCCTCTCATGGTCATAAATGTAAAAATACTAAACAAAATATTGCAGAATGAATCCAGTGACATTTGAAAATAATTTATATTATGAACTACTTGAGTTTATTTTAGGAATGTAAGGTTGGTTTACCATTAAAATATTAATGTAGTTTACTACACAAGCATGCATGGCAAAGAAGAAAAACCATATGATCCTATTAATGGATGCAGAAAATATTTGATAAAATTCAAAATGTATTCATGGCTAAATTAAAAGAAGACTCTTAGAATTTAAAATAATCTATGGGAAGCATTAATTTTGAAATATTAACAGATACCTTGCCAGGCATTGGGAATGAAAACAGTGACATCGATTATCAGTACTTGAATTCAACATTATAGTAGAAGTCACCAGTACAATAAGGTGAGAAAAAATAAATGTAAGGGGTAAGAATTGGGAAAGAAAAATAAATTGTTGTTATATGTGTATGTAGAGAATTTAAAAAATCTACAGATAAATTATTAAAATGAAAAAGTGACTTTAGCAAGGTCACTGAATACAAGGTGAATATACAAAAATTAATTATATTTCTATGGATCTGCAACAAACAGCTGGAGTTTGAAATATAAAATAATTAAAAGAGCATCAAAAACAATAAATATTCAGGAACTAATGTAATAAAATAAATGCAAAACCTCTAACTAGAATATTAAAGTACTTAATGAGAGAAATTAAAGACCTAAGTAAATGGGGGGAGATACTATGCTTGTTAATTGAAAAACTCAATCACTTATGTATTTCATCAACGATATATTCCTTCCTTGAAGGTGAAGGGAAGAAGGAAATATTTTAACAAAATAGACAGGGATGAGGAAAGATGTCACATGCTTTATCTGTGCAGTTTGAATAGCCTCAGTTCAATTGTAACATTTATAGAGTACTCACTAAGTGTTGGGCACTTGGAATTTAGAGATGAATAAGATACAGTCCATACCTTTTGAGAGCCTCAAGAAATATGTGTGTGTGTGTATGTGTGTATAGGGAGGGTAGCCACTAAATTCAAATTCAATGTCATAATACAATGAGATTAGTGAGTCAAAATAGAATGTATACCATGCTGTGGAAACACAATGACAGCACGGCCCATGACCACTTGAAGGGGTCTGGGAGGTGATAAGATAGTGACATTTGTTCTGGATTTTAATGGATGAATCAGAATTTCCCAAGAGGACAGCACGTATGTCTAGGCGTGTGTGTTTATGTGCATATGTAGGGGTTTGACCAGGAGAGGAGGGAGTGGGAATCCCAAGCAGAGAGATTTACACAAGAAAGGGAACAGGAAACGGACTGTTTCTAACTCCTTCAGGGAATGTATCTGTGTTTCTAAAGCCTAAGGCCGAGGGGAGTAAAATGGCATGGACGGAACTGGAGGACATTATGTCAGTGACATAAGCCAAGCACAGAAAAACACACTCACATGTTCTCACTACGAGCGAGAGCTAAATATTAAAACAATTGATCTCATGGAGACAGAGAGTAGAATGATGGTTTCCAGGGGCTGAAAGGTAGCAGGGAGAGGGTACAAAGTGGGAATGGTTAATGGGTGCAAAAGTTAGTTAGATAAAATGAATAAGATCTAGTATTTGATAGCACAACAGGGTGACTATAGCCAACGATAAATTATTGTATATTTTAAAAGAATTGGAATGTTCCTAATACAAAGAAATGATACATTCTTGAGGTGACGGATACCCTAATTACTTTGATTTGATGATTATACATTGTATGCCTGTATCAGAACATTATATGTACCCTATAAATATATACAACTGTTATGTACCCATAATAATTAAAAATAAAAAAGTAAAAATAAAACAGCTTCAGATGAGGTTAGGAAGATTAGGACCCGTTATGAATGGCCTTCAGCCTTGTTGATTGACTTTTCTATCCGTGGGCTACTTTTCAAATTGGAGCATGCTTAAGAATTACCCTAAAATGTGTTTAACCTGCAGAGTCCAAGGCCCCACCCACAGAAATTTCTGATTTGGTAGATCTGGAGGCTCAGAAAAATTGACCTTGATGGCTCTGAAATAGCGGCTTGGGAGCTGCCCCTTCAGGCAGTTTTCCAAGCAGGTATTTTATAAATAACCGTAGCAAGGGTGCGGAGGATGAGTCAGAGGACGGGCGGAAAGGGGTGCAGAGGGATCTGAGGCAAGAAGGGAAAGGAAGGAATGACTGCAAAGCTTCAATGGAGAGGTGACTTTTAATGAGTCACTTCTCACTGTGTCCCTGTGGGGCTGGTGGCTCCCTTTGTGGTGAGCACCTGAGCGTGGGAAGCTCACTCATTGGATGCTTTATGGCCGTCAGCGCCCAGCACGGTGCCCTGTGGCTCCTCTCCTGGTGCTTCTGAGTGGATGAAGGCTGTGACTTGCCCACTGCAACCTTTCTAGGGCATATGTGTTTTATTTTCCAGGATTTTTCAGCTCCTCGTTTCTCTTTTGCCATCTTGGATTTGGTGATACCACCTTCCAGGTGACAGTGCCCCTCAGGTGTCCCTGATCCCTTGCCAAGCTAAGTCTGATCTGTCCTGGCCTGTTCTTCCCTGATTAATTTCCCTCTCTCTCTCTCTCTCTCTATATATATATATATATACACACACACACACACACATACATACATATATGTATCTCAAAACTTTTCTGCAAATGTTCTCCTGCAGTGAAATTAGTCAACCAGTGAGTGCTTCTAGACACTGATAAATCAATTAGTACTGAAGTAACAATGTATTCTAATTAGTTTCCTACTGGGCAAGGTGTGAAGATGCTATAAGGATGGAAGAATGAATAAATCTAAAGGCTAAAATTCTGGTGACTGTTCACCATGCATCCTCAGTGTCTGGTTCCATGCCTGGCTCATAGGTGTTTGAAGAACAGTTGAAGAATTTGTGATTAAACATATGAATGAATGAAGGAATATGAGGGCAGGCAGGCAGGCAGGCAGGCCTTTGAACGTGTAGAGTGTCCTCCCAGGAAACCAACAGAAAAGTCTGCTTCAAAGGCAGCGAGAGGATTAATTTCTGCATCGGGGCTACCAGTGCCCCCAGCCCTTGGAAGCTGAGATAACTCCTGCTCGCCAGGTAGAACCCAAAGCCAGAGCAGAGAGCACTCATTGCAGTCTGCTCCCTGGACATACACACCCTCCCGACTTTTGGAAATGACAACCTGTATTTGAGGCTGGACGTTACTTAATTTATGGAGATTTGCTGGGTTGGATTTCAGATGTTTCCTGGGATTTTGCAATCCAACATTTGTTCTTTGGATTTAAAGGCAAAATAATGAAGTTATAATGCAGGGCAAAGCTCTGCCTCTGGAGAAGATATATCCATAGGATCCCTCATTAAGTGCTGGAGAATGCAGGGGCTGGCACACGGACGCTTGGCAAAGCCATCCTGGCCCCAGTGTGTAGATGAGCTGCCAGGGAGACCCGGGTAGGATCTCAGCATCCACAGACCCCAGCTAACACAGGAGGAGGTAGAAAACCCCCTGGGCCTCTTCTCTGCATTCTCTGCGGCAAATTCAGAAAAGGGATTAAATAAGAGTTTCTTCCTCTTCTTCCTGCTCCCTAATTTAGACATCAATATGGTAAAACAATCATTTGAAATGAAAGACCCTTAATGAATATTTAACTTTCTCTATTTTGCCACAAATTATTTTAACATCCCTTGGAGTCTCTACCTCCCTCCTTATTTTAAGAACTTTCACATTTTAACGTCAAAACAACTCCAAGAAGTAGGAACAGTTTGCCCATAGAGGCTGGCTCTGGGAAGCTAACCTATTTTGCAGTCAGACTCTTGTGGTTGGGTATTTAGGGTCAGTTTTAAGGCACTTTGTCTTGCATCAGCATGGGGTTTGCTTTTCATTTCAGAGCATACCTCCAGTTTCATATAGATTTAACGGTACTGATCTTTTGTATGACTTTGCTTTTCTTTTGCAAGTTACTTGTTCTCTCTTGGTTCCTGCTCGAAATCCTGATTTTTTTCTTGACCTATGTGAGCCTCAATTTCTCCATCTATAATATGTATATAATATTGCTACAGTCCTGGTGAACTTGCTTTGAGGATTAAATTAAATGAATATATTTAAAGCACTTAACGCAATGCCTGGCACACATAAGCCACTCAGTAAAGCTGACTGTCAACTTTGTCTATTTCTCCATAATAGAGATGCTGAGCTGAATGCAGTTTTAAATATAGAAAATGACAGATTTTTCATGAAGAAAAAAATTATATAAGGTTGTATTGTGTGCCCTCCAAGCTTATGCCACATTGTATCATACTTACTTGCAAAAATGTGTGTATGTGACTCTTCTACATCCAGTTATTTTCTTCTGGGAAGATGGCATCTTACTAAGCTCTGAAGACCAAGTATGTATCATGGAGCCAACAACATGTTCACAATATAACAATTATTGGGTTACAGGCAAAAGTGGAGGAAAGACAAAGGCCTGGGCTGTGGATTCCTTGGCTAGTTAACTCTCTTGAGTATTGATGTCCTCATCATAAAATGGACGTCATTTTACCTACCTTGTTCTGAACAATAAAGAGGCAATAAATGGCAATGTTTAGTCAGACACTTGGCTCTGAGAGTATGTGCCAAATACACGATAGTTTATTAAGGAAGGCGTGGATAGCATATCATTTTTTAACCACTATGTGCTTTTCTCTCCACTGCGTAACCACATTATTTTCATTAATATGAGAAATCTGTCAGAGCCACGTCTAATGGGAGGGAACCATTTCTTCCCAAGATAAGATATGAGAGCCTTAAGGAACACACTGCACATATAGGACCTCAGCGGTCCTTGGTGACGACCAGTGAAGTATCTGCCACCAGCCTCCTACTCTAGGCCCAGTCATTCTCCAGGTAGCCATCAGTGTGGTCTTTTCAAAAGGTTGATCTAATAATGCCACCCCAATGTTTTGAACTGTGTAATAACACCCCATTGTTCCTAAGATAAATAGAACTTTAAGGCCCCGTGTCACCTGGTCCTATATACCTTCCTCCTTTCTCTCAAATTACTTTCTGTTCTCCTCTCTCCTCTCTCACCACATCTCTCTTCTTTCAGTTCTCACTGCCACAGGACATTTGCACATTTTTCTTTCTGTTCAGATTGCTCTTTTATTTCCTCATTGACTTGTTAACTCCCAGTCATCTTTCAGATCGTAGCCTGAAGCTTGCTTCCTTGGGAAGCCTTCCTTGATCAATCTGACATGGTCAAATCTAATACTGCATTCTCTCCCTGCAATGAATTCCTTTCTTCGTAGTATTCTTCACAGCCACAGTTTGATATCTGATCATTTTTTATCCCCATTGAGACCTTCCATTTGCTTGTGTGATTATTTGATTAGTATCTGTCTCCTGCTTTGTACTGTGGGGCCCATGAGGTACAGGACCTCCTTGCGCTTTGCACACTATTATATCAAAGGCTCCTATGCAGCTGGTTTACACTGGTATGGCCCTGCTAGTTATTAAACTGCTGACACAATCTCATATCGGTAGGCAAATAACTGATCCCTGTAGCCCCCGAGTGCCCCTTCTGCCATCCCAGCTGCCCCAGCCGCTCACCTGAAAGCCCTGGCCCTCCCCACCATACAGCAACAAAAGAAGCAACACCTGGCACAGTGGGGACCTTCCAAACCCTGCTCCGGCAGCCTGGTGTGTACCCATACCATGCCCAAGCCTTACCCCTTCTGAACTATTTGGAATATCACATGGTAAATGCTTGATAAACATTTATTGAAACAAGGAGACGGTCACTGAACAGGGACATGGATGTGGCTGCAGAGTGGGGCTCGGCTTGACCTGCAGCTGTGTCTCAGGCTGCAGCCCTGATCCTGTATTCCCAAGGGCCCTGGGAGCTTTCTCACCAGAGGCCTTTCTGCTGACTGTGTGCACCGTCCCCAGGATGGCTGGGATTTGAGGCCTGGGATCCAAACTGGAAAATGTGGCGACTGGGAAAAAGCAAGGAAATGAGGGGAAAACAACAACAACAAAAACAAACAAAAACAACAACAATAAAATGACCCCTAACAAGTTTAGATTCTTTCCTGCTCTGAAGCTCTGAACGTCTGCTCCGTGATGGATGAATTGACAGGAACAGGAGAAATGCAACTGGCAGGTGTTCACAGAGAGATTCCTGCCTTCTAGCTCCACCTTAGGCCAGCCCTTTTCTTCTCCTGTATAAAATAATTAAACATTGAGACAGATTAACACATTTCTTGCTTTCTTGGGGCAGGACAGAGGGCAGACCCAGAGCCCTCAGTGCTCGGGGCGGGTGGTGGTGGTGGAAGAGAGGGCCGGGAAAGCGTGCTGATTATGAAGCTGCAGACAGAGGCA
The DNA here is from genome assembly GCF_020740605.2 of Lemur catta. Lineage (NCBI taxonomy): Eukaryota > Metazoa > Chordata > Mammalia > Primates > Lemuridae > Lemur > Lemur catta. The sequence goes on along the minus strand of NC_059128.1, from coordinate 74,229,851 downwards.
GGGGAGGAGCTGGGCTGTGCCTCAAAGGGATCTCTATGTCACGTTCCGTGGGGGCAAAGAACCTTCCCCAGAGCCCTGCCATCCCAGCATGGCCTTCCGGAATTCTGCAGGGACAGGGCTTGCATTAAGGTCAGCCGCCAGCTCTCAGGGCTTTGCTGACAGTTGACCAGCATGGGGAGAAGCAGTTGGAAGACACAGGAAGGTAGAAGAAGCTTTCAAAAGTCAAATAACAGCATCTGTGCAAAGCAGCACACCATCAGGTCAAACCTTACTGGAATTTTATTTATTTATTCATTATTTTAAGTGAGGATAAAAAGGTGAATGACATAGGATTCTTGCTCTTAAGGATATTTTGATTTGGGAAAGAAGATAAAAATACACAGAAATAACTATAATATCAGGTAGAATAAGGAAGTGCTTGGGGAGTTTAGAAAGAAGAGATTTCTTTCTGCAGGGCAGACAAGTTTTCACGGGAACATACCTTTTGTGGTTTGAAGGGAGTGGAGCACATGTGAAGATGGAGAACAGACTAATGGTGACAGGTGCTCGGCAGAGGTGTGATCACAGCTTTGACAGTGCTGCACTGGGTGGTTCTGGGCGAGAGGTGAGGAAGATGTAGGGCAAGGGGGACATTTACCTTCACTGGAGCCACAGCGATTGGAGCAATGTGAAGGTGGTGGCTGGTGGGAGAATTGCCATGCACAGGCTCTGGGACAGGAGTGGGCTCGGGAGGCAGGCTGCGGAGGAGGCAGCAGGGAAGGGAAGCCTGAAGCTCAGGTGAGTGTCTGGGAGGTTAAAGAGCCATTATCATAGATCTGGTATGTCAAAGAAAGAAAAAATAAGTAAAGAGGCAACATTGGGTTGGGGTTAGTTTTTGTTAATCTTGAGAAGCCAACAGCGTAAAGGATGTTGACATTAAATGGACAGTTAGAATGGAAGACTGGAGCTGAGAGTGAAGGTCAAGACTGAGCTACAGATTTGGGGGTGAAATATACAAAAGTGAAAGGAAACCACAGGCCATGATGAGATTGCCCAGGGACAGACTTCAGAGAGAAACGGGGCAGTGAGGGGTACTGACAGCAACCCCAAAGGGAGTAGGCACAGCAAGCCAGGAATTCCCTCGGTGCCGGGGGCTGCCGACTTCGTGTGCAATGATCCAGGTGAGGTGGGTAGAGACAGGTGGGCCTGTGGAAAGGGTGGAGGTTGGCCTTGGGAATCTGCCAGCCTGTGTCTAGGTGGTGCCTAGTCCCAGTTTGCTGAGGACTATCCTGCTTTTAGCACAGAAAGTGCCATGTCTCGGGAAACCTCCCTCGATCCCAGGCAAAATGGTACAGTTGGTTTCCATACATTTGTCAAACCTCACTGGTTAGTTAGTATCCCCACCATAAACTTCTTGCACATATAACTTTTCTTGTTTTCTAACCAGGGAATCAAACTTTTTCTGCTGAGGAAATGAGCGTGGGAAAAGCACTGTTGTCCACAGGTTGCTCAGCAGCCCGGCTGTGTGTCCATCTTACTCGGATAAGACTGATCAAATTTGCCCTCTCATTTGCCATGTTTATATTTAAAGTAGCAAAATCAGTCCTAGCTTTGATGAAAAGTGGACAAACCATTTTGCTTTGGAAGTTTGGAGCTATAAGCTCGACGAGAACGGGCTCTATCACTTTGGGATGTTCTTCCTTTGCTGTGCATGTCACTTTCTTGGAATATGGGCCTTGGTAACGGGTGAGGACAGAAGAGACAGCAGAGAAACATCAGGAAATGTCAGGTTTGTTATGTTATTTAAGGAAACTGAAAACAGGTAGCCCTCAGTCCGAGCAGGTGGCTGTAAACCAAGTCCTCGCCTAACTTAATGCAAATAAAGCCGTTGACTCTCCCAGTTCCTCCATGGGCAATGGCTCTTGGGAAAACCTTTGTCAAAATTACCCACCAAGGTACACACTAGATACTTCTGAAACATTTAGTTCTAAACTAGGCTGTGTAGGAGTGAAAAGAAAAAACATGGTAGAGTTCTAGTTTTAAGAGAATCAAAATTTAATCATGAGAGAGAGGTGAATACATGTGAAGAAAACCAAAAAAGCTCCGCTTTGTGAGGCATAGAAGTAGGTGCTCTAGGAACTCAGAAGACAGGGTGTGAGTCTGGGCAGGAGAAGCCCAGGAGGGCTTCGTAGAGGAGGGGGTGCTTTTACTGGGTGTTAGAGAACAGAGAGGAGATGGTGTCTTGGCAGAATTACAGTGGAAGTGAAGGCTAAAGAGTCAAGTCTTTGTCTCTACTGGAGCCCAGCTTCACCTCTATGGCTTCCCTCTTGCTTCTGTCACCAAAGGCTATGTTTAAAACAGGACAGATGGGGTGCCAGGCAAGAGAGCACACGTTTCGCCTGCTTCCCTCTCCTGCAGTCCCTCCCTGCTTGGTGATAGCGACTCGAGTTGGTTACTCACTTGACTTCCAAACCCTCAATCTGGTCATGCACCACTGGGTCTTGACTTCAGCATCATGAGTTATTGTATTGTGTTAAAGACTATGAGGGCTTTTTTCTCCCTCTCATATGTTTGCTGGAATTTCTCTAAGAATTATTTAATTTCCTACCGCAGTCAAATGAGATGTGGTGGACTTTCCCCTCTTCCTCCTGTCAGTGTTCAGTGTTTTTCTCAAATTCTACCAACAAAAACACGGGGTTCAGTTTGACCTGTTTGGCTGTTTCTGTGGCACCTACCTCTTAGGGAGTGACCCTCCCAGGCTCCTCTGCTCAGACTTGAGTTGGGCTCCTTAAGGTTTTGAATTTAACAGCTTGAAAGGCAAAAACTAAGGACCCTGAGTGACTCACTCTGGTTTCCTTGTGGGATGCCCAGTTTGCAGCACTTTCTTGGTAAAGCAAACCTCTTTAAAGCATGTCACAATCGCTGTGCACTTAATTTTTTGCAGAAAAGGGGAAATGCAATTGGACTTGCAGCTTATTGGAGGAAGGTTTGTAAATGAGGAATGGATACGTAAAGATGAGTGGAGGGAGCCAGCTGGCAGGGGAGTGCTGGGGGGCTGGAGACCGCGAGGGCCTTGAGGGAGAGTCGTGGGGAAGGAGGAGGCAGCACCTGCCTCCCAAGACAATGTGTGGAGCGAGCTACGGGCTCTGGGGTACTCTGTACAGAGTGATGAAACACCCTTGGTGCCATGTCTTTCACTGAACTTGCACAGTCAGGCAGAGGGTACAGTGCGTCCCTGTAGGCTGATGTCCCAATTTTATGTTGTTCTAGTGTGACTGTCATGGGGAAGTATTAAAAATAAAGAACTCTGAGAAGTCTTGATTCAAGAGAGTGCTTGAAAGCCACCATGACCCATTTTCCTGTTTCTGACATTGCATATTCTGTCTTATTCATATTCAGTGCTTGGCACATTACGAATGTTTGTTGACCGAAGCAGTGACCACATGGGACTCACTAGAGAGCTGCTGCTTGAGTGAATGTGTATCAGACCTTCCCTCGTCTTGGCAGTCCTTACCATGACAGGTCTCAAAGATGAAGTTGATTCTATCTTTCAGCCATTTCAGTGGCTCATCGTTACTTCTCCCATCACCTCCTCCCCAGTCTCCAGAGTTAAGCATGGTTAGGGAAGTGAGGATAACTTCCAATATCTCAGAACGTAACAAAGTGGGTCTTTGAGATAAACGGTTTTACTGAACTAGTAGGTCCAGGGAATGTGGCCATGGGCACAGAGGGTGGAATCCTGACTTCTCTATTGCCACCTGCCACTGGGGAAAGGCATTAGGAGTTCAATGCCCTTTCTGTTTACCGCAGGAGTCGTCCCGCTGCTATGTTATATTCCTGTCTAGAACTGCAGAGAAGAGACGTTGGGACTTGAAAAGTTGCATATGCCAACACGCTCAGGGTTATGTTATCGCTTCGTGGAAAGTCTTGCGCTACTCTTAAAGTTCATGAAAAATCATGTTTTCACCACCTCAGAGGGATCAAGCCAAACACTTGGTAAATTTCTGCCTGAGTCTGTTTGTAGGCTATTTATGGATGAAAGATGCATGCTTCACAACCTCGTCAGTACTGGACCTGGGTGGTGAGGTTTTTCTCAGCTTAAACACATAAACACAGGCACAAATACAGATATAGACACAGACACGCACAAACACATACATAGACATGGACTCACACACACAGACACAAACATAGAGACAACATTCATAAATATACAGGTGGTGGAAATAATCTGTGACAGAGACATAGAAATGTTGTCAAAAGGTCTCCTTATGCAGAAATAACTCTTAAAAACAAATAAATGACAAACAAATATGAACAGCTGGAGAGATATAAGCTTGACTAAGACAGCTAAGGTGAGCTGCCACTTGATTCTGGCTGGATTCAACTCATATTCCTGGTGACAGAGGGTAGATCAGCCTGTGTAGCCTGACTCATGTTATGAGCCCGTGTTCCTGCCACAAACCCTGAACCATGACGAATGGAAAGCCCTGGGTCTAAGTGCGATGACTGGGTCCAGGCTATGCATGAAGCACACTGAATTTGTGTCCTCATTTTGCCAAAGACAGTCAGTGCTTTTTTTAGCAAATGCCAAACTAAACAAACACGTGATTTAGGGTTTGTCAAGGTGCCTTCCTTTCACCTTTCACAAAGGGCTCCCCAGACATTTGTTCAAATAGGTCTGATTCTATTGGCCTAAAGTTACCACATAGGTGACACTTTGGCTGGGGTGTATTATCCTTCCAGAAAATTTATTTACTTTTAATGGGACAAAACTGAGGATACATCCAGTGCCCGAAGGCATTGATGTCAGAGATAATCGTAGCAGTGAGAATGAATCCTTGAACTAGAAAGGAAATGGCCCAGAAGGATGCCTCTGGAGGCTGCCAGATGGAAAGCCTGAGTCTTGCCCATTGTTAAAAGAACATCCTCCCTGTCTGGATGTCTGTTTTTATGAGCAACCATATATCTCTCTTACATGAACTTGTGACCTAATAATAAACGACCTGGTTATTAAACCAATTTCCTATCCTAAACCTTTCCCCCAGGCCAGCCGTGGGAAGGATGTGTTCTGCTGCCTCCCCCCCGCTGCTGCCTACCCTAGCTGTGTTCCAGAGCACTGCCAGTGCCCTTCGGATTCCATCTTGAACCCTAGTGACTGGTCAATGTTTGGGTGGTGAGGAAGAGAGAGCAAAGACTCCCAGCTCCCTCCTGCAGCACTGGTTCTGATCATGTTCTCTGCATGGGAGATGGATGCTTTGTGGGTCATTCTGGTGAACACAGTGGCCTTTCTATGTGAGGATGGGCTGATCAAAAGTTCCGGTTTGCTCTGTGCCAATCACCAGACCCTAAAATCTGAGAGCCGTAAGAATGTCTCAAATGAATGTCCTTTCTTTTCCTTCCAGTTCACCTTCAGGCTAGTTTGTGTACCCCTTTGTTGTGTACATCTGACCTGGATTCAGGCTCTTGATGTCTTCTCTTGTAGGACTCTCAGAAACCTGAAGATTTCTCATGCTGTTTCCTCTACCTGGAACAATCTTTCCCGATGCTCTTCTCCTCGGTGGATCCTTCTTTTCCTTCAGGTTTCCGTGTCTTCTGAAAGTCTTTCTCTGACTAAGCAGCCGCCATACTGTTTGCAATTTCTATCGGAGCACCATACCTATTTTCTGCAAAATACTTATCATAATTAGCTAAGAAATATGCCTACTTGTTTTACTGTCTTTCTCCCCCAAAATAGAGAGCAAATTCTGTGAGAACAAATACCAAATCTTGATTGTTCATTGCTTTACATCTAGCACTTAGCTTGTAGGAGATTGTCAATAAATACACTTTGATAGAATGAATGATTGAGGATATTGTGAGATCCCAAAAATGACCAGAACCCTGGATTAGTTTTTCCAGAAAAGATCAGAACACAGCAACCTTGCCTCTCTTCCTCTTGGAAGAGAGTGAAAAGGAGAGTTAGCATGAGAGGGAATAGCAAGATACTTCCAGTAAGACTTTTATTGTTGTCCAAGGAAAATATTAGTAAGCTAAGCTAACACCTTTGTGCTGAGCCCAGACATGCCCGGCCTTACCAGCCACCGTGCCAAAATTTCCCGCTCTGCCTGGCCTGGCAGCTCATGTCAGAGCCCCTGTTTCCCTGTATGGTTAACTATTAGAGTTGACTGTAGAATTGTTGGCACATCAGTTACCCACAGCATCCTCTAAGCATGGATTAATCATCCCCATGAGACTTTTTATGAACCTGATTGATTTTTATGATTCTTGGTGCCCTCTGCAGGGGCAGACCTTTGCATAGAGCTCATGGAAGGCCAGGATACCTGCTACCTAAGTTGCTCTCAGAAATGTCAATTCAGTTCCTTTCAATTCCATTCTACCCAATCAAATCTTCACTGAACTGCAATGTAGATAAACAATGGTTAATGAAACCATTCACTAATCCAATTAAGGGATTTCCTCCAATCGGTGGCACTGGGATTGGCTAGTCTCTTTGGGAACCTCTAATTATTGTTGCACAGGTCTCTCGATCTCTCAAGGTTTTTGATGGGGCTGGGGAAAAGTGACGCTGGGATGGCTTGTTCACCTACAGCTTCTAGAGTGACCATTTCAGACAGGACACCACCCAAGCAAGGTCATCTTTGCTAATGATCTCTCAAATCTTCTTACTAATCCTTTTCATCCTATTTCTCTTTCACATCTTGTTTCCGGTTCTAATGCTTTCTTTCTTCTCTCTCTCTTCTTGGTAAGGAGGTACACTGACACACTCAGGGGTGTCGGTCCCCACCTGGGCTCTGGATCTAGATAGTTGGTAGGGTCTGACTCAAATCAGGGTTGTTTTGTCAATATTTTATGAAGCACTTCCTTTATTATAATTCATTTCAAGTGATACTTTTTGCTATAAATTTACTGTGATTGCTTTAATTGAGCACCTATTATGGGCCAGGTAATCTGAGACTCATTTTTAAAATAATTCATATTTCGTTGAAGAAAACAGATGCTTAAATAAGTAAACATAAAACAAAGCAAAATCTCATGTTGCATGTATGTGTGTGTGTGTGTGTGTGTGTGTGTGTGTATGCTTTCCAGAAAGTATCCAGCCATTGTTAATATATTTTTTATATTATATGGCCCATAATTTCTGGACAGTCCTCATATACATATATATATATATACACACACACACACACACACACACACATATATACACACACATGTGGGTTGCAAAGCTAGAAGGGCTGTTCTTGGGAGCTCAGCAACAAAAGGGCAGCCAAGTGGATAAAAAAAACTCAGAGATCATATTTGATCATTGGTGCTTGTATCTCCTTTATTTGAATTAAAATATGATACAGGTAAATACAAACTTCATGCTTTTAAACATTTATGTAGAACAGCTTTCCCCACACATAGACAGTCTGATCCCAACCCAACCAATGACAAACTCTAAATTTTCCACAAAGACCTTTCAACACTCAGCTCCACGACAGAATGACTGAAAAAGACTCTTCTAGGGGCTGTTGCTATTTGTTTCTGGTTTTACAAATCCATAATTCTATATCTAAATCTTTTCACTGTCTTTCAAAAGTAGGCATATCCTAAAATGTCCTGGTTGTCACATTAACCTTCACTGTGGCATTGGCTTTTCCTGGCATAGAACCCGACTGGACAGGCATGTCTAGGTGATGGAAGAAATCTGCATACGTTTCCTGAGCTGGGTTTAGGTGGACTGGGGCTTCATGGAATAAAAACACTGTCAACTTCTCCCAGAAAGTAAAGTTGATTTAAGAATTCAAGGTGGGGATAATTATTTTTTTCCCAAAAGGTGCCTTGTGCTTGCAAGTTATTCTTTTGAGGGTACAGTGACTCTATTTTTGATGAGCAGATGCTAGAGAAAGGACAGAATAAAAGGAACAGGGATTCTCAGCACTCAGATAAGGACATCTCTTGTCTAGTCCATCTGTTTTCAAAGACTTTGGGGCCTAGACCAGACTGACTTTAATGCATTGCCATTTTACCTCCATTGTGGTAATGTGCAAACCCTGTGTCACTTATCACTGTTTGCTCCAAGTCAAGGGCCATGCTGCCCAGAAGCTGGAGTGCAGTCCCACCCCCAGAGTTAGCCCTAATCATAATGTTTGTGGACTAAGTGCATAAAATGCTAGTTTGCCAGATCTTCGGAATATGTAGGACACTCTTATGAGGAGCACCTGAAAAGGTAAACATGGTTGAACTTGGGGTGAGAAGCATGAAAAGAGAAGCAGGTCTTTGCAATGCTATGGAAATGTTTCCAGCAACCAGTTGCTCCACGCGTATGTGCATTGTGTTCCATGTCCGTGAGGCAGGTCTCTTTTCCTGTGAATGTTGGTCTTGACTTGTTCTTCTGGGTGGGTGAGGTGGGGAGGGGAGCAGAGGAGTGAAGTAGAGGATCTTAGAAATCACATCTTAAAGGGAGTTTTTCATACTTGATTTTGTAAAAAGTGCATAGAAAGTTAGCAAAGTCCATAAAAGAAAAGGGGAAACCCCTCATGCCCAAGTTGTGTCATTGTGGTATTGAGCAAAGTTGGCTTTCTGCAATCTCAAGGGTGTATACACGAAGCTCTTCTAAGTATGGGACAAAATCTGCCTCTATCCGCACTTTCTTGAGTTGCCCCATAGTTTTCACACACACCCCTTGCTCCCCCATCAAGCACACGCCATGGCACTACATGATTGGGCAATGACCTTTTCACACTTTTGAGTCATGCTGTTGCAATTACAAATTCAGTACACAACACGTGCGTCAAAATCTGTTGTGAGCCTTCCTGTTTGGTTGAGTCTTTGGACATAGAGTTGTTCTTTTCAACTACTAACATTCTAAAATATGCAGGTAGGCATCTACAACTGTTTTCACCTTATTTACTTTCAAAGATGGACTTTTTGTTGTTGTTATTAAAGAATCACGTTTAAAAAAAAGTTGATTCTCTCGCTCTCACCTCATGCCAAAGCAGTTCAGACTTTCCAGTGTAATCTGCATTTGGGCATAGACCAAGCTCGAGAGGTTGAGCCCAAAGGGAAGAAAGGGTTTGTGAGAGTTACGAACAGATGGAAGCAGGGTTTTACTTTTAATTAGGGGCTCATTTAGAATGGAAATCTGTATGTAATCTGAACCACTGTGTGCACTGTGGCAGACACTAAATGAGGGAACAATACAAACCACTGTTGGAATTTTATCTGAACTGCAACTCTGTTTTCCATACCTCAGTTCTCCAGGTAACTATATTGTCAAATGCAGCGACTTAACCATAAGGGAGTTCTCAGAGCAAGGGCAGGGAAACGGTATGCAACCCCTGATGATGGGGATGTGAGGAGAGAGTGTGCGAGAGAATGAATAGCTGTTGCAAATAGAAATGCCTTTTGTCCCCTTATATTAAATGCTTATTTCCAAATCTGGACTAAGCCCCTAGAATTATCCTCTGTTTTCTGCCAGGATGGGAGAGTCTTTTCCCTGTACACTCTCCTAATTTTCATTCACCTTAACAGCTTTTGGGTGGACCCAGTCAAATATTTAAACTTAGAAATGGTTCTTCTTTTCCTCTCAACAGCAACACATTGCACTAGGGAGCCATGTCATAAATCAGTGTAAACACATTTTCTTTTCTGTATGAAAGTTCACATAACTTTCTTGATGTACTTTGCATACAATAACAGTGGAGCCAAAAATGTACTTTGCTTCATCAGATAGGGGCTGTGCTTGCCTGGTCCTGCCTCTTTTCTGTATATCGATGTCTCTTGGCAGAGGTACTTCCATTACGACCTGCTGTCCTGGGGCTGGAGATAAAAGCACCCCGACATTTAGCAATAGTGGATGAGCTAAGTCTAACAAAGAGAATACCTCATTGGTTCGGGGGTTTGGGTGAGGATGGTAAACATACAGTGTGCCTTTCTCAAACCCTATCCTCATGTATACTCGTCTCTTCTTTTGAAATATTTGAGTTCTTTCTAAACAATATGGGATGTGGGAAGAGAATATGATAAGACATCATTTGGAGAAATCCATCAGGGTACAGGCTGACCTTGGGAAGGATTACAGAAGTATAATTTCAGGGTAGTGGTTGTGAGTTTATTAAACAATTTTCTTCAAAGGGGCTTTTGGTAACATTTTTAACTCAATTTTATCTAATCCCTTCTCAAAGGTCTCAGAAGAAATTCGGTATAGTTCCAGGAGAGAGGGGTTGCCTTTCGCTTGGGGAAGGAGGTGAGTGAGAGGGCAGGCTATGATGTGCATAGAAATGGCACTGAGGAGATGTAGGGAGGGGAGAGAGAGGCATGGAACTTTCTAAGAGAAAACCAAAACTTCACATGCTTTTAGAAATTACGTTTCTATTTTATAACTTATTGCCAGTAGACTGGGGCCAATTAACTTATGATAGGTAGAATTAAGTATAGTAAAGAAAAGTTCTGGTATAAAAAAAGAATAACCCTTGGGAAGGAGGGGAAGATTGAAAATACATTCATCCATTAAAAAATCTTTCTGTTTATGAAATTAAAAAGAATTTTCTCACATTATTACTTTCCTTGCTCAACTCAGACACAGTTATTATTCCTTGTGGTATGTGAGAAAGGTGGGTCTGAAAAAGGTATTCCAGATGTGAAATTCAGATTGTGTTGGCAGATGATTCAACCAAAGGCATTTATTCTCTGTGGCTTTCCAAGCCACTCTCCTGGAAGACACACCTGAGGGCAGGCAGATGCGAAGCGTGAGGTGAGAGGAATGAGAAAACCCAGGCTGGCCTGTGGAGAGAAAGAACAGTCTCCTTCGGAGTCCTGTTTGGGCCTCCATGTGGGGCAGCCCTGCCCACCCAGGGGGAGATCTCAGGAAAATCAAAGTGAGAAGTGAATACTGGACATTTTCACGTGGGAATACACTCTCAGGAGTAAAGCAGAGTGTCTGTTGGAGTTGGGATTATAACTTTGGGTATGTGTAAATATCAAACAGAATTTCATAGATCGATGTCTCATTCTTGTGCATTAACAAAATAACCAAACATTATACATAGCGAAGGTAGAGGCAGATATTTCTACATATTAATCAGTCAGTCCATAATGTTTATTGATACAGCAATGTTTGAAGGCTGTGAAGACAGTTGATTAGAGAATAATTTGGATTTCAGATTTGAATACCACTTTTTTTTTTTGCTTTTTTGTTATCCAAGTCAAGGCTTTTCTAAGTGTAATCTGCCATAATTTTCTTGATGTACTTTTCATAATCTGCCACTTATTTCTACTGCTGCTTATATTTATTACAAGTACTAGTAACTGTTTTCTTTAGTAAGAACTTGTGTTAATCCTTAGAGAGATAGAAAAAAAAAAGAATGAGACCAAAGAAGAGATCCTTACCTGCAGGCCAGAGCCAGGTCAGTACCTGGGAACCTTGTAACCAATAAACTGAAGAAAGTTTGGAACTGGAGGTTAAAAATGGCTCTAAGAATAAGTATGATAGTTGATATTAATCGAGTGTTTATTATGTGATAGGTGCTAAGTCTATTACATGTACTCTCTCTTAATCCTCAAATCTGCCCAAGAGATAGAAACATTATCCTTCCCATTTCATGTGTGGGAAAACTGAGCCCTAATGGGCTTTTGCAGCTTGCATGATGTTCCTCTGCTGGCACGCAGCAGGGTTGGGACTAGAATCCTGCTCTGTCTGACTTCAGAGTATGAACTTGACCCCAGAGGCAAAATGACTATATTTCTAATTTTATGAAGATTGCTGTAGAAGACATGATTTGCCCATAAAACACCTTCCGATAAATCCTCTAAACATAGATTCAGGTTTTGCTAAAGTTGAGTTACTAAGGTTATGGAGTGTTAAGTACTGACATAATTCTTTTCTTCCCTGCTCTTCTTGAGCAAAACCCAAAGGTAAGCGAGAACCAAATAACATCTAAGCGCCACAGTGAGCCCAGTGACTGCTTCCTCTTTCTTTTTCCTGACAGTGTGTCTCCAGTTTAATTTACTTCTACAAATATTAATTTTTAAAAACTAAGCATACAATTTAGTGCTATAAGTATTATGGTAAGTGCTGTTAGTTAAAACAAATTAATAAAAGCAAAATACACTTGAAATAATTAGGTAAATATAGGAGATCACATTTGTGTCAAAATAAATAATATAATTCTCCTGTCCAAACAGTTCTTGTGTTGAAATAGCCCCACAAAAAGAATATCCTTGATTTCTGGGTGATTTAATAAAGGAGATACTTTTTCAAATATCTGATTCAAAGAATCAATTCCACCACCACTGGGCTAATAGCCATAGACCCATAACCATAGGGAACTGGCTGAACCATTCTTTGATCCTCAGACTTGGTGCTCAGTAAATATAAGCCTAATAATGAACATATCATAGGTCGAGTTAAGGACATTACTGAATGGCCCCATTAAATCAGATAAATCAGAAAGAAATGGTTTAAGAATTTAGAACCTTCCAAGAAAGAAAATGTAAGTAAGCAGTGGACATTTATAGGTTGTATTTGTATCTACTGCTCATATTAAAATGTAATTGCTAGGATTTAAGAAACTTAAATTCTTATTCTTGATTTTTAAAATATTACATTAATCAACTATACTTTGGTCTAAGGAAGTGGATCTTAAAATGTTTCTGGATTTTTCTTTAGGTCATTATCTGCCCACATTTGGTTTTGGGATCCGTGTCAGTCCATAGTGGTATTACGAAGGTATTTGGAAAATATTTACTTTGGCTTTTGTTTTCCTTGAAGCTTCCGTGGCTTGTGATAAGGCATCCTTTACCTGGTCAGCCCTGTGGGCCAAGGAAAATGGAACCTGAATTCTACCCCTACAGAGCAGCTGTCGGCAAGCAGACTATAGAGCTGCAGTCAATTTAAGGGGATGTAGCAACAATTGTGAGGACTGACCAGGTCTGAAATGAAGGTAACTCGTTTTATGTTGCGGCCGTGCTAAGGTTAAGGAGGAAGCTTATAGGAAGAGAAAGGCTGATGTGACATGCTGTTTGGATTTTAGTCCTGTGCTTCTGCTCTGTCGCATCCAAATCTTCGTAGGGGAATAAATGAAGTCTAGGACCCTCCGTGTTTAATAACCAGCTGGTTTGCAACAAGATTTGAGCACCATTTGTGAGCAACACCATCTCGTGCAAGTGGCCATTATTTCAGAGTTTTATTTAAATTGAAAGTTCGTGAGAGTTTACTTTTGCCTTTAAAGGAGAGGCATTGCTAGGGTCAGCCTTTGTCATTTCCTGAGAAAGGCTTTCTGTTATGACAACCCTCAGTGACCAATAAACGGTCCAGGGTCATGCGGCTCTTAGAGACTAGCTCTACTCTTCAACCTCAGTTTTCCATGTGCTCTTGATCAGAAAGCTCTTCCCTGAAGAGCAAGAGAGTCTGAAGCCAGGAATAGTTTCTGTATGATCTTTCTCAAAAGATACATTTGGTTAAAAAAGCCAGCTTCTGAGACAGTGGTTCCCAGACTTAATACTTATAATAAAAATTAAATGTATCTAACTTACTGAACTCTTCCTAAATTCCCCATACTTTATGTATATTATCTTTTAATTTTACACAATTTCTTCAAGACAGTATCATTGACATTTTATGCACCAGGAAGAATAAACTTATAAAAATTAGGTAATTTTTCTAAGGCCACACAACTGGTCTTTCTCAAAAGCCTTTTCCTAATCTAAGGTCGCTTATAGCAACAAAAAATATTCTGTGGGATGTTGCAAATAGACTCGTGCACATGAACACAGATACATACACATGGGAGCACAGTCTTCCTCTATTCTTTCTCTTGGGTTTAACAATCTCATTCACATCATGTGTAGCTATGGCATGTGTCATGTGTTCCTATGCTACTGAACATGGCTCTAATGGTCTGTGCAGAATGGCACCACCAGAACCTGGGTTGAGAGGTATTGCTTTATATGTAGCAGCAGTGGAATGCAGAAAGCCCCCTGAGCAGAGCAAAGAGAGGGAGTCTGCTGAATTGGACAGAAAAACAACACATGCTACCTAGTCTTCTCATAGCTATAAAAGCAGCTGATGATACTCATTCTGAAAAAGCAGAGGACATCAGGAGAGACATCATATTCATTGGATTTAGGAAAAAATGGCCTAGGCTTCATGCTGGGGTTAAGGGCATAAAGATAAATAATTAGTGGCCCCACTTTCATGAAGATTTTAGTCCCCATGAGGAGGGATAGTGGGTTGAGAATAAATAAATTATTAACCCTAGGATAAAGGAATAAACCATAGAATAGAAGACGGTTAACCAACATGGAGGTTGATTATGCTGGGAGGAGGAAGACTGGGAAGACCTAAGGGTGACAAACAGGTTGGATTTTAAATGTAAATAGGGCCCTGACAGATGTGTAATGTGATGAAGGACATTCCAGGCAGAGATAAGAACAAGAGCAGAGGCATATGTGACAGGCACAGAATCTTCAGAGAGTGTGAACATTCAGACTTAACTGAGAGCATGAGGTGTCTGGGTGAGTAGATGGAGACGGGACTGAAAAGCCATTGAGGGCAAGGTCGTGGCAGGCATTCTATGCCTGTACCTAGAATTTTGAACTTTGTTTTCTAGGCCACGGGTGGTTATCATGGGCTTTTAAGTGGAAACCTTATATGACTCTTCTTGTGATTTTAATTGTGGACTCGCCATCATTGACTTTTGTCTTAGTCCATTTAGTGTCACTATGAAAAAATAGTCGAGGCTGGGTGATTTACAGAGAAAAGAGTTTATTTGATGCATAGTTCTGGTGGCTGGAAAGCACAAGACTGGGCAGGTGCATCTAGTGAGAACCTCGTGGGGCTCCCGCTCATGGCAGAAAGTGGAAGGGGCAGCACATGCAAAGAGATGACACGTTGAGAGTGGAAGAGAAAGAGAGGGACTGAGGAAGCCACACTCTTTTTAATAACCTGCTCTCATGGGAACCAATCAATTCCTGTGAGGGAGAACTCACTCACCCCCATGGGAAGGCACGTAGCTATTCATGAGAGATCCACCCCCATGATCCAAATGCCTCCCATTAGCCTCTTTTCCCAATGTGGCCACATCGGGGATCAAATTTCAACATGCGTTTCGGCAGGGAAAAACCACAGCCACTTGCAAGGTCAAAAAGACTGGAGGTTGCATCTGGCCCCATATTTCACACCATCCCAAATCTGAAGGGGATATAAAAATTTCAGGGGTTCAGTCAGTAAATTTTATTACAATAAAATTTAAAAATAGCTTTTTCCATATGATTCTATACTTATTCTATTTTCCTTTTTTTAAAAAAAAATAAGCAAATTATTTTTCTTTTGGTAATATTGAAGCACTACTTAAAATTACTAATGACAATGCTCAGGTGCTATGAGCAATGGGGAACCTTTCCTTTCCTTCTTTTTGTTCCGACCAACTCATACCATTGAATCATAAGAAATTGAAAAGCCAGTTGATGCCAGAGGTAGACCTGCCATAGGCAGATTCTGAACAGGATATTCAAAAAGGGCTCAACACTTCCTTGATCCCCAAAATAAAAGTAGAAACCACTCCTCCAGCCTTTTGGTTTGTATGGCTTCCACCAGGAGACTATCCTCGTCTTGGTGTAGGAGCAGGAGAGTGAGGCTAGGTGTTGAGGATGGTATCCTAATCCTGTGTCTCAGGTTGACTTTTTGTGTAAGGTTGAGCAAGTCTCTTAATTTTTATGAATCTTGAATATTTTTTATATTTAAGATGGATAAAATATTCACTGCCTCTACCTGCATTATAGTGTTGTTTTTAAGGGACTAATAAGATGATGTTATTTTGGGGAAGTGTAAGTCTTTCTGCAAATACAAATTATTTATGATTATGGTTGTCTGGGTCAGATGGAACTGACTGAGCCCTCCTTCCAGTCTGATGGTCTATTCTCTTCACTGGCCTAGGGAGCATTGGGGTTAATCTTTTTCTTCCAGGGTATAGAGCAACCTGCTTTTGATTATCCACACATGAGCGTGTTATTCATTATACTATTTTATTTTAAGCTTGATGATAGAAATTGCTAGATTTTACCAATATTCCTTTCTTCTCTGCTTGTCAGAACATGGAGCACTGTACTTCTGAGCCCCTTTGCATTTTCTTCCCATTATTAAATAAAATGTTTGTTTAAGGAGATGGAAATATCCATGAAGAAAGTGGTGAGCGTGAGAGCCCTAGAGAAGACCATGCATTCGGAAGAGGTTAAAAAGGATTATGTTTTACTGTGACTACAGCTTCAGACAATGGTCCACAGTTACCACCACTTCTGGGGTCTCAAGTGCAGGAGGAGAAGGCTGTCCATCAGTTCCTTGCATTTGGCCATGGGTGAACTCAACACCTCCTGTTTCTCTCTTTCACCAACTCACTCTCACTCACCTTTACCTACCATCCATCAGCTCCTCTTGTAGTCAAATTTTTCTCAGGCAACTTTTCAATCAGTAAGCAACTATTTTAGAAACTGACTTATTTTTTAATTTCTCTTGCTAAGTGTTATGTATGTTCATTGTCTAATATTAGTACATAGTTGAGTACATTAATAATTCTTTTATATCAGAGTACATGTTTATTACTGTGTAGAAGGAAAATGTAATAATATCTAAAACTATTGTTGGGTCTGTCATACAAACATAGGCACCAAGGAGTGGATTAAGTATTAAATAATTAGACAGTTGGTGGATGGTTAGGTAGATGTTGCAAAGTGTTTCAGTGATGTTTGGGGGAAATTAGTTGGGATTTTTGGAATGGTCGGGAGCACAGTGCTGTTTTAATCTCATTTAAAATAATGAAACATAGGGTCCCAATATATAAATTCACCAGCAGGCTTTCAGGGATAGATTAGATTTAGATAGCAAGGGATTCCTTCATTTAGTTCATAAACTTAAAATTTGTGAGCAATACAAATCTGTTACTAGTTTTGGCTTTTCATAGTGATATGTTCGATTCGGTTATGTCAGCAGGCTGAGAGGAGAATGCAAATCTGTCACGTCTTTGTTATTTTGCTTGTCCTATGAAGCACATTTTAACATCTGTAGCTGAGGAACGGTAAAGAAGAGAATGAGGATGGGGAAAGGGAGTGAGTTCTGGTAATTATTCTTGAAATAACTGAGCGCAGATTTGACATGATAAATTTCCCAGGTATTTGGTAGAGAATATATACAGTGGGGCCTTTTCGACACCTCAGATATTCAACTTGATTTTAATATTAACTTTCTCTAGTGACACACACTGGCTTGGAAATTACATTCCTGTATCCTCTGTTTGACAATGTCGTGGAGTTTATACTATTAATAGACTCTATGTTTACTTTATTTTATTCTTTTCTGTGTACATTCCTCAGTCAACTTGTGGAAAACAATTAAGGGAAAATATAATAACAGTGAATAGATTCAATGCTTCTTACATGACTAGTAAATTAATATCCTATTTTGAGTGGTTGAGATTTTGAGTTTTCCAGGGTTTTTAGCCAACAGTTTTTTTTTTCCCTTTGCAGCCTCGTTTGACTTTAAGGGAATGGCTCCTTTGACGTACATGCGACATGAAGAAGATCAGCTTTCTAGTTTAGTAATGAACAAGAAGTTTTTATTGAATGTGTAATGTCAGGTTTTGTTTATCTAAGTTTCCTTATTTTGTTGACTACTTTACATTGCACCTCAGCCTCAATTCTCCTCCAACTGTCTACATTGCCCAGTAGTGTGTACTCTGGGAAGGAAGTTTGGTATTACCTTAAGCACATGTCATAAATGGTTGAGGCAAGATTTGAGGATAGGAAGCTCAGCTATGAGAAGTCCAGTTTTAAAAGGTTAGATAATTATTTGGAGAGGAGCAAATGAATGAATTGGCTGCATTTAGAAAGCTGGCCTAAGAAAGGGTCCTTCTGCACACGAAAATGGCTGCCTCCTGGTGGCTGTCCTGATCCCTAGTGCGGTATTGTGTTTATTACACTATGTGGTTGATGAATCTTTGTTTCCATTTATTCAGAGTCATGGATGAGATAACAGTCATAATAGTGCATTATATTTATACTTCCCTTTGTATTTTCAAAGAAATTTCATATCATCATTTCTTTTGGAACCAGTTTGGTGAAGTGGAAAGATGTTGGACTAAAGCCAAATAATCTGCAAAGACCAGCTAGTGTGTCTCTTGCTGGAGAATCTTGATGAGCCGATGAGATAATGTGACAGTCCTTGTCATTTTTCTCAAGATAAGAACTTAGCACAGGTCCCTTTAACTCGCCGAGCCTTACTAGCTTTCTCAATAAAATGAAGGGGTTAGGTAGCAACTGGACAGTCTCTGCCCTTCTCACTCTAATATTCTGCTATTTTTATAAACTTTGGTAGGTAAGTAGAGTCAGATGGCTAAAAAATCCTGCTTCACTGAAGAGGAATTGGAGCAAAGAGGAAAAGTGAGTGGGCTGACCAACTGAGGAGAAGAGCCTAAGTAAGCTAACACTTCCCACCCAGCCATGTTCCCTCTTATGCATTAGAGGTTGGTAGGGCCAACTGCAGCCCATGAGAAAGTCCCTGTGTCCCTCAGACATGGACAATCATTCACTGAATGCAAAAGACTTTAGGGTAGAAAACAGTGAATTCAGACTCCAGCTGTACCCTGGAGGAGCTCTGTTCTCAAAGAAATGTTTCCAAAGCTGCATCTCCGGGTAAAATGGAAATCGTTGGAGGTCTGAGCTGCTTGCATCTGTGAAGAGTCATATAACATATGGGCAAGAAGAAAGAATAGCCTTCTAGAGAAGCCAAGACTTGTCAGTCATCCAAGAAATGGGTCTATGGAGATGTTTAAGCTTTGTGTTTTGAATCAATTTTGTTTCCCTTTAAAACCAGTGGTTCTTATCATTTGGAACCATGGACTGCTTTTAGAATTTGATGATGAATAATACAATCATTTTACAAAAACGCACTTTTAACTGTCATGTATTTTTGCAAATAATTTCAATGGGTAAGAAAATCCCCTGAAGACCATACATTGGCCCCTGAAGTGTGGGACTCCATTCTCAGAAATTCCAGTTCATCAGCTATTAAAGAGTTGGTCTCAGGATTCTGAATTTTTAACAAATGCTCTAGAGAATTCTGATTTAAGTTAGCTGGACTAAACACTGAGAAACATTGTCACAGGGATTCCTCACTCCCAGTTAAGAGACACTGCCTCAGACTGCCTTAGAATTCCAGTGTTTCTGAATGTATTCCTGAAGTTAATATCATCTTTCTCATTTCCAATCTAAAAAGAAAACCAAAGTGCCCTGTCAAATGAATTAGCCATATTGGAGCAGAGAACAAACAAAAAGTAAAGAAGATTTTGTTCTGAATGAGCCAGTTTGGCTGGCTTTCTTAGCCTGGCATCGCCAGTTGAGTATTCGATTTTGAAGTCCCTGGGTGACAGGATGCCTGGCTCCATCCCAGTGTGGGCATTCATTAGCTGTGTTGTACAGTAAGAACTGTCATGTAAGAATGAGACCAACCCTGGTTTGCTCCAAAGCAGCATAATCAGAATTGATTGCAGATGGAAGTTGAGATCAGACCCTGAAATGGAGTCTTGAGTAGCAGATCTGTGACCACAGCGATGCTGTCAACAAAGGGCAAATCAAGGTCTCAGTAGGATTAGCATTCAAGAGCGGGTTGAATAGTGGCGTTTGGGCTGCATGGAGGCAAGTGGTTCAGGATGGAGGCTGTGGACAGGTGACAGTGCTGGTCTTATCAGATACCGGCTGGTTTAAACACATTAGACTTGACCGGACACTGGATGGATATTCACCGATGATCTCTTACTACATAGAGGTCCAAGAAATAAAACCTGTGTGGGTAGTAACATTTGTCCATCTTATTCCTGATAACTACTTTTTGATAATGACTTTACATACAAATAGTGGATAGCTCTTTCTACGTAGTTTTCATTAGTAATATTCTTTATTAGGGTATTGTCTAGTTCAGTGGTTGGAAAAATTTACAGTGCTCAAGTGTAAAATATTTTAGGCTTTCTGGGCTACAATACTGTCTCTGTTATATACTCATCTTTTAAGAATAATC
This sequence comes from Lemur catta, assembly GCF_020740605.2. Lineage (NCBI taxonomy): Eukaryota > Metazoa > Chordata > Mammalia > Primates > Lemuridae > Lemur > Lemur catta. The sequence goes on along the minus strand of NC_059128.1, from coordinate 74,209,822 downwards.
CTTTAATAATGCAAAAACTATTCTTAGTTCTCTGGAAGTACAAAACAAGGCATGGGTTGGATTTGGCCCCAGGCTAACCCTCTTTATCCCAACAGTAATAGGCAGATTATTTTGTATTTACATGGTATTTGATATTTTCTGATAGGAAATATAGTTCAGTGGGGGCAAACAATCAGTTTCTAAGCAGAAGTTAACAATCAATAACTTACTGAAGTTTCTCATTGAGAATATATCCCCTTATGTACTGATAGGAGGGTTTCATGCCATAAACATGAGAAGTAGTGTTTTGTAAACTTGAGTCCTCCTAATATTAAAACTGTAAAGAAAGGGTTGAATCAGGCCACATAATTGGAGGTGAGTGGCAGGTGAGCAAATGAAGCTTCATCTGTATTTACAGCCATTCCCCATCGCTTGCATCACCACATAAACTCCACCTCCTGTCAGATCAGCAGTGGTGTTAGATAGGAGCCCAAACCCTACTGTAAACTGCACATGTGTGGGATCTAGGTTACATGCTCCTTATGAGGATCTAATGCCTGATGATATGAGGTGGAGCTGAGGCAGTGAAGCTAGCACTGGAAAGCGGCTGCAAATACAGATTATCGTTAGCAGAGAGGTTTGCACAATCAATGTAATGTGCTTGAATCATCCTGAAATCATGCCCCCCCACCCCCATCTGTGGAAAAATTGTCTTCCATGAAACTGGGCCCTGGTGTCAAAAAGCTTGGGGACCACTGCTTTACAGGCTCTAATTTTAAAAACTAGCTTATTTTTGCTTACATTGAAAAACTATAAGCACATTCTGGATTATCTGGATGATTATTTGATGACCTAAGTACTTCCATGAGTTTTCCTTAAGTGCTGGTAGACATTTGAACATGAGACCCTTTGGAGTCTCAGTAGGATGACTTTAACTGTTGCCATATAATGAGACTAACACAGATATAAACTTCACAAATGCCACGTAGCATCATAAGCATTTTGGAAGGACTTTAACAGAGAAAAACAGTTGCATATTGATTCATCACATAACACAAGGTATGCATAGTACCAAACTAGAAAGACCCTGCAACATAGCTGTCAGTTCCCTATCCTCCCTGGAGCAGAAGAAGTTCACTTTCAGCCAAACAGCATATGGGTCATATTCATTTAATTTAATTTGAATTCTGATCATGGCATATTTAACTTGTAAATATTCATACAGTTTGTCCTGTTATGAATATGTGTGTGTGCACATGCGACTTGAATCACCCCCAGGGGTGTTAGGAGACTGTCATGGTGGTCAGTGTAAAAATCATTAGGGCCAGGAACAGGGTGGTTGCAGTGGAGATGGTTAGAGCAGGTCTGTGCTGGTCCACTGGGGCCGCTCAGCACCGTGGAGAAAGATGCCCCTTCCTGTGGGCAGGTGCCGTCTGTGCCAGGGCACAGGGCCTGGCCAGCAGTGATCAGCTGGGTTTTAGCCTCACTGATCCCCTCGGCGGAGCACTCTTGTCCAGGGATATGTTCCTATCCTGAGTAAGGGGGATGGATTTAAGAGATAACATGGAAGTCTAATCTTTGGGACTTAGGGGCCAATTAAACCTGGAAGTCAAGGATTGCTCCCTAACTTCTGTGGCTTTGGTGACCTATTGCTTTAAAACAATACCTGACTTATTGATTCTTTCAGAACAATCACTGTAATTGGCATTAACTTTTGAACAGCTTTGGTACAGTCAAGAAAAACAAAACTGAAGAAGAGAGCATTGAAGGGGGGAAGCAGTGGCAGCACTAGGCGTGCACAAGAGCGACCCACACTGCAAAGCAGAGGCCTGAGGACGTGGCCACTTCCTCTTTCCTGTGGGCATGAGGCCACAGTGCCCCCTACTGCCTCGCGTGGATCTGTTCGAATACGCAATGGTGTGGTGGTCTCTTGACACCAGGATGGAGCAACTTTTAATGGTCGTTTCATTCTAGGCGGACCTGTCGCTGGGTGCTGAGAAGCAGGGAATGTGGCTGAGTGAAAATGCGAGGGCTGCTTCCGTGGGCAGCGAGACCATGCAGATTGCAGGCTTGCTCAGCCCTCTCTCTATTTTTCAACAGAAGCACATAGAGCTATTTAATTTATCCAAATAAATAATATTTACTTATTTTACTTATTTAATTTATAGTAAGTGCTGGGTACTCACTAGCCTTGCGAAACCAAGGGTGGCAGGGATATAAGAGGACTAGAAGCAATATTCCTCAACGTTTGAGAGATGATGCCTAGCTGGGGAAGCAGAACACACACGTGGCACACTGAGAACACGTGAGGATGCAAATGCAACTAGTTTACTACTGCTGAGGCCTAGAAAACCTTCTCAGAGTGAGGACATACCACCTTGTCGGTAGGAGCAGTGCCAAGTAAAGATGAAATCAGGACGCGCACATGTGTATGTGTTTTCTGTTGAATATGGGAGTGAAGATTAACTTGCAAAGGGGTCGTAGAGGAGGGTAAATTAGGTCCACATTTTTGAACATGGGGAGGAAGGGGCAAGAAAGGCTTAATGGGAAGGAGAGCAAGTTCAGAGGTAAGAATGAGTGAATGGAGTTCAAACATAGCAAGAAGAGAGGTCAGCGATATCTCCCAGGACACAAAATACTTGGAAAGTGTTTCCATGCCAGAGGCCTCCAAGCACCAAGAACATGGAGGTGCACTGCCCCATTAGTGGGGGGTTCTTAATACTGATCCAGGCTTTTGCTTGCTTGGGGCCTGATTACTATAATACTTGGTCTAATTCTTTTCATTTTGAGCCTGCAGGCTTAGGCATAGCTGAGTAGCTGGTGTGCATTCTTATCCTCTAGCGATAGCACTTTAGCTATGATTCTTTGAAGCCTAAAACACATGGAAAATAGCTCTCAATCAATATCCTGGAGATCTCAATCAACTTGGTGTTTTGTTCAGTTGTGTTAAAAGAGATTTAAAGACATTTCTTCATGGCATCCTTTCCCCATAATTGCAGATATAAAATGCAGCCCCAGAACAAGTGAGAAAACACCCTCAGAAACAGTTGAGTGATGAAACTTGAAGTGTTTCTGGCATTAATAGGCTTTGGTGGGATTAGCTTAGTAATAGTTATATAATGTGTGATATGTGGCAATGAAAATGCTAAAAGGCCCAATTGTTGCATCCTAATGGACATACTTTTAACATAATGATACATTTGTCTCATTGTGGTGTTCATATGTATTTAAATGAAGGATACTAATCACCATTGCCATGGCGAGCTTAGCTGTCAGGGGTCACCTTGCAGTCCTGCCTCAGACAGTTGGTGCGTGGAGCATAAGACACCTGGGCCAGGGAGCATGTGGCCCATGGAATGACATTGCCTGTGTTCATCTCAGCTCCATCACTTGCTGGGCAAATTTGGGTAAGTGACTTAACCATTCTCTGAGCCTCAATTTCTTCATCTATAAAATGGGGGTCATATTAGCATGTCCCTGTAATGAGGGGGATTAATGGAAATAACGTGTAAACCACATACAACAGTGTTAGGCACAAAGTGAGTGCTTAATGGATAGTAGTTTCTTTATTGTTGTTGGACTTGTTACCCTCCTGAACTCCATGTATTCAGAATTTAAAATCGAGATTATTCTTTCCAAGAATGTTTTAAAACTTATAGAGCTGAATTCTTCCCGGAAGACAGAGTAAAAGGACACCATTTCAGAAGACTTAATGTATCTCAATTAGAAACATAGTTCCTAAACTGGTTGTAATAGAAAACTGGCAATAACAGAAGACAGTATGAGGGTCCACAAAAAATTAAAAATAGAACTACCATATATGATCCAGCAATCCCACAGCTGAGCACATATCCAAAGGAAATGAAATTAGTATGTCAGAGAGATAACTGCACTCCCATGTTTATTGCAGCATTGTTCACAATAGCTTAGATAGGGAAACAACCTAGGTTTCCATCCATGAATGGAGAAAGAAAATGTTACACACACACACACACACACACACACACACACACACACACACACAGTGGAATACTATTCAGCCTGGAAAAAAGAAGAGAATCCTGTCATTTGTGACAATGTAGATAAACTTGGAGAACATTATTTTAAGTGAAATAAGCCAGGCCCCAAAAGACGAATACCACATGATCTCACTTATGTGAAATCTAAAATAGTTGAACTTGTAGAAGCACAGAGTAGAATGGTGATTAGCAGGGCCCGGGGATGGGGGAAAGGGAAGATGTAGGTAAATTTCAGTTAGACAAGAGGAATAACTTCAGGAGCTCTATTGTACGACATATACTTGAAAATTGCTAATAGAGTAGAATTAAAGTATTCTCACCATTAAAAAATGATAAGCACGTGATATAATGTATTTGTTAATTAGGTTGATTTAGCCATTCCACAGTGCAGACATATTTTGCTGTATGCCATAAATATATACAATTTTTTATTTGCCAATTAAAAATAATTTTTTAAAAAATGAGAACATGCCTGTGGCTTTAGAACAATGTGAATAGGGCTGCTAAGATTAAAAAAATGAATATTTTTGTCTGTTCTGACCCAGATAGTTAGGTAGACTGAGAAATGCCATGGATATTAATTACTTGAGGATAAGAGAACCACAAGAGGGAGATTGATTTGGCTGACCCATTGTTGTCCTTTGCTTTTGTCCAATAGAGGTTTCTAATTATTTATTTTTTTACTGAAAAAAAAATCCACAGCAATGTTAGCGATGAAGTATGACACATAATTGCTGGAGAAAACGACCTGCAGATCACTGGACTATGCACAAACACGGCTTGCTTCTCACAAATATCAAATTCACATTTACCCACCAAATAAGTTCAGATCAGATGTCTTCTTTTGACATTTCATTTGCTTTTCCACAAGCCACAAAAGACAGCTGTCATCATGAGCTTCATCAAAACCTGAAAGAAGTAGCTAAAAAATTGACACCATTGACATCAATGGTAACTTTTAGGATATTCAAGCCTGAAAAGAATCCCTTAAAACTTAACTTCCTTTTGAGACATAAGGTAACAGAATCCTAGAATTGCAAAATGCTAACAAACAGAATTTATTAAAAACTGAAGGTTAATTAAAACAACCCAAGTCATGAGCTATTTCTAAGTTTTATAGAGATGTTTTGAATAGTTTAGAAGTAGAGACTGATGCTAAGTCAAAGTGCCCAGTCTATTCAGAGCCCTGTGAACATCCAAGACAACCACAAAAATGCTGAAAAGAGTCCACAGCCTTGAATTCAGAATCTGCATGACTGTGCCTATTGTTTGTGAATGTGGCTCGAACTAGAGCTCAAACCTCGAAGAATGAAACCTGCCTGGTAAAGAAGGTACCATGAGTGGCTTCTGGAATGGCAGTGACCCAAACAAATTCTGGAGGATTGAAAAGGCTCCAAGACACAAAGTTCAAAGATTGATGTTAGGTAGCTTATGTTAGTGGTTGATGTATCGGTCTAGTGTGGGTGGGGCAGGATGTAAAGTCTTCTGCTCAAGTGGAATGAGAAAGTTATCCGAGATCCTGCCATTAAGTATTATAGTTGCACATCATCTTGGCTCACTCTGAATCTCTCAGTGGTTCTGTTTCCTTATGGGTAAAATGTGAGGAGAGTGATTGCCACTGCCTCTCCCAGAATTAATGAGGTGGTATTCACAAAGAGCATTGTACTCTTAGGAAGGAATGCTCTGTGGCAAGACATTATAGAGCAATAACATTAAGCATGTTTAAAACATGTGCCTGCTGTTACCAAATGGGTGCTACGGCTGAGCAGTCTTGTATCTCGAATATGAACCAATGCATATGGAACTGCTTAAGGGGAACAGATGATGGGCTAAATAAATGAGATAGTTGATTATTATACAGAAGGTAGTTCATGCTTAAAAAATGCTTTATTCCTGCTATTTCATCCTCAATGCACGGAAGACATACTTGAGCAATCCCATTTAGATAATCACTGGCCATTGATGACGGAAATTAGAAATAGAGGAAAAGATTGGGTCACTGAATCTGTTTCCCGGGAGAGCATGGAAGAAGCAATTTCAGCAACAATGCGTAGATGCTCCTGCTGTGTGTTAAGCCAGCTTCATAAACTTGCCTCTGTAATTGTGGCTGTGATAAATGCCAGACTGAGCCTGGGATTGGCCACCCCTGGACTCACTCTTCATAGTTGCCTAGAATCTTTTGTACCAAGACTGCATTGGAAACCTCCAGGATCCATGAGTAAAGAGCAAGGCTCTGAATTCAGAGTGGCACCTGTGGATGTCCCACCTTTCTTGTGCAAGTTATTTAAACACATTTCTGTTCATTAGGCAAATAATATGCCAACTACCTCCTAAAGAGCATCTGTTCCTATATTTGGGAGTTCTGGGATCCATTTTATGATCCACTTGCTGAAATCGGGTAACTTCGCTTCCTTAACTAAAATCTCATTGCATTTAGGACAAAGATCCCTTTTTTTTTTTTTTAAACTATAGCTGGATTCTAACCTCCTTTTGACCAGGGCTACCCCTTGTTCACCATGCTCTAGGTGTGCTTGTGGGATCATTCCCATCCTAAGCCTTGGTCCTTGTTGCTGTTTCTGGCTAAAGTGCTTAGCCACAGATCTCCACATGCTAGCTCATGTCTAGCTCAAATGTCACTCAGATAGGCCTTCCCTAACCACCTAATCTAAAGTCCTATTCCCCCACTCTTTATCATATCATCTCCTTTTATTGTTTTTCAAAGCACTTACACTAACTGTAATTATTTTGTATATTTTTTCTTTGACTATTATTTCCTCCTCATGAAAGTAGAGAGCTTGATTGTATTCACCACTCTGGTAGCCCTGTGCCTGGAAGAGTACCTGGAACATAGTAGATTCTCATTAAATATGATTTCAGTGGATGAATTAATCGGCAACATTCACAATTTGGACTTCCAAACTCTACATAGTGATAGGTTTGCTCTGAGAAAGTCTTTTGTCTAATGTGTAGTTAAGATAGTCTGGGATCATTTCATTCATTAAAGCTTAGCTTTAAGGGCAAGAGAGAACTTACAGAGTATGGGATCTAGAGAGACAGCTATTTTTGGAGTGATTAAACACAAAAAAACTTCTTACTAACTTACTTCTGGTATTCTAGAGATATAGAGAGTGGCACAAGAGACCAGAGATCAAACCTCAATTTTCACCCTTCTTAACAGAACATTTAAAAAATCTCGACCTTTCTGACTTTGTATTCTCATACACTGTCTGCCTGATCTATATCTAGAGAGTGTTATTAATATGAGGATCAAGTGAGAAATGAAGCTGAAAACTCTCTGAAACCTTTAAAATACTTTTGGATATAAGACATCACAGTTTACACATGAGCATCTTGAGTGATTTATCTGGTGACTCCTGACTTCCTCACCAGGTGATCATTTTTTATTCCTTTCTGTATCTCAGTTCCCAGTCCAGTAGAAATTTAATACATGATTGAATGAATTAACGAGTGGATGCTATTATTATTTCTATGTTTCTCTTGGCCAACTCCTCATTGTAAACATTATTGGCTTTGTATTTATTTTCACTTTCTTTTGTAAACTATTGCCCATTAAATCAAACATTTTCATAGAGACATCTTTCATTTAAGTTAATTTCAGTTTGATTGTGACTTTTGCCGCTGTCTATGGTCTGGACATGGGTTTTCAGCTTCGCAAGGCACCGCCATAAGGGAGAATGGGTGTCTGTTCAATAAGTAGAGTAAAGGGCAAGAATCACACTGGCTGCGGCCCATACCCTTCTGGGGTGTGGACTCAGGAATATTTGAGGCTTTTTACTGCTAATCACAACCCTAGCCCACTCTAATCTATGTGGTGTAACCATTAATGAAACTCTGAAGTCAAGACCTTAGTGAATCATGTCCTAGTCTGTTGGGCAATACCTTTATTTTGGGATTTGGGTTATTTGTAGATTGTCCTTTTTTGGTATAAATGAGCAGTGCTGTTTATTTCCATTTTGCAATAAAAAGCTACTGGCTATTTAGCCAGAAAGCAAATATTTTCACTCTGAATTGCTTTCTGGACATTTTTCCAAGAGTGTTTGATTTGAAGCTGTGAAACACATTATCCCCTTCCCTCCTTCCATCCTCCCCCCACCCATTTCCTTTTAGGTGGATCAAAACCAATGCTTCAAAAAATAAAGCCAGTATTCTTTGATTGCTTCTTTACCGTATGAAAGCATCAGAGAGGCTGAAATAAATGCCTGTTTGGTCCCCAAATGCTGCCATCCAGGAAAGTCTGCCAGCCAACCAGGTGTTCCAGAATATTTTGCCTTAGGGCCAGCCTGCCCAGGGACTGGCATTGAAATATGTCTGGGCTTTGGTATTTTCTGTGTAGCTTAAAATGCTACCTTTGGGTACATTTATTGGGATGCATAAGAAATGTTGGACTATCTGCACAGTGATAAAGTTATGTGTGTCTTAGACATGTTCTCCAATCATAGAATATTTCTTTTACAAACCTTTGGATCTCTTAGGTTGTTTTTAAAGTTAATTTTGTATTTTTCCACCTGAATGCACTCTCCACTCTCAATTTATTTTACTAAATTTTTCTAGTTTGTTTGTTTCTTCATACATTGAAAACCTTACCTCCAAACCTATGCCTTTACACAATAACATACTCACCCATCCACACACATACACACCCCGCACATACACACCAAAACAAATTTTAAAACCTTAAATTTCAGAGTTTGATTTCATTTCCAGCTGAATTTACTATCAGTAGCCTGGCAGTCCTTTATTTTAGTCATTTCCACCCTGCCTGGTTAAACTCAAGGCGCTCAATTCCTGATTGACTCATAGTCTAGGTATTTAGTAGGAGATTTGAATCTTTCCTTTTATTCTGGTGACATTGCTTAGCTATCCCCTGCCATTCTTGACATAGCTGATAATGGCAGCCTTCAAAAGACTTTTTTCTTACTTTTTAATCACAACAAATGATAGCAGTTCAATTTTAAAAAGAACGAAAGAAAAATAATAATTCCAAAAAGAATCAGCATGAACAAAACAACAATAAATTGCAAATTTGTAGAAATAACTTGGACATTAATATATCAGATTCCTCAAAAGTGAGTGAATATTTTTTCTTATTTTTTCCTAGTGTCCTCAAAGTATTAATATAATAGAAGATGAAGGATGCATTGCAGGTGACTAAAATACACTGACCTATTTATTATAGGGAGCTGACTCAAACCTTTGGAATATTTTGAGTGGTAGGAAAAAAATAAGCACAATTCTATTTTCTGAGTTTTAAAAATGTCTGAACCCCATAGAAGACCCCGTAAGACCTGCTTTACCTCTCCTGAATCCATAATGTACATTGGCAAATTAAAGGCTTTGAGAAGCCCTGTGGTTAAAAAAAAAAAAAAAAAAGTCCTGTTTGACTTGATATCACTCACATTTATTAGACCATGAGGTTCTCTTCTCATAGAATAAGAATTTTAATGTATCATAGACAATGTCCCCAGAACACAGTAGAAGGAAGCAGAGAGTGGGCATAGTTGGGGCACTGTCTCTGGGGGGTGATGAGCAGGAGAGGACAGAATCAGAAGCAGTAGAGTTCTATGGCTTCCAGCTGGAACCTCAGGAAAAAGGCTTCCAAGGTGTTGAGGGTGAGCCTCTGCCCACAGAGAGGGCAAGACTGAGGCAAAGGACAGAGGGACAGGGGCTGAGACGCCCCACATGACCCTGAGCAGACATGCATGAAGGCTCACTCTTCAGTTAAGTTCGGCTTTTCCAACTTAGTTGGACATTTGAGTTATACAGTTGTTCTGTTCTGCTATAAAGACACTTAACTGAGTTTCTAATATATATATATTTACTCTCTCTCCATATATATGGAGTCAAACTACCTTCCTGACTCATTAATTCAGTAATTACTCAATATATCCCTTGTGAGTATTCATAATCATATTGTTTTAAATAGGTTTGAATTATGTGTCATTGTTTTCAATTTAAACTACAGTAATTAGATTTCCTACAAATTACACCACACTCCCCCCGCCCACCCCCCCGCCCCATATATCTGTTTCTCATCCTGTGGTGACAAGTTATTGTGGACCTGGTCTACATAAGACAGCTGCCCTGCAGATGTTCCAGAATTGTATTAAGTGCTCTACACATAAATGTTGGCTTACAGGAATCTGAAGTTCTCACCCCAATCCCAAGCACTTTAACTCTTTATTCCCCTTTGATTTACTTTTAAACTGAATGATTAAGGAACAATATGGAAACCACATGTAAAATACCCAGTGAGTTTTGTTTTTCTTTTTTCTTTTTTTCTTTTTTCATACATAAAAACAATGGTAAAAGCCAATGCAGAAATACTGGGGTCAATCAGCGGTTTACTTTGAAGCTTACCAGGGACACTAGGGAAATTTGCTAGTACATGGATCGTGTTTGGAAGAGTCAGATCAAAGGAAGAAACATGGAGCGCCAGACCCTGGCATCTCCTAGGTTTGGATGTTCAAAGTGCAGATCTAAAGCAATTTTCATTCCTTGTCCACGTTGCATTTTGTGTCACTCTTCTCCTTTAAAAAGTCCTTGGAATTGAAAGCATGTGCTCTGTGTGAACAAAGATATAAACTATCATCACATTTTAAGAATGAAATTGTCAAGTAGCCTTGGATTTAGATTTTATTTGGGGATTCATTGATCCTCGGAAAGGTTTAAATCCCTGGTAGTGATGCATTTCTTGTCCTTCACCCTTTCTACATATATCCTCAATTTTACTTCACTTTTAATTATTTTTTTCCTTCATTTTCAAGGGCCCCTGAAGAAATAATTGTGTGTAACTCCACTCTTGTCGGAGGCAATGAAGGAAAGGTTAAATGGGACCCTCTGGTGAGACTGGGTATGAAAAATGCACCGATATGCAAGTGGCCCAGAGTTTGTAGCTGCTAAGATGCTGTAGTTCTCAGGATGACACAGCAATCTGTGGCAAGCCTGTGACCTTCTGACGTTCCAGATGGAGGCATGGAGTGTTCTCACGGACAACATTTCAGGGAGGGTGTGACAACACTTGCACTCCAAACGCAAAACCTGGTGAGGAGCTTGAGTGTAATAAGGCAGAGACAAAGATCTGTGCCTTCATTACCTATGATTTTTCAGACCTTGTCACAGACCCCAAACCCAGGAAAGAGTAGAATCTCTTCGTCTTACCTTCCACTGCCATATCTTCCTTCTATTTCTGCTCCCTAAAGATTTTGGGAAGAGCGTCTAAGTCTGGTAAAATGGTAGATATGTTTCTCACTTTGATTCTCATAATATTAATAACACTCCCGAGGCTTTCTAAAAGGCCAACACCTTGAAAAAGTATGTCGGACAGCTTAGTGTTGGGAATGTTTGGATTGCTGGAGGAAGCTTTGGTTGGTTTTGGTTGTGCATTTAGCATTTAATTTGAAAGCAATTTTCCACCTTATTTTCTAGAAGAAGATTTAGTATTAGATAATCATGCTGCAGAGCTGGGGTAACTTTCAAAAAGGGAACATGTGGCCAAGATTTGTTTCTATTTACGTACCTGGGCAAAGCTCTGGCCTCATACAAATCAGTTGTGACAAGTTCATTTGGGCTCTGTATTTGGATGCCACGATATCATTTCCCCTTGTATTTCATGATTCCACCACTCCAGGGCTGGAGTCACTTATTTTATGAGTATTCATGGTAACATCTTCAATTTCAGTTTCCATAATGGGCCCATCTGAACTCCAGTATTAGTTTCTTTTCCCTGGGAAAAACACAAAACCATTTGTTTGATCCCTTGAGTTGTCAGTTCATCAATAAGCCAGGCTCTGTGCTTTGGGACAGTTCAACAAATAGTTTTGCCACTGACCACAGAGTTGGCTGAAATGATCCTTTTCTGCAGAGAGCACAGGAGTGATCCAAATCAGGATATATGGGGAATGGTTTCTTTTGCCATGTGCATTTTACATAGGATCATGTAACTGCCACACCAGCAGGCCCACTCATTCACCCTATCAGCCACAAATGGAGCACATTTTGGGGAAAAAAAGTAGCTAAATTCAAACAACACAAACGGCTTATGTTTTCTCTTGTCTCTGCATCCTTGGATCTTGGGCATTAAAATCTTTGTTTTTGTTTCTTAGTCAAAAACCTCCTAATATTTCTTTCACTTTAAAATTTTCCAAAGCTCACAGTGTGATAGCAGTCTCTTTACACATCTGTTCTTTTTGTTTAAAAATTAAAAAAAAAAAAAATTCCTCCCCACCCAGTTCAAACTTTTATTTTGTTAATCTTGTGTTATTACTTTTTTCACTAAGGTTCATTTCAATTGTCTCAATGATTTGGAATAAAATTAATTAACATGTATATATAAAAGGTCATATCTGAATAAAAATCTGTTTGACTGTTTTGACCATATGAAAACTACTTAGTAAATAGGTTGATGCTCTCTAAAAAGCCACATGATTTGGGTGAAGCCTCTACTTTTCTGTTAGGTATTCGTATCCCACAGACGAATGAGCAAATATAGGACTAAAAAGGAATTTCAGCTGAGAATAGTTACAGATTTTTTTTCCATGACTAAGAAACATGGCATTGTGAGAATATTTACAACTCAGTTCTTCTCATTTGTTTTTTTTTTTTCTTCTTTAGACTGCTTAACACATCATTCTGGTGGATATTCTATTCATTAATACCCCCCTCCCCTTGGTATTTGATTTCTTTGAAATTCGTGCTCATTTGTGACAATGCTGGCCAACATTGTGAGCAGAATGAGTCACTCACAGTCTTTGGTTTTTGTCTTCATGTGTTCTAACGTGATGAAGTATAGAAGAACCATGAGAAACCAGAGTGAGTGGGGAAGGTTAGTGGAAAGTCGTTGCTTGCTGCTGCTGTGTGAAGTCTCACACAGGTGGCCCTTCTAGCCAGCGATTTCAAATGATGCTTCATTTGTCAGTGTGGAAAACCAGAACAGGCATCTGTTCAGAAATGCCGGAGCAACAGCTTTTTTTTTTTTTTAAACTGGCTATTTTCTTGGGAACATCTAGAAGTGAGGAATAGGAGAGCGTGCTGATTTTGAAGAGGAAAAAAAGCCAGTCTTTATGTCAGCACCTCAGGAATCCACCTGTAGCCCATCCCCTGTAACCTAAGGAGCCTTGGCAATCATGTGTTTCATGATTTGAAGGACTTTGTGAGTTACAGAAGTTAAAGGCAGATCTGCTGTCAGTGTGCATCCATCCTTTCTTGTATCATAAGACTGTCGGGGGCAGGTTTGTGTTTTGTTATTTCTGAATCCTGGAGGATGGTTAATAAAGAAATAATGACATTACTAGTAATATTGGTAGCTAATGATTATTGAGTGTTCACTATAAACCAAGCAATATACTAGGAACTTTATATATATATTATTACATTTAATCTTGATTATGATTCTACAGAGTTATTATTATTATTACCATCTTATAGACAAAGGAATTGAGGATTAAAGTTTATATAACTTGCCCCAAGTCACACAGCTGGTGTAGTGGGTTGAATAGATTTGCAAAAGATATGTCTGGTACTTATGAATGTAACTTATTTGGAAGTAGGATCTTTGTAGATGTGATTAAGTTAAAGATCTGAAGATGAGATAATCTTGGATTCAGGGTGGGCCCTAAATCCAATGACCTCTCTCCTTATGAAAGAAAAGGCAGGGGGATTCGAGACACACACAGAGAAGACCTTGGGAAGATGGAGGCAGAGATTAGAGTGATGCATCTACAAGACAAGGAATGCTGAAGACTGCTGGCTACCCACCAAAGCTGGGAGAGAGACATGGAATAAATCCTCCCTCGGAGCCTCCAGCAGCAACCAACACTTCCAACACCTTGACTTCAGTCTTCTGGCCTCCAGACCTGTGAGAAAATAATTTGTGTTGTTTTTAAGCCACCCAGTTTGTGATAATTTTTTACAGTGCCCTGCAAAACCATTACTGCTAGTGAGTGATGAAACCAGCATTCCAACATGGCACCAAAGCCCATGGTTTCCACCCTAGTCTTTGTACACTCCCAGTATTGATTAGGCCAAAGTTATGTTCATAATAAATGTTTAATACATATTTCTGGATTTAAATTCTTTTGAAAGAATACAGATGGGTGAATTTTGATTCTTCTTATTTCTTTGAAAAAATGTTAGTAAAAGAATACATGTGCAGTAAAAATGGCTGTATTTTTTGGTGCTAGCCATTTGGAATAACTATGGACATGCTCTCAGAAAATTTCCTCTTTGTTCACATAAATAACAGACAATTATAATCGTAAAGATTTGGTGTTTTTAGATTCACTGATCAGGCATTTGCCAAAACCCTCCTGAAGTGACAAGATCACCTTGAAGCCTTCCAGCCCCACTCCACCAATTGGTGCAGTCCCAACCCAGAAAACTCCCCCAAATCTCTCTCTAGCAGTATTCCTCCCACTGATCGCTGCTTTTCTCCTCAGTGGAGATGATCATCTTAGTTTAAAAACCAGTGATGGCCTCATTTTATCTGGGCCTTCAGTTTGCTCTGCAGAAATATAAAGGGTGGAGCAAGTTAATACTGAAGGAGATGTGGAGAGGAGAGAGGGAGGGCAGAGTCTCAGGTGTCACCCACACCTGCAGGGCAAGTGTGAGAGGAGAAGGAGTTGTCAGGAAAATCACTGAAGGAGGAATACAACATTTGCTTGTGCTACATGGTTAAATAAAGTAGGTGACTTGAACTTTTTCTGCCATCAGTGATTACTCTGAAAGAGTGGATTTTTAAAATGACGGTTCTTATTCTTTCTTAAGAGCCAGTCCTGAAAGGACCTGAAGAGAGCAGAGGCATGGGTCACCCTCCTCCTTGATTCGCATCAGGTTTTGGTCTTGGTAAGAAGGATTCTTGTCCTGTGCCCTTTGTCAACACCATCCTGTGGCTTTGAGCATCAGACAGAAAAGCCATCCCACTCACTGACCCATGGAGTGTACAGTGACTGTGAAATCGCACTCTGCTAAAACCAGTGACTTTTTTAGAGTAACATTATTGAAATGGTAGGACATTTGGATAGCTTTCCCCACCCCAAAGCCATTTGTATCTTTTTTTGTAAAATCTACTCCTCATCATAACTCCATAAGGTTGGCATTATTATCCCTATTTTTCAGATGAGAAATTGAGAGGTGGGGAAGTTGAGTGGCTTTCCAGGTCACATGGCTCTCAAAGAACTTGGTGATTCCCCGGGGTATTTCCTGATCCCTCTAAGTAAATGAGTAGTTGGGAGCTGAGCTCCTCCACTTCACCACCCTGTAGGCTGTTGGAAGCTTATTGAAGGTGGTGCCATTGTTAACAACAGCCGTAGAAATGCTTGAAGGGTTGCATTAGCAGACTAAAAGCACAGGGAAGGAAAATTGATTAAATATCCATTTCATTCCAGGAGAATTATATGTGTCTAGTTATAGAAAATGCCTTGGAGCCGCCAAGGTTTACTTTTTATTTCTCATCTCCCTGGGGGAAGATAAACTAGAGATTTT
This sequence comes from Lemur catta, assembly GCF_020740605.2. Classification (NCBI taxonomy): domain Eukaryota; kingdom Metazoa; phylum Chordata; class Mammalia; order Primates; family Lemuridae; genus Lemur; species Lemur catta. Next base: position 74,194,325 of record NC_059128.1, on the reverse strand, counting down.
TTTAAAAAAAATACTGTTGACATTGTTAAATTCTAAACCTCCCTCTGCTCATACCAGCAACTTTCCAAAAGCTAAATGTGAGCAATTTAGGCATAGGTTCATAAGACAAAGTGAATCCACTAATATACAGTTGTCCATTTTCCCAGCTGTTAAAGTGCAGATTTCCAGGAACTAAATTAAAATCGAAGATTGCCAGCAAGTATTTCCAACCAACTGTGTTTTGGTTCCTGAGCTTAAGGAGGATGTGGTTAAAGAACTGTAAGAATATTTTTTATCCTTGCAGAGAAATGCCCCTTTAGAGATATAGATAAAATACTTTATTCCCTTTTAGTTATCTTATTTTTTGTCTTTATTATTTTAATAACATTTTCTTCAATTAAAAAAATTGAGTCATTTTAAATAAAAGCCTAAGGAAGAGAATAAAAATTACTTGTAATTCCACCATTTGAGTTCCACTATTTGAAGATAACTTCTGGTAGCATTCTAGGGTATATCCATCTAGTTAGTTATGAGTGTGTGCATGCGTATGTATGTGTGTGTGTGTTTGTGTGTGATTTTACAAAACAAGACCACACTATTTTTTTAAAAATGACTTTTTGTTCACTCAGCCATATATTATGAACATTTTTCCCACATCACTACTCTTATATGACATCATTTTAAGTGGCTTTATACATTTACTTAATTTTTATTGTTTTACATTTTTGAAATAGGAATAATACATAGTTAATATTCACATACATAAATCTTAGAAAATATATCTGATTAATTTTATTGGAAGAGTGCTTAAGAGCATGCACATTTTTAAGGCTTTGGATACACATTCTACCCTCCTAGAAAGTAGGAAACATTTTCACTTTTTATCAGGAGCAAATTAAAGCCCCAATTTCCTCACACCCCAACCAGAACACTTTGTTTCAGTCTTTGCCAATTTGGTAAGCAAAACATGATATTGCATGCTTAAAGTTATGTCTATTATTAGGAAGAATAATAATTCATTTGTTATTCAGTCATTTCTGTATTTGTGAATTGTCTGTTTAATATAGTGAGCATATTTTTAGGGTCTTTATTTCTGTTGTTTTTGTTGCTAATTTCTAAGTGCTGTGTAATTGAAGACCATAATCCTTTTACTGTTATGAGTTTCTTTTTCATGACTCTTTTTGTGTAACTGTATGGATTTTCTATTGATTTTAAATGTTATTGATGGCATTTTTGACATTCAGAAGTTTTGCTTGTTAGGGAGTTAAATCTATCAATATTATCTTTTATTGATTTTGCCCTTAAATACTTGCTTAGACAGAAATTCCTTACCTTATGATCAGAAAAATGTTCATAATTGTTTCTACCAGATTTAAAAAATGATACTATTGTTCATATTTAGTTCTTGAGTATGTCTGGAGTTTAATTTGGTGCATATTATGAGGGAAGAAGTTAACATTCTCCCTTATATCTAGTCTAGCACTTAAACAATCCATTATTCCTCTAATGATTTGACATGAAACCCTTTCAAGAACCATATTTTATAAGTACTTGCATTTGTTTCTGAACTTTATATTTTGTTCTACTGATCTGTTTATTCCTAGACTTTCACCACACTATTTTAATGTTATTATTTTATAATATGGCTTAATGACTTAAATGAATTCTCTCTGCTTGCTATTACTTTTATCTTTATCTTATTACTTAAAAATTTTTTCTTGGATACTTTCATAGTTCATTCTCCCAGGTAAATTTTAGAATAATTTTGTCAAATAAAACATAAAAAAGTAAAGAAATGTCTCATTGGTATTTTAATTGAAATCACAACTGCATTTAATATGTTTAACAAATCTTGGGTAACCTGACATGTTTTCAGTATTTAGTCTTCTTATTCAGATGTGCTTTTGGTGAAGTGACTTTATCCTCTACAGACGTTTTCTGAGGTTATATCAGTTATTTCTAATTCTCTGCAGGGTCGACATGCCAGATGTTCTATATTTATCAATGGTTTTTTGACTATAGCAAACCTATTTGTTATTCTTACTCCCAATTAATCATGCACTCATCCAGTAAAACTAGTGTTTAAAGGGTGCTTGGGAGTGTAGAGGTTGCATAAAATATTTACAAAGAAATAAGTAATTTGTTACTTCACTGATCAATGTTGATCTCTGCTTTAGTTTTACACACACACACATACATACATAAATATACAGAATATACTATGGGTGCTTTCTGAACTAATTTCTGGCACAATAATTTTTATGGTGTATTAAACTACTATTAGAAAATAGGTATTAATTTCTCCTGCTACTTGTTGGAAGGTATAAATACATTCCTAAATAAGTATAAGACTTCTTCAGCTGGCCGCAGTGGCTCATGCTTGTAATCCTAGTATTTTGGGAGACTGAGGCAGGAGGATCACTTGGGGCCAGGAGTTTGAGACCAGCCTGAGCAATATGGTGAGACCCCATCTCTACTAAAAATGATAAAACGGGCCGGGCGCGGTGGCTCACGCCTGTAATCCTAGCTCTGGGAGGCCGAGGCGGGTGGATCGCTCGAGGTCAGGAGTTCGAGACCAGCCTGAGCAAGAGTGAGACCCCGTCTCTACTAAAAAAAAATAGAAAGAAATTATCTGGCCAACTAAAAATATATATACAAAAAAAAAAAAATTAGCCGGGCATGGTGGCTCATGCCTGTAGTCCCAGCTACTCGGGAGGCTGAGGCAGTAGGATCGCTTAAGCCCAGGAGTCTGAGGTTGCTGTGAGCTAGGCTGATGCCACGGCACTCACTCTAGCCCGGGCAAGAAAGTGAGACCCTGTCTCAAAAAAAAAAAAAAAAAAAAAAAAAAAAATGATAAAACGATTAGCCGGGTGTGGTGGTGCACCCCTGTAGTCCCAGCTACTCTGGAGGCTGAGGCGGGAGAATTGCTTGAGCTCAGGAGTTCAAGGTTACTATGAGCTATGATGCACTCCAGCATGGGTGACAAATGAGATCCACCTCCAAAAAACCAAAAACCAAAACCAAAAAAAATATATCTTGCCTTAATCTGTCCCTCCACCATCTGAAGTCTCAGGTGTTTGTGACCCCTCATTTCCTTCCTCCCTTGCTCTCCAAAGGGATATTCAGAGCATAACTCTGTGTGCCCTCTACTGTCCCTAAGTCATTCCCTCCTGAATGATTTGCCTGGCTGAAAGGCTCAACTGTTAAGTTACCACTTGACTTCTTAAAGGGGAAGGGACTTTTATCCTTCTGATAACTGCAAATACTTCTAACAAGATAAACAGGTAACAAGGTGAAACAGCTCTTTGTGCATTCTCTAAGCCTTCAGAAAAAGTAACATTAGCAGAATTTACAGGATAACAGAGTTCTTCCCAAACAAGAGGCTATTAAGAGCACTACTGCATTCTCATTTCTCTCTAGGGGTGTCCTGACAGCTCCTTGAGCCCATGGAGGAGGGAGGAAATGGCAGGCAAGACACAGGAAGTTGCTCCGGTTGTGAACCCTATTTATAGTTTGCATACCCTGCACACTAATGACCTTTGGTGGTGACACAACTCTCCCCAGGATCTTGGACACTTAAAAACAAAAACAAAAACAAAAAAACCTCTTTTCTAGGCAGTGTTGCACCTGGGCACAGAGACCCTGCATTACCTGGCTATATGCCTCGTCCTGTTCAGAAGACAGCCTGTGCCGGCAGGTAACAAAGAAGCCTATGTCTCTTGTGCCTTTTCCACGGGTCCTTGCCCAGGGCTACCTGTTACTGGTATTTGAGTAATTCTAAACAGTGCAGGATATAAGGGTTTTTCCTCGTCGCAAGACTTGACTCATTCCTTGCCTTTCTCTCTTTAGTTATCCTAGAAAATTGGGGTGAGTGGCTGGACCGGTTTGGGAAGTAGATTTCTGGTTTTCTACCTAGAAATAGCCTGAAAATTAGCTACTACCAAATTAGCACCTGGTTGCTTTTCCTTGGAGGACAGGATCATTGAAGGTTAAGAGTTGAGCTAAAACTGTATAAAAATTGCTGGTATTCCTTTCCATGTTGTCAAAATGATTATAAGAAAAATAATGTATTTTGTCTGTAGGGAAGTGCAGGTGAATTTATACATCTTGGATTTGGTCTTCTGCCCTGATGTATTCTAGACTCACACTTCACCCTTAAGAGGATACTTACAGGACCAGCAAACACACAGATAAGAATAACATGTCTCATGAATCAATTCCATGGAAAACTTTGTGTAATTCTTCGCCATTAGGAATGCAAACCAGTTAGCTGTCTATTTGGGAAAAGTTTGGGGAAAAACAAAAATCATGGACCACGAGGAGAGGAGGAGGTGGTGGCAGGTTGGTGTCTGCTTCTTTTTCCATTCTAGGTTTTGCGCGTCCCTGTATTTTCTGAAGGACATAATATGAAAAATCACTCAAGTATTTTTCATAGTGCGTTTTTATCCTCTGCATGCTGTTTCTGCTAGTTGGATTGGCGTCTATTTTCATGACAAGTTGATTTAGAGGTAAGAGTCTGCTCAACGCTGTAGAGTGAATTCATTGTGGGAGATGGAGGGTGTAGTACACTTTTCTCTGCCAGAGCCAGGGGACTAGAACAAAACAAGCATCCCTAAATTGCTGTCCTCTGGGTTACAGTCTTGCCTTTGGCTTTCTAAGGTGTATAGAGAAATCCTTGTTTGATTTCCCAAGGGATGGGAAACTCTTGAAAACAGGTATTTTTATATTTTTGGTCTCTGCAATGTCCTCATTACAGCATGAAAACAAAGTAAAATCAGGAGACACGGAAAAAGTGTTTCCCTGGGAAACTCTGGATGTGAAATCAAAAGAGTGGTGCTAGATCAGTTTTTTTATTTTCTTGAACAAAACATAACTTAGATATCAGAGACAAAGTAATGTGGTTCAAACCAAGTCTTACTTCCATTTGTCCTATTTATTTGAAACATTCAGGAGTTTTGTGAATTTCTGTTGGAGAAAAGAAAATATAGATATGAAATGAACAATTATTAAAAATGGATAGATAGGTACAAAATAGAGAGAAAAATGTGTTACAGAGAATATAGAGGCTGGAGCAATTCATTCTCATTGTGGGGAATGAGGGAGAACTGCAGAGAGGAGGTGGCATTTGAGTAAGATTCAAAATTTTTCAATAGGTTGGAAGTTGGAGGAGGGGAGGATCTCAAGTGGAGGCAACAGCTTAAGCAGCAGCACAGAAGCATGGAAGGGCTTGCTGCTGAGAATGCTCCCCTCCCAGAGGCATTAAATATAAGTGGAATAACTCCAAGGGTGCCCTCATCAGACCTGACCTAACAGCAAAATATGCTGATCTGCATCAAATTAGCTTCTTAAGTGCAAAATCAGATACAGATCTCTGTCTCAGGATGACACTTCGGAGTCTTCAGACATCACCAGACATAGGCCTCGATGGAAAATGAACAGAGCCCTGGGTTTGATTTTATCCTAGCATATAGATGGATTTTTCAGATTACTTGGAATCTTGGAAGTTTCTTTTTCTTTTATTCTTAGCATAATTCATAGAGTTTGAAAATGAAAAATAAAATTTCTTAGAATCTATTCCATATGGAAAGAAGTACCCTTTTGCGATTGTTAGTGACCATGACGTGTTACTACTATGAATTTTCAGCAGTGAGAATACCAAACCTTCAGTACTTGTTAACATTTCACTTAAAACACAGGTTGGACATAGACCTAGACAAGACAGAGTTGCTCTGGAGTATGGTTGGGTTTTAATAGCATCTCTTGCTCTGTGCTTCTGTAACAGAAAAACCAGAAGACATTTTACCAGCAAATGAGCAAATCTACTTCACGGTATCCAGACAGCATTCTTGTTTTACCTTATCCTGTAAGCTAGAGTTTTGGTTTTTTTTTTGGGGGGGGGGTATATTCATCATCTGGCTGTTATCTCTGTGGGGGCGCAATCTCCTTAAAAGTCTTCTAAAAATATCACATGAATCAAGGGAAGAGGAGGAGGACTGAGAAGCTCTGTAGGATAACCACTTAGCCATGTCAGTGTGAGTACTGCATTCTGGATGTGGAAGAAATGTTGAATGTCTAAGCAAAGAAGCAAGATGGAGGGGTATGGATGATAATTCATATTATCACACAGTCATCATTAGGAACATTAAGATGGTTGTGTTTTTAAAAATGAATACTAATTTTTGATAGAGATTTCCAAAGGAGATTTAGTTTTATTGACATAAAATGTAAGGACAACTGAAATTTAGTAAATGCCTGCTTTTTATAAAATTTAAAGTTTAACAATCCATCACTTCACTGTGCCTAAGGGAAGCACTAGGTATTGTGCCTGAGAATTTCCTCTCTAACTTAGAGATTGGCTTTTATCAAAAAGTCCCAAAACAACAAATGTTGGCATGGGTGTGGAGAGATAGGAACACTCATACACTGCTGGTGGGACTGCAAACTAGTACAACCTCTATGGGAATTAATATGAAGATACCTCAAAGAACTAAAAGTAGAACGACCATTTGATCCAGCAATCCCACCACTGGGTATTTATCCAAAGGAAAAAGAGACATTCTATAATAAAGACATCTGCACTTGAATGTTTATAGCAGCAAAATTCATAATTGCAAAGATGTGGAAACAACTCAAGTGTCCACCAATACATGAGTGGATTAATAAAATATGGTATATGTACACCACGGAGTTCTACTCAGCCATGAAAAAATGGTGAACTGTGTCTTGCATTATCCTGGATGGAGTTGGAACCTATTCTTTTATGTAAAGTATCACAAGAATGGAAAAATAAGCACCACATGTACTTACCATTAAATTTGTACTAATCAATCAACATTTATGTGCACATATGGAAGTAACATTCACTGGATTTCTGGAAGGTGGGGGCGGGAGGAGATGGGTAAATTCACACCTAATGGGAGATGCGTACTTGTATCTCTCACTCAGGTAGTGCAAAGGCAATATAGATAACCAAAGCATTTGTACCACCTTAATATTCTGAAATAGAAGCAAAAACCAAAAACCAAGCAAAACCAGAAAAAAAGAAAATATTAAAAATGTCACTTCTAGTGGTATGTAACAAAGCTAAGTCAAAACAAAGAAGGAATTGTGTTGCTTACATCTTAATTCAGAGAATTAACCACAAAAATGCATTGTCTTTGACAAAATCTCCCTGTTGTATAGCATTTTGTGGCATACAAAACACTGTCTTTCATATTTATTTGCTGGTTTTTATATCAACTCTCTGTGGTCCATTTCATGGTTAAGGCTGGAGATTAGTGATGGAACCAACACTAAGCAGCTATTAAGTAGCCAAGATGAGACTTGAAGCAGATATGCTTTCTGCAGACACCATGATTTTTCTACTAAACCTCATGCTTTAACTTTGTCTTCATTTCTTCAACGATTTTCAGCAGAGAATTGCAAAGTTTAAGAATTTTCCAATGGAGAACATCTTGGGGCAAGTTCATGGTCTCTTGAGGCAGCCATCCTCTATATCCTGTTTTGGTTATTAATTTTCTTCTACACCCCTTCCTTCTTCTCCTCCTCCTCTCCACTTCTATGATGATGATAATGATGATGATCATCATCATCTGTCACCATCAAGCTCAGCTTGCCCATGGGGCAGAGGCTGTGAAGACGAGGGAGCAATCATTCCATGCCACCCCTTCTTTCTTCGTTTCAGTTAAAACTTATGTGGTTATTACTGACCAAAGAAGAGGAAAACTACAACTCTTTCCCCTATTCTTTGTCTCTCTTTCTCTCTCAAATAAGCCTCTTCTTCTTTTTTTCTTCTTCACTTTATCCTTTATATCTTCCCCACTTTATCAACTTTCCCCCAAATATCTAACCACAGAAATTCCAAAGCAGCTGTTTTCTGGGACAAAACAACCATCTTCCTCCCTGCCTGGGCACCACCCTTGCATACCAGAGATGGACAGGCTGTTCCGATCTGCCGCTGCCTCAGAACCAGTTAACCACCTTCACAGGCTTCATTCCACAGGCCACACATCAGCGCACGGCTTCAGTAATATGGAAAGATGTATTTGTTAAATTTCAGTTCAGAAACAGAAACCAGTATATTTTGCTCATGATGGCAGTGAATTCAATCCCCTGCTGCCACCACCGCACACAAAATCACTCTCAGCTGTATCAACAAACAGAGCTTTAATTTAAAATCCAAACTCTGAACTCACAGTTTCTCCACTTTAGGAAGTCTTCTCCTAAACCAGGCAATAATCGGGCTAGAAAGAGCAGGGCGGGATGCTCTCAGGACGTGGAAATGTGTTCTCCTTCAGACACAAGCTTGCCCTTCTTATCCACTCCAAATAGCACCAACGATCCATGGAAAAAAATGGGTATGGTTTAGTTTAGGGAGTAGGAATTCAAATCTCCCAGACAAGCTGAAAACAGTGACAAGAGCATAGAGAAAAATGCTTCAGGTTAACTTTGGTATTTATGTCAATCCACAGCTGTGGCAATGTAGCCATTGGCCAGTCTCAAGGAGAGGTTCAGAGTCTCTGAAACTGTGGCATGGAGGTGGGAGTGACCCAGTTGGCTCCCACTTCAGGACTAAGGTACTCATTCCTCCAACTGCTGGAAGTGTGGCAGCCAATGGCTCTTAGTCAATTCTCCTCTTAGAATTGCCCTTGGCCATCAGTGCTGCCTTGCCCAAAGTGGTGCCCCCTCCCCAGGGAAAGTCCACCCCCAATGGCTGGGCCATGCTTCAAGGCATCACAACTCTGGAGGGCCATCCCAGCCCCAGAACTCCTAAAGGGATAGCTGGGTTCTCTGTGTGCATGCATCCCAATCCTAAAAGCATGCCCTGAAAAGCTTCTGTAGGCTATCTCAGAGCCTTGGGGTCTGTTCCCTGGGGAACCTGATCTACTACAGATTCTTTCAAGACAGTGAAAGCATGTCAGAACTTCATGGAGAAAAAAGCCCCTGGACTTCTGCCACAGAATTCTCCATAATCCAGGGAAAAAAACCAAAACCTCACGAAGAATCCTTAGAAACTCCCCTTGCTATGAAAAGTACCTGACTTTATCTCTAAGCAACCCGTGGAGGTGAGATGTAAACTGCCATGCACACCAGTAGTATGTGTCATCTCCCTCTTGTCATTATTAGTTCCTTTAAATGGGGGACATTTTGACCAATAGGTTTTTAAGGAGTCAGAAAGCATTCTCTCATTAATGTCTATAGAATGGTAATTACAAAAGACAAAAGGATACTTTTATCGTATGGACTAGGAATGATGTCCCCATCTAAACATATGGCTACTGTCTATATATAAAAAAAGAAAAGTCATTTTAGAAAATTCTTTGGGATAAAAACTGGGCATTGATAAAATCATATCACTAGATTACTTTTCTTTTTGTTTCTGAGAACTGGAAAAGGATTCCATAATAATAGCTATCATTTATGGAAAATTATTATCCTCTGATAGTTATGCTAGGTACTTTACATATATCATCAAATCTAATGTTTTCAACATCCTTGTGAAATTGTTATAACTGTTCCCATTTTGCAAATCAGAGAATTCAACACAGAGAAGCACAGTAATTTGCATAGGGTCACACAGCTGTAAGGAAGAGCTAGAATTTGAACTGAGATATATCAGACTTTTAGCCCATATTCTTAATCATTGTGCTTAATTTCTTTCACCTCAATCATTCAAAATTCTTTTGTTATAAAGGTGAAATGTTTCTCCCAAGTCTACAAAAATTCTTTAGCATTATGTCGTAGAAACTATTACTGAGAAATATGCCTGAAGATTGGTTTTAGAGACAGAAGGATGAAAGTAGATGCTCTCCTCACATATTCAGATTTCCTGCACTTGTCTTTGTGAATACCACACATAGAGCTTTGAGTTTGCTCTGAAAACTGCAGGAATTGTGGCCACTTGCCCATTAATGTGACTACATTCTTGTCCCATGTGTCCTGTTACTTGAGTCCTTAGCACATCAACAATCAAAGATCATCTCAATTCTTTCACAGAGCTTTAAGTTTCTTATTCTGGGTAATTGTTTAATTTCTTCATTATTTGAATACCTGTAGTTTTAAAAATCTTTTTCAGTCACTATAAGGCCTTCATTCTCCCAAGTTCCATAGCTAAATAGAGGTTTATGAACAGTTTTTAGGTAAATTAGGAAGTCTATTGGTGGGTAAAACCTCTTCCAAACTCCATAGGTGCTACTCATAAACATGATTCTTGTTTCTTAAATAAATGGTCAATCTGTTGTTTTGCCATTTGGAAGTTTCAAATGTATGGCTTCCAAGTGCTGCATCAGATACTAAAATCAGGTTATCAAATGGTCAGGAAGATAAGCAGAGTGTATATGTTTATTTTGTTTTGTAGGACATCTGTCAACATGTTAGCTTATGGTGGATTGATCAGGAATCCGCTCATTCTTTTATGCTTGGAAAATACGCTGATTGCAGGAGTCAAGGGATGACCATGATTCAGAACTGAAAAGGAATGTTCAGAGCTGGGAGCTGAGCAGAACTTGGGATATCAAATCGGTACCTTCCCTTCTTCAGTAGCTTTGTAGGAAAGTCACAGTCAAGGAAATAGAGAAAAAAAATGGGGTTTTCTTTTATTTTTATTGAGGTGTATAAAATTATACTACCCCATTATAATTATAGTAAAATGCACAAATCTTAAATTTTGGCAGATTTACACATCCCAATTAAGACATAGAACATTTACATAGAACACTTCCATTACTCTAGAAAATTCCCTTATGCCTCTTCCTAGTTGATCCCTCGCCCCAGAAAGTCAGCCTCTTTTCTGATTTTATGCTGACACATTTGCTTTTCCTGTTTGCCTGTTTTTGACACTCACATAAATGGAATCATGCAGTATAGACTGATTTGTGTCTGGCTCCCCCACCCTGCCCCTGCCCTCAACATATCATCATTGAGATTCATCCATGTTCTTGAATGTATCAGTAGTTCATTCTTTCTTTACCCCGTTGGTTGACTCATTTTCCATTGCATAAATATAACACCATTTATTTATGCATTTTCCTGTAGATGGACATCATGTTGCTTTTAGTTTTGAGCTATATGAATAAAGCTGCAATGAACATTCTTGTAGAAGTTTCCTGGTGGGCATATGTTTTCATTTCTCTTGGGTGAATACTGTGGAGAGGAATTGCACGATCATAAGTAACATTTGACATTTTTAGGCTTTTTAATTTTAGCCATTCTAATGAGTATGTAGTGGTATCTCATTGTGGCTTTAATTTGTATTTCCCTGATGACTAATGATGTTGAGCATTTTATATCTTCTTTTGTAAAATGTCTGTCCAAGTTTTTTGCCTGTATTTATTGGGCTATTTGTTCTTTTTAAAAACAACTTAATTATAGGAGTTCTTTATATAGCCTGAATACATATTTTTCAAACATATGTATTTGTAGTATTATATTTTATATCCCCTTTTGGCTTTTTAGTTTCACCCTTTTGCTTTATTTTTTGGTAGTTACTTTAGGGACTCTATCTACCTATTTATCTATCCTCACTACAGTAGATCTTGAATTAATATAATACCACTTTATAGATAAAGTGAGAGGCTTACAACAGCATAATGCTGTTTGCCTTTCTTATTCCTTTTGCTATTGCTGGCTGTCATATAATTTGCTACTACATAGGTTACAAACCCCACATTACAAGTCTTTTATTTTGACTTTAAGCATATATCTTTCAAAGGAATTAGAAAGAATAGTATTATATATTTATCCACTTGTTTTTATTTCAGGCATTTTTTTAAAACTTCCTATAGAACCAAGTTACCAATTTTCAGACTAGAATCATGTTACTTCCACATGAAAATCTTGGTTTAGCATCTCACAGTGTAGGTCTTCTGGTCATGGATTCTCTCAGCTTTACTTGATAGGAAAATGTCTTTATTTCATCTTTGTTTTGAAGGATATTATTACTAAACATATAGAATTTTACTGGATACATAGAATTCTCACAGAACTTTTGTGGTGTTTTTGGAAGAAGGATTGCACTGTTTTTCCTGAAATGTCAGCCATTATTTTTATTGTTTTGCCTCTCTATATTGTTTATCTGTCTGTTTTTAGGATATTCTCTCTCTCTTTGTTTTTCAGAATGTGTTATTATATACTTACCATGTCTGGCCATTATTCCCACAGATATTTTTCCTGTCACATTCCTTCTCTTCTGAGACTCTGAGCACATGTGTGACGACTGCTTGCTATTTTCTCATAGGCCTCTAGTGCTCTGCTCACCTTTGTCTTCAGTGGTGTTTTTCCTTTGCTTCATTTTGGATAATTTCTTCTTGGTCTAAATCCAACACCAGGGCTTTCTTAGAGACAGATTCTATTGATTAGTATTTTTCCTGAATATGGGTCATATCATCTTATTTTTTCACCTGCCTCATAATATTTTGTTAAAAACCAGTCATTTTAGAAAATATATTAAAACTCTGGACTTGGATTTTCCCCCCGAAGGTTGTTGTCATGTTTCTGTTGCTCTTGTTTTCATAAATTGCCTTGACTTAATCTGCAGAATCTGTCTTGTCCCATGATGTAGACAGTTTTCATTTCATTTCTTTCTCTCTCCCTTCCCTTCCCTCCCCTCCCCTCCCCTCCCCTCCCCTCCCCTCCCCTCCCCTCCCCTCCCCTCCCCTCCCTTCCCTTCCCTTCGCTTCCCTTCCCTTCCCTTCCCTTCCCTTCCCTTCCCTTCCCTTCCCTTCCCTTCTTCTCTTTTTTCTTTTCTTTTCGTATTCTTATTTTCATTTTATTAGCCCGGCTCCCTACAGGTTGCCCCTGTGTCTGCCTCGCTTAGTGATTGGTCAGAGGCTGTGCTCAAGCCCCACCTCCGGCTGACAGCTCTGTGCGTGGGGAGCATGTTGGAAGTTTAGGCAGTTCTCAGTCTGCCTTGGGTTGTACTTTCAGCTGGGCCGTCCTGGTCTCCCTTGTGTATGCAGCACCCCAGTCAGCCTGGGGTCCTATCTGGGCCCTCTGTGGTGCTCTCATTTCTAGGATCTCCCTGTGAAGTGTCTGGCTAGCCTGCCAGGCTGATCCTCACCCCAACTGTGACTGTATCCTCAGGCTGTGAGCCGTGTGCGGTTCTCTGCTTATTGCCTACCGACCGACCAGTCTTGTTTCTTTGACTGGCAGTCCGTCTGGACATGAGTGAGTCCCCCTGGCAGTGAAGCTGCTGGTTGTCATGGCCAGCCCTGCCCTGGTAGAACCACTAAAGCCACAGGAGCTGGAGGGGTAGTGGGGGAGCCCCAGGCAAGAATGCCCGGGAGCCCTAAAGCTTATCAGGTTTTTTTTTTTTTTAATGAATAAATGCTTCTCTGTTTGTTTGTTTGTTTTCTTATCTTTGCTTAGCTTCCAAAGCCCCAAAATGGTGATTTTTGATAATTCTATCCAATTTTATAGTTGTTTTGGGGGGAGATTCACTGACTTCTTTAGTTTATCATGATCAGAAATCTTCCTTTGACAAAGGAAAGGAGAAACAGGAAAAGACAAAGGGTATGCTAGCAGGAGGAAGCTACTGGGAACAGTATTCCCTATAATTTGTAGGCCTTTAACCAAACTGCCAGGCTCTTAGTTCAGGGAGCCATAAGGATGAAAAGTCCCTGAATAGAGTTGTTTTTGAACCAGATGACTCAACGATGAAACATGTTGAATAATATACATAATTATTGTGTCAGAATTAAATGCCAGTGACAAACAATTCATAGGAAAATATATAATTATATTTTATATATACTTACACATATTATATGTATTTATAATATATGTATAATATATATTGCAAAAACAGTATAATTATCAATACCTTCCCTAGCCCAGAAAATCTTTAGATTTTTTTTATCATGAGAAGGATTATATTAATAGCTTCTAGAAGACTATCAAGATCACCATATTTTCTTTAGACTTCACTCAATGATAACTGACACCACCCTCACTCATACGTGTTAGACAGGGCGTGTCCTGTTCCGTGCTCCCCTGTTTCTGTATGATACTAGGGACATAGAGAAGTTATCATCCCTTCCACCTCTGTTCTAACTCTGCTAAACCTTTACTAGGACATCAGGTTCCCTTAACTGGAAGCAAAGCCCCTTCCTTCAATAAGAAGTGGGGCGAGGTGGTTAACACGCAGGGCGATCGCTTCTCAAGCCACTGCCATGTGGCTGGAGCACGGCCTTCCCAACTTGTACGGAGAAAGGAGCTTATGGGCCACCTGCACGTCCTGGCCCTGAGGAGACGGAAGGGAAAAGACATGCTCTCGAGCATCAGGAAGCTGAGGCTGTTTACTGGGAGGCCTCTCAGACATCATCCCGTCACCTTACAGCACCCTGCTCACCTTCCTCCAGGCTCTGGCAACAGGGTTGCTTGCCATGGGCCTCCAAGCCAGTGTGGAAACCCCAGTAGAGGCTTGGGGTCCCCAAGGACAGCACCCAGGCCCGCAGGGGCTGTGGAGAGGGCAGGAGTGCCAGCCACTTTCCACTGCTCTTTCGGGAGCACTGGGCAGAAGTAGACTTGCCTGGAGACCTTACTGATTGTCACCGCACTTCTGCTAAGCTTCGGTAAGCCCCTCATCTTCTGGTCTCCTCTAACAATTTTTTCTGGGCTTCGAGGTTGTACTAATCAAGCTTCAACTTTTCTTATTGTTATTTGTGTGTTTCGTCTCCTTCACCAGATTTCAAGGTGGCATGTGGCAGCATTGCTTCCGCAGCTATTTATCTTCCTATACCTCCCTGCCTATTTTCCCTGCAGGTCCAGCTTTTAAAATCTCGCACGAGTTCATCAGGTTAATTTTTCACTGTGTTCCAAACAGAACACAAAACATTCTGGCAATTTACCACTGTGGTGCTCCACAATCGTAGCTGCCCATTGGAGTCACCGGAGGTGGGGACTGTCTGGAAACTGATGCCCAGCTGCGCACTCCAGCCAGTGAGATCAGAATCTCTGGTGGTGCAATCCAGGTAGTCGGTGCTAAGAAAACAATGCTCTCATGGAAAGTCATACCTTCATGTGGCACACTAATATTTGTCTTTGCTTTTTTATCTTAAACCAACATTTACCACATCCTTGAGGGACACATTGGAGTCTTAACTGGCAGAAAGTATAGCAATGCAGAAACTGAATTATATCATGGTCTCCAGTGCGGTATGTAAATACTTCTGAGGTCATGTTGGCAGAATGCCCCTCAGTGTCCCTGTATTTGCTGGCCACTTTGGTGGCTGACAGCCCGGGAGAGACTTGCCTCATGAGAGCAAACAAGAAATAACAAATGAACCCATAGATATGAAAGTTGTCAGGTTTCAAAGACTGCTGGCCCATTATATAAAATGCAATGACACATTATTACAAATATTTACCTTCATCTTTTGCCCCTGGAGTCTTTGTTCTCCTTTAAACACTGAATGAACATTGACTTCTTTTGAATGGGAAAAGGAAAAGTGGTAAATCTTTCATTACTTTTCTTATAACGCTTTCTTTTTGAGATGTGGATTTCCTATTCCTGCTTTTTGAGATGACAACCATGACCTCTATTTCAAGCTCCCTGGTTCATTTCTGCAACCCCAAAGACAGGGGCAGCTTCCTTAGGCCAGGGATAGAAAGCTGGTGAAAAGTCAGCAAATATTTGCCTTAAATATTTTTGGATCCCAAACTTGCATAAACTAAGTTTTGAGTTTTCTCTTTTTAATGAGAAATCGGTAGAGGAGTGAGAATAAGTTTTAAGGACCTGGTGCCCAGCAAGGTGCTGGCAAGCAGTGTGAGAGCCCCAGATGCTTGTTAAGAACCTGAAACACTGAGCTCGATAGAAGGCTTCTGTATTTTTGACAGAGGATGCTTTTAGGGGCTTAGTGATCAAACAGCATTTGCTTGCACAAGAGAGGTAAGAGGCAAGAATGTGTCATTCAGTGGAATTTTAGCAATTCCATTTTAGGATTTTCTTTTAATTGGAGGGGGTCTATGTTTTCTTAATTTAAAGAAAAGATTCACAGCTATTTCAAGATGTGTGAAATCCTATTCTTCTTGAGACAAGAATTAATTTACTAACTCCTGAGGGTCCCTATCGAGAAAGTCTAATTCTGTGAGATTTACATTTAGACCTATTTGAAAGAAAAATATTTAACTTTTTGTTTCAAGACTCAATACCTGCTCCAAGCTTCCTCAGAGGGTACAAATTTTTCAGGTACATTTCTATACTCATCAGAAAGAATAAATGATAATTTGAAATAGAAGGTCAGGGCAGCTGCATGTGACTTGCAGGTTCTGCACTGTGCATGCGATAGGATACCACTCTTGAGACTACAACGTGAGCAGTATTTCCTGGAACCGAGAAGGAGACTGGACCGTCTTCATGCCACTGATGGCGGTGGAGAGTCACACTTGGCATTCCCTACCCCTGCCTACAATTTTTGGTTGATTATGGATTTAAGGTTATTCAGAAATTTTATATTTTGGAGCTGGTCTACACACTGCTAACTTAGTCCACTTTAGGGGAAAGAGCATAGGTGTAGGAAGAACATCTGCTGATCTAGCAGAGAAGATGCTCTGCTAACATATGCACCCTTTCTTTGGACAATAGTAATTTTCTTAGGAGCAAAGGTCATTCTGTGCTTTTTTTCATTTTCTCAAATTGTCTTCTGGTGAGGTGACTTTGAAGTCCAGCTATTTTTCCAGTATAGGTTAGAACTATGATTTGCTTTGTAGAATAATCTCAGTCTGTGATTATTTTTATTAATGCTATTTTTCTCCCAGTTCTTCCTGCCTTTCTCATTGTAATATAATAGCTCAGTACTTTCCGGAGTCACAAGAAAGTAGATGGAATTGCTTGGTCTGGTCCTTCAGGTAAACCTCTCTTGCCATTGTCACACTGAGGGTCCTCTCTTAGCCCAATCACCCGACTCTACATGATTCCGAAGTGTGGATGTCTCTTGGACTTCTCCCGTGAGTTCCTCTGGAAGGAAGACAGTCCACTGTGCCCACAGCCACACTGGAATAGTGTAGGTATGGAGAGTGCTGGGCTTTTTGGAAGCAAGAGGAGGGTCCCCAGGCTAATGGGCAACTCCAGGTCCTTTCTGAAAGAGGATTTCCTGGATGCCATGCTTGCTCAAATTGAGTGTTTAAGGACCTTTACCCATATAGTGAATGAATTATAGGTGTTTGTAATATTCAGGGGAATGGACGAGGTGCAGAACAAAATAGAAGATATGAGTCTCCCCATCCCAGAGATTCAATGCCTGTCAAGAAAAACATCTCTGTGAAATTGTTGAACACCATTGTATGGCAGGATGTTCCCAGTGTAGTCTGGAAAATCCAGGGAGATGCCATGGAGTAAGCAGGATTTGAGCTGGGCCTTGAAACCTGTGCAGACTGTGCCTGGGTGGAGGGGAGGGAAGAACAAACCGCCTAGCTGCAGACTGCTGTCGCCTGCAGCACACCCGAGGTGTGTAGTTCATAACGGGAAACTGGCCTGTTACGGTGGCTGCTATACCTTTGTCCCGGGAGTCGACCACTGTTTGTGCTTGGAGGACTGGCAAGGCCTTGGCCATGCCATAGGCCCTTTCCAACATGCTGGACCAGCAGAGGACAGGACGTCCTGGAGCCCGCGTGGCAATAGACAGAAGGACAGAGCAGGACGGGGAGCTGCTTTCACTGTGTATTACCACTTCACATTCCTGCATCCTGCCTGCCATTTGGCCGGGCTTCATTTCTTTTGAACTCTGTGCCTGTCTGCGGGTTGGAGATAACTTGTGCTGTCGCTGCTTCCTTCTCCTCCTCCTGAGGAAGAAAGCATCATTTATACCCAGGACACCTGTCCGGATTGTTCTGGATTGTTCTGCAGTTTTAGCTCTAGGAACCTGACTGTCTCCTCCAGGAGGATGCCTGACAAGGTGCTCCTCAGAGGAGGATTTCTCAAGTTTTACTGTGCATAGGACTCACCTGGGGACATTGTTTAAAAGGTCCTACTTCATTAAGCCTGAGATGCGGCTCAATATCCTGCGTTTCTAACAGGCCCTCTGGTGATGCCGACAGTGACAGTCCGACGACGACACTTAGTAGTGAGATGCTGATGGCAACAAGGTGGCCCGGGAAGGTTGAGCATGGGAAGGAGCAGGATGGAGTGGAAATACTTCTCCTATGAGATTATAGCTGCCCAGCTCCCCCAGAGACTTGATGATGAGTCACGGTGGCTACCCACCCAGACCCTCACTTCCCATTAGAAAGGGCTCCCCCAGGACGTGCCCATGCTAAAGCCTCGGGAATACCATGCCTTTCTCATCAGAAGACCAGCGAAGAAGCTTATGACTTTCCAGAGGAAAAGAGCCAGCAGCAGGCTGAACGCTCAGTTGGTTCTGCCTTTTCTCTGCGTCAGCCTCATGGCAGGTTGGAAGGTGAATCTGGTGGCTCATTCCACTCCACTCAGCTCCGTGGGTGTTTATTGCAGGTCTGCTTTGGGCCTAACACTGTGCTAAGTACGTGCATCTCTGCTGAAGGGTGAAAAGTGGTCTCTGCTGTCCAGGGACTTACTGTATTATTGGGACAAATAAACTGAGCACTTGCAAGCAATGAAAGAAAAACATGAGAGAGCAGGGATATAATTATGTGCTAAATTGAATATAATCAAGTGCCAAACCTATGACACAAGCACTAAGTGCTGTGAAAAGCCAGGGAGGGTTTGGATGTTGGCTTAGCTCCCTGAATCCAGAGTTTCAGTTTTTACATTGCGGGCTCTATTGTTTGACTTGCACTGGGTTTTGGAGATCTTGTGGATACAGAATTGGGAGCTACTAGGTGGGAAAAGGAAAAGCAGAGACCAGCATAGAAACACAAGTCACTTGTTTCAGGTACTAACAGATCCATCATGAATGCAAATCACACCCCACACCCAGACCTCCCTGTCCCTTCAGTGAATGAAGCATTTCTTTAAATGAAACCACCGCTAGATAATGAGATCATTGCTACACTGTGCTGGGCTTAACTGAACACTCCCATAGCTTGCCGGGGATTCAGGCCTAAAGTGGGTTCTTTCCACAGAAGATGAATAATAATGGGGCTTAATGGGAAAGGCCATCTTGGGATCTCAGGGCAGATACCTTATAGTTTGCAGACGGGGCAGACAAAAGGAGAAGGGTCTGGGAAAGGCCCAGGAAGGCAGAGAGGGAACTCCTATCTTTTATCTTGTCCATGAAAGCCCTGTGGAAGAATAATGCCATTCAGTGCTTATATAGCACTTTAAACTCTTTCATAAACATCAGCTGGTAAAGTCATATGATACCCAGAGAGTAAATGTGCATGGGTCTCCTCCTGTTTCTGAGAGTGATTATGCACACAGAGCCTATATGTGTCAGGCAGGAAGCACTCACGCACCCCTCGACCTGCCCAGCTGGGAGTTCAGGCCAATCCCAATGTAGCCACATCTACCAGATGGCCTAGCTGTCTCATGCACCAGTCCTGCACAGCCCCCAATGTCAGGAACAATATCAGGTTCTCTGAGCTGTCCCATGGAAAACCCCTCTTCCACCTAGGATTTAAGGAAAAGGTAGCACCTCCCCTCCTCCCCGCTCCCTTCAAAGATGTCCTCCTCAGATACTTTCTCCTCTTGTGCACGGTGATCCGTTTTTATATCCTTTTCTGGACAAGTGGCCCAAAGGTTATAAGACCCCTTCTTGAACATTCCCTGTGTGGCTCTGCACATGAAATCTGTTTCAGGCTCAAGGTGGCATCTGAGACCTACTGTGGGGGCGCCTCGGGCTAGAGTGAGGCAGCAAGAGGGCTCCTGAAACTGTGGATCCCACCAGCAGCTGTTTTCCATTCATGGACAAATGCTGGTGGGGCCCTGCCACAGTTCACCCACAGGCTGAATTTGAAAGAAAGCCTGTTCCTTTGCTGGTCTTACTTTTGCTATCAGGAGCATTTGGAGCCCTCACCCTCCCCAAGTGGTGGTCTGTGGGCTAAATCTGGCCTGCAGATGCATTTTCTTTAATTAGTCTTGTGGTTTGTAAACATCTGAATTACTTCTTAACATTTTTTAAGTGACTGTGTTTCTGTGTAAAAATTTGGATTTCTGGCATCTCTGGAAAGAGCTGAGAGGGTCTGGCAATGCTGGGCCATGCTCCTGCTTGGAAACACTGCTCTGGAGCTGGGGAGTAGCCAGGTGCCTGTGCCCCGTCCCTGTGCTTCTCTGCTTTCCTAGCCAGTCTCTGCGAGTATTTGAGGGTTCCACCCTGATGAGTCACGAATACAGCCCCATTGACTTCAATCTTGATTTCATGTGTGGTATGCCTAAGGTAGGCAGGGTTGGGCAGGGTTAGTTCAGCACAGGTAGAACATTCGTTTTGGGATAGCTCAGAAGTGGTCTAAACCAAAGGCAGAGAAATATCTATAAGTGCTTCTCAGACCACGTGTAGAGAAGGACCAGTTTATTTGCTTTTTGGTTTCCAATCCATCCTGGACCAGTACTTTTGTAAAATGCATATGCATCAATTCCTAGAAAAATAAAGGAATGAAAGACACACAAAATACAAGCCAAATTTTATTATTAGATTCTACAGACATAAAATTTATTTAAATAAACATAGTCAGAATAAACATAGCATAGAAAAAAGAAAACGTTTACAAAATTTATGTTATTCCTTTAATATATGCAACTAAGATATAACTATAGAGAATCACTACTGTAGTCATAGCTTTTTTCTCTGTACAATGATAAATTAATAAAGTTATGAGTGAAATAGCAATATCTCACATTAAGTGCCTATTTGTATACTTTTAATTTACACAATATATATCGATATTTAAGGTTTTTAATGTAATACATCAGCATGCTTCTTGCTTGTTAATTGATGTGGTATAGTTCGATTGACAATGACACTACTCATGAGGAAGATGTTTCCTTTCTGTTCAGTAACATTTACAGTGGAGTTATAACTCTCACAGAGTTATGTTGATGTGAATGGGGGAATGAATTTTAAAGTAACTTTGACAAACTCAGGATATTTATTTTTAACTTTTTACCAAAATGAAGCAAGTTATACAGTATTTCCAAAGCTTATCTTTAATCCTTCATCAGTAGCAAATTTGAACAATTTACCCTTTAAGGTTAAAGCTAAAATTAATTTAACTTTTAATAAAAGGGTTGGATTCTGGATCCACGAATTTCCCGTATGTGAAATATTCTTATGATGGAAGGTTACATTCAAAGCTTTCCACAAAATTTCTAAGGTACATGACAATACCTTTGCAGATATGTAATTAAAGATCATCACCTACTTCATTATTATTTATTGCTAAGCTAGGAACTCTCAACACTGTAGAAACTCTATCCAAGCTTCTAACTTTTTGCCTTTTATTTATCTGCCGTTCAAAATGTAGCACATCACTTATTTGCATGGAAGTATTAAAAATATCAAAGTTACCCCAAACAATAAGCATGACAGACTAATTCCTATCTCTGGAATGTTGAGGCTTGTTCTTATCTTGCAGAAACACAATAGGTTTGTTCAGTAGTTCGTATATTACTGATAGAACTTTTCTCCTCAATGACCATAATATCCCAGTAGTTGCTTAGAAGCAGCTTCCATATTATCACAAATAAAAAGAATGTACTCAAATTTAGTGCATTAGCTTTTATGCAATTTACAATTTGCACCAAATGCACTTTTTAGTTCCGTTAACATTTTTGTTTTGTTTTGCAGTAAGACTTTCTTGATGAAGGAAGCAATTTATTGATTTACTTTGTGGTGGAGCTATTCCAGAATATTTTTCAGTTGTTATAGATATGACATTAGAACATACTCCTAAAATTTAAACTCCAGATCACATTTGTTGATTAATTCTTCATGGTTCTATATAGTTTAGAGCTGGTTATGTTGTTGAAAACGAAACTTAGAAAAAAATTCTTCCTTTATATTACCACCATGTTCAAATTCACATATATGAAAGACATTGACATTGTAGCAATATTTATGCATTTTTCCAATTGCAATGAAAATTATATCATTAGCTGTATTTGTTTTGTCATTTTTATTTCTTATAAATTTCCTGCATAACATTGTGCTATGGTGTCATTGAAAAATGACAGTTGCTCTACCTTGTTTGATGTGATTCTCTTAATGTTTTCGAGCACCTTTGATACAGTCCCTTATTAATATTTCAACAAATGTATGTGGGGCTTTATATCTAGTGTTTCAAAATGTTATTTTATAGGAAATCCACAAAGCACATTTGTTTCTGGTGACTTTTTAATTCAATACTCTTTTATAAAAATGATTCTTTTTATGATTTGATGGTCAATACTCCTTAGGTTTTAATGGTATCATTGATTCATTAGCCAATACATCTCTTCAGATAACTTGTTGTTATTTTAGCACTTAAGCATCAATTATGACTGCAGAACTGAACTCAGTCTATGAAAGATCATACTTCCAAGTCAAAGTTTTAATAATACAGCTTTTGGGTTTCTATTTCTTTGAAATCTTGTTTATTGTCATCATTTAGTTAACACTACAATTATAATCAGGATAAGATTATCTTCTTGACAAAATTGCTTAGTGAAGCTTGTTTTCTAACTATAAATTAGGATTACAATTATGAATACTAATTTTGGTTCTGTAATACAGATAATGATGTTAAAAATAGATTTAAAGCAGGCTTGATTAAATTAAAATGATTTCAAGAATAAAATATTACATATGCATCACATTTGTAATTTACACTTTTTCGGATTTTTAAACACTTTTGGGTGACAGCCAATGGACTAACCCTGAAAGTCACACTTCATGAAGTCCTTTGTATGTGCCTAGTAGGCAGCTTGCATTACATGTGACTCACTGTGAAAGGGTAACACAACCCACGCTGTTTCAATGAGATAAGTGTGAAGTTGCTATAAAAGTATCTAAATGGTTACTCTCAAATTCTGTAATTATCTTGTCACAGACCCACAGAAATGGCCAGTGAATTGTCACTGGTCCATGGGTAGCATTTTGCATGACACTAAAAGATTCCCCCCCAAAGAGCCTTATGAGGCCATTATAAATTTTCTAATATTTTCGAAGAGATGCTGGACTGATAAACTACTCCCTTAGTCAGAAGCTCGCTTTACGAATTAGATTTGGCCATGATTATCAAAGCACAATGAAGCAAAATAATGCAATTTATATGGGTGAGTGATTATTTTTTCATATTAAGAGTGTCCGGAGTGGGGTGGGGAGTGTCGTCAGTGGTCCTTTGCATCAGGGATCCAGGCTTCTTCTGTCTTGTTTCACCAGACATGGCTTTCTTACTCATGGAACTTCATGGTCAAGATGATTACTGGAACTCCAGCCATCACGTCCACATTCCAGCTATCATGGAGGAGCGGGAGTGGGTTGGTAGAGCAACCCCTCCTTTTAAGGCACTTCCTGAAAGTTGCATGCATTGTTTCTGTGTACATTTCATTGGCAAAACTTTAGATGCAAAGCCACACCAAGTTGTAAGGGATGCTCTGAAAATTTAGTAATTATTCTAGGAACCCATGTGCTCACTTAAAATTAGATCTTCTATTACTATGGAAGAGAAGAATGGGTGCTGGGGGCTATCTAGCAGTCTCAAGTGTCTGAGATACTTTCAGAAAGATTGAGATATCAAATAGAAATGAATATCAGGATTCCATTAGGTGGCGAAAACTGTTATAAGCTTTCAGCATGAATACGATGTGCCCCCTTTAGTGACAGGGCCTGTAAAGGTTTATCCAATTTAAAATAATTGTAACTGACTTGCTTTTCTGAGCAAGCATGTACTCAGATTTCCAGTCCAGGTAGAAAAGTGGTACAAATGTGTTCCACATACAAACACATATGAGTGTGGGGAATGACTAAGAGGGGCACTCACCGCCAAGGCTGAAACCCTTCAATAAGCTGCTGCCTACGGGAAGTGAGGGCATATGGCGGTGGACCAGGGAAGGGCTGTCATCAAAGAGCTCACAGCCTAGCAGAGGAGGTAACAGGCAAATGGGGAATGGTATTATATAATATGGTAGGAAATGGGCTTTGAAGAATTGTGTTGGGGTGATTTCACAGCAAAATAAAAGACTTCAAATTGGAATCAGAATCAGTCCATTCTTGTGGAAGTGTTGTGTTCTGGAGAAGTTCTGCAGATTAGCTAAAAATATGCTTGAATACAGACAGACGGGCATTAGATTTGTCAACATAAAACTGCCGGTCTGTTTCCCCTAAATGTGGGTCATCAAGTCTAGGTAGGAACACCTGTAACTGGAGAAATCCCAGGTCTTAGAAATCCTAGAAAGGAGGCTCTCTGTAGCACCACATTGTCAACAAAAATTTCTCTCTCTACGTAAGGAAAAATAAACTGTGACAAGGAGCTTTTTGTCATTTAACCACAGATGAATGTGCTTTTATCAGTGGAAGTTATTCGCCTATTAAGAATGTGTCCAATTGTTTGGGTTAATAGATTAGTATAAAAAGACTTCTAAATTGTGTGGGTGTGGGTGGATATGTAGACTTTTATATGCAGATACAGATATTTAGATATTATTGTCTATTTTAGTTCAGACTTATTTCTTTGCGGCCAAGACCTTGCTGCTGAGGTTTGTGAATCAGACTTTTGTAACAAAACAAAAAGCAGCTACCTTCACATTTATCCCATTATTGAGTTCTCCCAAACAGGGAATTTTTTTCAGTGTTTTGAAACTTTGTTTTCCATAGATTTTATCCTGTTTTCTTTCCAAGTTTTCATTCCATTGTCATATTGTTAAATTCTT
Source organism: Lemur catta (assembly GCF_020740605.2). NCBI lineage: Eukaryota > Metazoa > Chordata > Mammalia > Primates > Lemuridae > Lemur > Lemur catta. Next base: position 74,169,589 of record NC_059128.1, on the reverse strand, counting down.
CCATATTGCTATTTCTGAAATCTGCCTCATAAGGAAGCTATTACGGAGTCTTGTCTTTTTGGGAATATCTAATATTTCCTTTACAAAGCCTTTCTCAATAATTTCAAATCAAATTCATTAGTTTTCCTTTTGGTAGTCTCAGGGCAACTGGTTTTTCTTGGAATTTCTATTCAGTCAGGTGCTACCATTATGCATGGGCGTATGTGTTTGTTTCCACCCGGCAACCCACCTCTAGATTATAACTTTTTTGGGAAAATCGGTGCATTATTTATTTTCTCTCCTTTATTAGCTGTTGTTGACTGAATTGTGTCCCACCCCCTAACCCTCTGTGTAACTGCGTACTTGGAGACAGGGCCTGTAAGGAGGTGATTAAATGAGGTCATAAGGGTAGGGCCCTAATCCAATAGCACTGGTATCTTTATAAGAAGAGAAGAGACACCAGAGAGCTCTATTTCCCTCTCTCTCTCTCTCTCTCTCTCTCTGTCTCTCTCTCTCTCTCTGCATACACAGAGAAAAGGTTATGTGAGGACAGAGAGAAGGCAGATGTGCCTGCAAGCCAGGAAGAGAGGCCTCACTGGACACCAAATTTTCCAGCACCTTTATCTTGGACTTCTAATATCCAGAACCGTGAGAAAATAAATTTCTGTTGTTGAAGTCACCCGATCTGTGGTGTAATGGCAGTTTTAGAGACTAATACATTACTGAAGATGTATTACTCAGCATATAATTTCTAGTCAACAAGTATTTGCCTGTTTCTAATTGACTATCATTCATTTATTATTGGGAAAAATTTAGTTTATAATTGTCTTACATTCTTGTCATATCTAGCATCTCTAAGAGCTGATCTGAACGCTTCTCCCCAACTGCTTCCCCTAAACATGCACACTCACACACAAACACACACACACACCCACAGACACACACACGAGCTAGGCATTAGCCATTTTGAGGTCACAGAATGGCCATAAATTCCCTTTTGTAATCAGGGCAACATCTTAATTTCACACTTTTGATAGGAGTTATGAAAGAATATAGATATATTTCTCAAGAATCCTATTGCTCAGAATATAGGTATTGTCCTATTTTATTATTTCCTCTTATGTTCATTTTTGATGTCTGATTCCATAGCCCTTTGCTCACTTCTCTGTCATTGGGGGAGTGGCCTCAGCACCTGTCCACAGAGGCTGATGTGGAAGAAAGGGGTAGGGGGGATTTTAAGCAGCTTGTATTATTCATTCATTCTATTATTCAAAGCACTTTAGAGGATCGACTCTGTTCCAGTCACTCTTTTGGGAGCTATAAATTCAAGGGTGAAAGGACAAACTGCGTCCCTACTTTCAGGTTTACAATCTAGTGGTGGAGGAAGCAGGCAGTATAGCTATGAACACACAAATAAGCAAGATGGTTTCAGATAGTGATAAATTCTCCAAAACACTAAGGCCTCCCTCACTCCTCAGAAAACTAGTAGGATCCTCCAGGTTAGGAGCCATACACCCTGAGAGCATGCAGTGTCCAGTGAGCTGCCCTGGGATCTTACGTATGGCTGGCACATACAATTTTTCGATTTTCATATTTCATCCCTTTGGTTAAATATATATCTCATTTATTTAAATGACAAGTGCCTGGGATGCTAGTTTCAGCAGTTTCCTCATCAAGAGAAAATATCAACACATATGTTCTAGATGCAGTGGTCCCCAACTTTTTTGGCACCAGGGACTGGTTTTATGGAAGACAATTTTTCCACAGATGCGGGGAGAGGTGTGGCGGAGCTCTGTGGCCTGGTCCCTAACAGGCGAGGGACTGGTACCGGTCCATGGCCCAGGGGTTGGGAACCGCAGTTCTAGAGGAGAGATAAGTTATATTTCCTTAAGAAAGGAGCTGTGTGCTCTTGAACAGAAACTTCTCCAGGCATATAGAGAGTTACAGTTACACAGATGATCCTTATCCTAAAATATTGTTTAAAAATCACAGTTGACTGGGCGCGGTGGCTCATGCCTGTAATCCTAGCACTCTGGGAGGCCGAGGCGGGAGGATTGCTCGAGGTCAGGAGTTCGAGACCAGCCTGAGCAAGAGCGAGACTCCGTCTCTACTAAAAATAGAAAGAAATTATTTGGACAGCTAAAAAAAAAAAAATATATATATATATAGAAAAAATTATCAAGGCATGGTGGCGCATGCCTGTAGTCCCAGCTACTTAGGAGGCTGAGGCAGTAGGATCGCTTGAGCCCAGGAGTTTGAGGTTGCTGTGAGCTAGGCAGATGCCACGGCACTCACTCTATCCCGGGCAACAGAGTGAGACTCTGTCTCAAAAAAAAAAAAAAAAAAAAAAAATCACAGTTGCTACATCTGTGAGAAGTGAGATTCTAGAGTTACATGAGTACATTAATAGATAATTCACAGGTAGAATACAAGTATAATAATTAGAAACATAATTTCATGACACTTTTTCTGCATTAAGGGTATATATCCCTTGATTTGTCATTCCTTGTGAAACATAATTAAAATTTGAACTGCTTTTAATTATACTTGGTAGGCTGGTTCTTTTTTAATGTAATTCTATGTTTAGACAGAATTACATGGAGTCCTACCTTTTATTAGGGTTACATATGACTTTTCACCATTCTGTGTTACTCTTTAAAAAGGGTTATGGACATGTGGAGCATTTTAAATTCAGGATTTTTGGAAGGTTATATTCTTATATATGATGATTGAAAGACAAAGTTCTCCACATTTGTAATTAACTGCAGGCCACTTACATACCAGAAATGCATATCATATACCTTAAAGTTGAATATTTTTCACTGGATTCATGAAAAAATCAGATACTAAAAATTTTTGGTGGAAAGCATGGGGGTAAATAAGTTAAAACTTAATATAAGACTGTGAATTTAGTAGTCAAGTTTAAGTTCATTATATGTTGAATAATTAATATTTAATAATTATATGTTTAATAACATAACATGTTGAGCTCAATAACATGTTCATTGGCATCACACTGTCTTCTCTTTCAAGCCTCAGCCTGCTGATCTATTGTTCAGGGAGAATAGTGCATGTTACCCTGTCCTGATCTATTACTCAATAACCATGGAAAAACAAGTGAAAGAATTCAACTATTATGAAAGATTCACGAAACACACCATCCCCAGTGTTTGGTACTTTCCCTATTTCCCCACTGCCTGTCAAACATACACTGAAGCACCCCAGAAACAACCAAGTAGTATCATTTATTTCCCCTCTGAATAAAATAATCTGTGCAGTTGTCTCATTTCTCCACTCACTCTGCCTGAGCAGAAAAGGTGACTCAGTGAGAGCACCGTGTGTGATGTGTCTGGGGAAACTACGTGGGGGACGCAAACACACCTGCTATGGAAACATCTGTGGCTATTCCCACGGAGCACAATAAGTAGGATTAGCGCTTGTGTGTCAGTAACAGATGGTGCCCTGTCCCGCTAACCACAGTCATGCCCATTTGTCCAGTACAGTACTAGTGCACTCCCTGATTTGCTCGTTCTTTATTCCCTAATTCTGTTGGAATGGTAAGCTCTGGCATTATTGTGGGAAAATGTTCCGTATGCCACAGTGGCTGGTGCTATGTACTGGGATTTAGCAAGTAAAAGCCTGGAATAACTGACTTTACTTACCACGTGCCCTAATGGCCCCTTTGAATCTCATACACTGTTCTTGCAATTGGTCCTAATTCCTTTCTAGTGGAGTCTATAGCTTATATGCTACCTTAGTCTGCTTGGGTTGCCATAACGAAATATCATGGACTAGGTAGCTTACCAGCGGTCCCTGACCTTTTTGGCACCAGGGACCAGTTTCATGGAAGACAGTTTTTCCATGCGTGAGATGGGGTGGGGTGTCGTGGGTGGGGATTGGGTGGTGCAGAGCTCAGGCAGGGATGGGCGGCCCATTTCCTAGCAGGCCACAGATCAGTACTGGGCCACAGCCCAGGGGTTGGGGACCACAGGTTTAAGCAACAGATATTTATTTTCTCACAGTTCTGGAGTCTGAAAGTCCAAAATCAGGTTGTCAGCATTATCAGATTCTACTGAGGGCCTTCTTCCTGGCCCCCAGACTGCTGTCTTCTTACTGTGTCCTCATATCACACACACACACACACACACACACACAGATTTCTTTCTCTTCCTTTTCTTATAAATCCACCAATCCTATTGGATTAGAGACCCACCCTAATGGCAATGATCTCATTTAACCTTAATTAACTTAAATGCCCTACCTTTAAATAAAAGTCCTGTCTCCAAACACGGTCACATTGCAGTGGGTGCGTGTCTGTGTGTTAGAGCTTCAGCATATGAATTTTGGGGGACACAATTCAGTCCATATAGCATGTGGCTATGTGAAGATTAAGTGACAACAAGGTCAATTTTGAATGCTTATTCACGAAAAATCATTTAGGGGTTTTTCATACAAGTCACATTTTCTTTAACTCAAAACTCTATAAAAGTCCTAGGGCAAGTATGATCATTCATTGCACGATTTCTCCTTGGTTTGAAAACTAGTGAAGGATGATGGGAGCTTGAGTTGAGTGAGGAAGGAGAAGGGGAGCAGTCTTAGCTGGGAACAGGGTGGACATAATGGAAAGGACATTTGGCCTCATACTGCCTGTGGGTTCCTAGCTCAGGAAAATCAAGTAATCTCTTTAAGTTTTATCAGTAAAATAGAGACATGGATAACCACTTTAAAAAAAAGTTTTCTTTTTTGCCACTCTGATCCAAGGCTTACAAGTTTTATATTTAATTGATGAATAATTGTGTATATTTATGGGCTACAATGTGATTTTTCAATAGGTGTGTACATTGTGGAATGATCAAATCAGACTAATCAGCATACTCATCACCTCAAATAATTTATCATTTCTTTGTGGTGACAATGTTTAAAATCTCTCTTTTAGCTACTTTGAAATATACATTATTATTAACTGTAGTCATTGTGCTGTGCAGAACACCAGAACTTAGTCCCCCTATCAAACTGAGACTTGGTATCCATTGACCCATGTCTCCCTTTTCTCTGTCCAAACTCTTTCCACCCTCCATAGCCACTTCTGGGTATATACTCAAAGCAATTGAAATTAGTATATTGCAGAAATGTCATTGCAGCATTATTCCCCACAGCCAAGATATGGAATCAACCTAAGTGTCCATCAGCTGATAAACAGATTTTTAAAATGTGGTATATATGCAAGATGAAATACTATTTAGCCTTTTAAAAACCCAGGAAATTCTGTCATTTGAAACAACATAGATAAACCCAGAGGACATTATGTTAAGTGAAATAAGTCAGGCACAGAGAGACAAAAACCATATGGTTTTACTTACACGTGGAATCTAAAAAAGTCAAACTTATAGAAGTAGAGAGTATAATGGTGGTAACTACTTTCAAGTTTGAATGACTAAATATACATAAAGTGCTTAGCACAGGGATTTGGACATGTAAGATGTTGTAGATATTTCTCTTCCCTCACTTTGTACCACCATTCCTATTCTAATAAAGTTATGCTACAAGTTCATTACTTATGAATTCCAATTTGTGGATTCAGTTTGTGGCTTGTGCTGGTTCCAAGAAATCAGGAAATACTGAATGATTGCATGAACAGTGTCACCAAGTATAAAAACGTGGAAAGTCCAACTTCAATAACTCTTAAAGTCTCCTTTGAATTAAAGGGGAGCTAACGGGTCACAGTTGGGCAAGAAGTCAATTAACCCTGACTGCAGCAATAAGCAGCTATTAAGAGATTAATGGAATGCTGGCTAGGAGTTTCTAGGGTTTCTGCCTTCAGCCTTGTCCTGTTCAATGTTCTACTCTAGATCTAGATCTAGGAAGAAGTTGCTGAGCTTGGTATTCAGCTGAAGGAGATGAGCCATTGGCCAGAAATTAAGCAATGAGCTGAATCAAATAAAAAACAAGTTCTAGAGTTAGACTCTTAGAAGCTACACATGTGAAGGAGGCTCGCTCATTTCGGTGGGCATTACATTCTGGGCAATTTTTTAAAATGTGCATACCTATCCTCACATCCATTAAGACTAAGTTCAGTCAGATCTCCTCTGCAAAGTCTCACTTGAACCCTGATTTGAGCTAAGTGCCCTGGTAATTATACACCTGTACTAAAAATGTTCAAATAATGTTAAGGACTTTTTAAAGCCGGGGAATTTTTACCTAATTGATTTTTTACTCCTGATGTCTAGCATAGGGAGTTTTCAATAAATTCTGGGCTGTTGCTAGAATAAAAATTAACTCAAAAGTAAGTAGTGCTGAATGGCAATTTGATTTTCTAAAGAGCATTAATTGCTTGCCCATATGCACAACAAAACAACAACAAAAATATCCTGCCAATAAATTGAGCTTTTTGTCTGGTACCTTGAAGTGCCTTGTAAATATTAGTGAGCATGTTTCCTGTTCTAAAGTAGGTCAAAAAACTAAACTCAGTAACTTTATTTCATCTTATTGAAGGACCTATGATTCTTTTATATTCCTAACCATCAGTGAGGCATGTTAAATAATTCAAATAAGAAGTACTAGTTTCCACCCTTATGTACCTCCTGGGTTTTCCTTTGTTCACCCAGTCACCTGCAAAAATCATCAGATGTTCAAATTTATAGTCTGTGACTCGGTGACCCTAAACCTCTTGGTGGCCTGGAATGAACGTGAAATACTCTTATTTAGCACTTGGAGCTCAGCTACATATTAGTTTTCCTGCAGTGCAATCCTCTGATGCCAGTGAAGAGGGAAATCAGAAACAGGGACCAGACCATTCTGGCCACCCCCTCCTAATACAGTGAGTGAATCACTGACAGAAGTGGGGCTGCAGGCTGGGTTTCTCCCTCCTAAATCCTTTTATCCCAGGACACTTGTTACTTCTTAATGCTCTAAAACTGAGGAAAACTTCATCGAGATGATGAAGAGTTTGGACTCCAAAGTATCCCTCTGTCTGTCCCGTCAAGCAGCATGAGCCTGGGCGGGGCAAGAGTCAACTTGCCTATTGCAGGCACATTCTGTAGAACTCACGTTCCACCCAGGAAACGGAGTTTTCTGTACAAAGAGCTATGCCAAGCCACTGAAAAATCACTGGGTTGCCTGTTTCCTTGTTTATGACTTCTCCATATAGTTGGTTCTGCTCCAGCGTATTTGAAAGGGACATCTGTTGGAGGATTTGATGTGCTGTCTGTGTTCTCTGAAAGTCAGTTCTGACAGGTCTATGTAAAGGAGCCTGAGAGAGAGCTCAGTCATGTGCTGAGTGGCTCTTAAGTACAGGAACAGATTTGAGAAGATTATCCAAGACAATGACCTCAAGACCAAACTAGGCCACAGAGTTAGCCGCAAGGCTCTGCGAATTCTTTGCGGCTCAGCCCTCTGGGGTCTCCTGTCACCGAGCTTGCCAGTAATGAATTTCACTTCCATGTGAGATCTTTCAGGTCTTCTTGCCACACTCTGAAGCCATATGTGTCTCAGTCACTGCAGACACCCTCCTGCTCTTTAACTTGAAGAGCAGTCTGAGTCAGCCAGTGAGGTTTGCCATAGCAGCAAGTCTCCTTTCAAACCCACATCACTTGAATAATAAGTATGATTCTGGAGAGTTGACGCATGAGTATTTCCTGCTAAGGAACAATGGGGGTAATCTGAGGAAATTAAATTCATGCAAGTAATTCCCAAACTTGATTCATGTTTGGATGCTCTCTAACTCCAAATGTTTTTGCCAGACTGGTAACACATAAAATCAGCCAATAAGACCATCTCCTTTTCTTTCTTCCTCTACCCACGGCTTCTCTTCTGTGGTGTTAACTGTGGAGAAGTCACAAAAAGTAGATGGTAAGAGAAATAAAAGCTCAAAGATCCTAACTCATTTTTTTTCTCTCTCTTGGTAATCCTGCTGCAAAGGTAGAGTGACTTTCTTAGAAAGTTCAAGCCAAACTCAGTCAAGAAGGTGGAGCAGGAAACCTCAGTAACCCCATGATACATGGTAGACGCATGTGAGTAGGTGGTCAATTACAAACTTTAATACTTGGCTATGAATATCTTACATGCTTGGCATAATTGTAAGAGTCAGTCCCTGGGAAAGTCTGTTTGGAAACACCCCATTGCTTAAGTGCCTTGTATGGTTTTATTCTACAATATTATGGAACAATGTAAAAATATCCAGGCATTTTCTGAAGAATAGAAGGAGCTAGAGGTGATATTTATTTACAGAAAAAGTGACATGCAGTCCTCCTGAGCCCTGTGAAGACCCTAAAGACATACCCTGCCCCCCCAGCTACCCAAGTGATACCCTGTGCATGACTGGATTCTGGTCTATAGAATAGTTTCTGTATATGAAACAAATCAATTTTAGAATAAGAGTTGCCACCAGAAAGATTTCCATTTATTAAACACCTACTAGGTGCCTGACTTCCTACTGGGTACATTTCATTCAGTTCTCACCAAGAAACTTTCAAGGCTCGTTCACAATTTACAGATGAGAAAAAATAAAGCATGAGGAGATTAAATAACTAGTACAAGGCAATCCATTTGTCAAGTGGTGGAACCTGGGTTAGAGTTCATGTCTACACATAAGCTCCTTGAGGCCAGAATTTTGTCTCTGTTTTGTTCATTGATGTATCCCCCAAGTGCCTGGAAGAATGCCTGGCAAACTGCAGATGCTCAATACGTGTGGTTGAATGATTGCCTTAATGAGGGAATCCAGCACACGCACTCCTGACCTTTATTCTCTGTGGTCCCAGCTCAGTCTCCTCACTCTAGTCGGCAACCTGCCTCTCTCTCCAGCCTCTTTCAGAGGGAAGCGAAACCCAGAGCTGCAGCAGGCTGCTGGAGGACGTGATGTCTCTGCATTAGTCCTGCCAAAGGAATGCAGCAATTGTCAGCAAGTTGTCTCTCTCTGTCCCATGACCTCTCTCCTTCTCTTTCTCCCTTTCTTTATCTCCTAATTCCTCCCACAAAGGTTTTCTGAGTCTCTGCTAGGTGTGCTGAGCACTGGAGATTCACTATGAACAAAGCTGACATGGTCCTTGTCCTTATGCAAATTACTGATTAAATTATGGATATGATGAGTGTTCTGACAGAGAGGGAGAGGGTGTCATAGGACCATATAGCCAGGGGACCCAGCCTATTCTATGAGGTCAGAGAAGACCCCTTTGCAAATTTGAACTTTAAGACAAGATATACAGAATAAGTAGGAGTTCCCAAAGTACAGCTTTGGATTTCTGGAGGTTCCTGCCTGAGGGGCTTTTAGGGAATTCAGGTGGCAAAATTATTTTCATAATAATACTAAGAAGTTATTTGGCTTTTTCATTCTTATCCCATTACCAGTGTACAGTGGAGCTTTACAGAGGCTACATGGTGTGTGATATCACAACAGATTGAACGCAGAAGCAGACATGGGAAACCATCTATCTGCTAGTAAGCCAGACATTGGCAAGAGGTACAAAAATGTAAAACAGAGTCACTCGTCTCACTGATGTATTTTTGGTTTTGAAAAAAAATTTGGCTATTTTTCATAAAATGTTATTTATGTTAAGGTGTATTCAGTTTACTGTGTTATTTTCAACTGAACTAGTTTAAAATTTCCTGGTTTTAATTTACAAACATATGAATATTAATAGATACCATCCACATTTTTTTCAAAAAGGTTTTTGAGGTTCTTAATAATTTTTAAGAGTGAGCCCCCACATTTTGAGACTTGCTAAGTAAAAAGGAGGAGGGATTGTTCCACATTAAACAAACAGCACGTGGGAAAGCCCCAAACTCAGATACAATTTACAGTTTTGAGGAAATTAAAGAAGTCCAATGTGGTTGAAGCATAGACAATGAGGGGGGAGGAGGTGTAAGGTAGAGGTCAGTGGGTAAGCAGGGCTGTATTTGGTCAGTGAGAAGTCACTGAAGAGTTTTAAATAGGGTGGAGTTGATCAAATTTACGTTGAAAGAAGGAAGGAAGGAAGGAGGGTCAGTGGGAAATCACTGAAGAGTTTTAAATAGTCTGGAGTTGATCAAATTTATGTTGAAAGAAGGAAGGAAGGAAGGAGGGAAGGTAGGAGGGAAGGAAGGAAGAGATGGGGAGAGAGAGGGTAAGATGGCAGAGAGAAGGAAAGTTAGTTGGGAGGCTTTGGGGAAAAGTTGGCAAGCTGTGAGTTGGGGAGAGTAGGGTTGGATAGAAGAGGATAGATTTAAGTGATACTGAAAGAGAGTCTAGAGGACCTGGTGTTTGGATGTCAGTAGGGAATGAGTTTTTTGTCAAAGAAGGAATGAATTCTCTCCTTTTGTTTAGTCACACCACTTGATTTCAAATTCTAGTGCTACCCTAGCAGTTTTGTGACTGTGGGAAAGTCATTTAAACTCTGTAGGCTGTAGTTTTCCCATCGTTAAAAATATAAGAATAAAAACCACAATCTCATATGGTTGTTAGAGTGATTTTAAGAAGTAAATGTACCTGGCCAGGCGCGGTGGCTCATGCCTGTAATCCTAGCACTCTGGGAGGCCGAGGTGGGAGGATCGCTTGAGCTCAGGAGTTTGAGATCAGCCTGCCCAAGAGTGAGACCCCATCTCTATTAAAAATAAAGAAAATCATCCAGCATGGTGGCACATGCCTATAGTCCTAGCTACCTGAAGGGTTTGAGCCCAGGAGTTTGAGGTAGCAGTGAGCTGCAATGATGCCACTGCATTCTACCGGGGCAACAGAGCAAGATTCTGTCTCAAAAAAAAAAAAAAAAAATTAAATGTACCTAATATAACTGGAATATCACAATTATTTAATATTTATTTGTTTCCCTTATCTTCTCTTTAAATTCACTTTTTTCCTAGCCATTTTAAGATGGTGGAGGGAAGCTGGCAGTGTTCTTCAGAAAACATGAAATTCTTGGGAAGGGAGGATCTACATAGTTTGCAAAACTTCTGTGAGACCTATGTACCACTGGGGGTGTGCTTCAAGCACATGCAAGTTTGCTCTCCCTCCTCCTACCCAATTGCCTTGATAACTGCACTACCATTTAGGTTCGGTTCATATTATCTTATCTGCTCCTTTTGAACTTGAAACTTTGTCCTACTCCTCTTGTTCCATAGTCTGATTCCTGCTACTTTGTTCCAACACTTGTCTTCCCAAAGTCTTAGGCTAGCCTTCTGTATTTCCCACACCTGCCTTGTCCCCAACTTTGCAGGACTCCCTTCCCTGGCAACCACCATCTACAGGAAAAATAACTTGGGAGGAGTTAAGACACGGATTAATATGATTGTAAATAAAACCTGGTTGTGCTTATGACTGGGGCCTGAGCTACCTCCTGTCATTCTTTCTAGTATCTTTTGAAAGGCTGTTTTCAAATACATTGACTTGAGGATTTAGGGTAGTATTCCTTTGGGGGCTGAATGGAAAAGGAGACAGAGAGCTATAGGGTCATAGGACCATGAGAATGCATTGAGTTTTGTCAAGTGGCCCTTGTAAAGCAGAGCCCAGGAGGTGAGCAGAAGAGAGCTCGGGGCTGGCAATCTGCCCTGTGACAAGGAGCTTTGTCTGCACGCAGGTTCCCAGCACACAGACCATCCACATTTGAATATAGCCCATTGTTTACCACTTGGGTGGAAAACAGAGGAAATAGTCAATGAGTCAGGCACCCACTTGTTTCAAAAGGAATTTTTCTAATGATTTCAGAGAAATAGAAGCAAAAATAGGAGTTTGAGGGAAGATAAAGACAAACGCAAAGTAAAGGCTGCTGGATGCTAATGATGAGCTTGTCTTTGCTGACCACCTGTCATGCTTGGGCTGTGGGTTCCAACCCTGAACCTGAATCCAGTAGGGACGCTAATTCTGGAGAAGAGCTTCCACTCTGCACGGGGATTCTGACCACAATCTAATATGAACTAATTTAGGGTAAATTGATCTTCCTCCTTTCTCCATTTAAAGGACATTTGCTAAAAATGCCTTCTTCTTCAGAGGGGCTGGGGAACAAACAGAGGAGATTACAGTGTGTGTAAATTTGAAGTATAGTAACCGATAAGCAAATGACATAATGACATAAGCTTAGCATCTTACATGAGTCATATTTTCTGTGACTTGATTTCCTGATCTGCAGATGCTCTGACGGACATTCCACTTTTCTATAGCTCAACGCGTGGTATAGGAATGGTCTTTCCATTGTGTCATCTCAGTTGGGAAAAATGCATGGCCGTGGTATGAATGCCACTGAAAGAAAGGAAATGACTTGGTGTCCATGGCAAAGAGTCAACTATGTTCTGCTGAAGGCTCCACTTTTCAATCCAAACTTGATACATTTTTTTTTTATTTTCAGTAAACTTTTTTTCCCAAATTTGGTCAGAAAGGAATAAAATTCAGGAATTATAGAAAAATCTTGGAGAAGTAAATAAAAATAGCCTGTAATCTGACTCCCAGAGATAACCAAGAAAGCATGCTGCTGTATATCTTTAAATATATAAAATAGTAAAATATGTGTTTGTGTGTATACACATGTATATAAATATATACACACATATACATGCATAAAATTCATGGGATATTTTGTGCATACTGTTTAGTAACCTGAATTTTTCATCTATAATTTGTATCACAATTTTCATATCACTATATATTATATTCTTCCTCTACATAATTTTGAAGACTGTAAATCATTTTTAAACAGTTACCTATTTTTGAGCACTGATTAGTTTCAATTTTTCACTATGAATTGCTTTTTATTGAAGTTTTCTAGTAAACCTTCAATCATTTATTATTCAACAAGTGTGTCTGGAGCACCTGCCCTATTCAAAATATGAAATCAGGCATTATTTGTAGGGGGCAAAAAGATAATACACAGATAGTCCTTTTTTCCAAGAGACTTACTGAAAAAGGATTCGTGTTTCCTAACTAGTAACTGTTTAAGAGGTGCCTTTCTTTTTCTTTCTTTGGGTTTCTTGTCCCTTTGTATTCTCTGTAAGTCTAGTTCATAAAGCCATCTGCTGGGGCTGGTTTGTTAGAGATTTTCTTAACTCATAAGCTAAATACATAAGCTAGAAAGCATACAAAATATTATTATGATAATTATAGTTGGTATACTTTTGTAACAATTAATAGAAACTGTATGGAGAAATAGCTGAAGTCTGACTCCATTATAATCAAGAAGGCACTTAATCATATTTAACTCAGAAATTCTAAGGTCCACAGAATTACTGAATTTGTGCTTTGACAGCAGGATAGCAGAGTTTCCAACTCAGATGGTGGTCACAACCTTACTTTATTGGGACAATAAAATATTTTAATAGAATCGTTGGCATCTAGTTCTACCCCTGAAATCAGGGCCACCTCTGCTGTTACTTGCCCAGTGGAAATGGGTGTGCTCATTTTGTTAGTGCATGCTGCCTCTGAAGTCAGTGAAGTGCACGGAACTGATTCAATTTGAATCAGTGATTCTCTAACTGCTTCAGGAACACAGGTTGCATTTCTAACGTTTAAACAAAATCCCTTTTAGAAAATCATATCCTTGCTATAGACAAAAAGACGGAAAAATGCAGATATATTAAAAAGTGTCACAGTTGTGGTTGTGGTAGGCAGAATTTTAAGATGACTCCCATGACCCTGACCTTGGTATTACTCCTAGAATTATGTTATATGGTGAAAGGGACGCTGTCCAGGTGGGCCAGACTAATCCTGTGAGCACTTTACAAGCAGAGAGTTTTGAAGCATAAGAAGAATTCAACCTACCATTACTGATGTGAAGAGGGAGGGGGCCACATGGGAAGGGTAAGAAGGACATGAATTCTGCCAATGACCAGTGAGCTGGAGGAAGACCTTGAGACTCAGAAAACAACTGCAGCTGGCTGTCACCTGAGTGTGAGACTCTGAGCAGAGGAACCAGCTAAGGTCACTCAAAATTCTGACCTACAGAACTGTGAGATAATAAACGGTTATTGTTTCAAGTTGCTAAGTTTGTCATAATTTGTTATTCAGCCGTAGAAAACTAATATAGTGACCATAGCACCTTCAATTTTGTGCCTTACTGATAGCAGGTTGGTGACATCTTTACCATCAACCAAGAGTACAACATTTTTAAAAAGTTTAAATGAAGTAAGAATACATTTTATGAAACTCTTGAACTAAACTCCCAAATAATAGAACACGGTATCATCAAAAGGATGAAGCCCAGAGTATATGCACATTTTCTTGATATTAATGAAAAGCTTCTTGTAATTTATAACAAACTAATATGCAATAGTTTAACAAATGATATGATAGAAATATATTCAGGCTGGTTCTAGGGTATAGAGGAAGACTATCTAATCCTACCTGGACAGAGCAGAAAGGCCTTCCTAGAGGAAGTGGTGACTGTCAAGGCCACACAAAAGCCTGTTTACAGACCCAGGGAAAGTAAATTTTCTTTGTGTTGCATGTGGAAAAAATTGGGGCGATATAAGTCTGCTGTGATGAACCAAGAGGAGGGGACTGGGAGATGAAGAAGTCGATTTGGGATTTCGTTTTCTCTCCTCCAAGTCTTAGAATGATCATTTCAAAGAAGAATGCTCTAGTTAAGACCCTCTCTCAAAAGCTTCCCATTGGAATGGAGGAAAGGCAGCTTTTTATTACTCATCTAAAATCTGAAAGGCTTTAGATGTGAGTTAAGTTTAATGGAAGACACCCCTACTGGGGGTATCTAAACCACAGGTATCTGAGACAACCTTAGGTGAAGGCTGAATGCAAATAATTGTAGTGCCCAGAACTCACAGCCTAGAAAGGGCTAAAAAAAAAAAAAAAATCCCACAATCATGATTACTGCTGTTTCTTAAAGTTCTCATTTACAAAATTAGAGTACTAGCCAGTCCTGTTCATCTTATTAAACCAATATGGCGACAAATGAAAAGTTCTTCTGAATAAGCATTTTATTACTTTATTATCATCATCTCTTATTTCTTTAAACTGTGTTCACTGAATATGTTTTAATTTGATGTCTCAAATCAGTTGGAAATTAATACAAACCATGTGGGTTTTTTGTTTGTTTGTTTGTTTGAGGCAGATAACAAAGCTGTTTTATCTGATTCAGGGACCAAGAAGAGCAATCAGTTAGATGAATTGGCTTATGTGGCAGAGAAAACACAGTTCTTCAGAACGTTGACACTTTCTGCCATATTGCCGTAGAAATGGACTGCTACAGCTTAGCGATTCCTCAGAGATTGAGGAGATCCAGTTAAGTTGGTAGGTAAAAGGGTCAAAACGAAGGCCAGAAGATATTTTCTCTCTGTAATTCTCATGTACTTTGAGAAAGAAAGGGATCCTGTAATTTACCTTTTTGTAGATCCTTTTGCAGAAAGAACAATATATGAAAATGTATAAGTTGAGTCATTTCTTGTTAAGGTGGCTTTGTGCCCTGGGGAAGCATGGGAGGCTACCTGGCTCTTTCAGTCCTTAGGAGTCTTCTGTGCTTGCAGTGAGCACACCTGTTGGAGCAGGTGGAATCAAAGTTGATTGTGGGGAAACAAGGTGTCTTTTGGAGGATCCCACCTCTATTAACTCATTATTGATTTCTAGGAGTTATGGGGTAGACAGAGGGTTTGGACTAGTTCCAAGCAAAAGATCAATGGATTGATGTGGGGATAAATGGGGACAAATACAACTGAGCTACATGTCCCTGACTCAGCATGCTATCACTGTATACGTGGTTACGAAAGTTTCCCAATATCTGCCAGTCCTGTCCATCAGGAATCACATTAATGGCTTGTGCTAAACCAAATATTTGCCTTTGTCTTGTGCCATTATTGACTATTTTGCAGAAATCAAGACGCTATTCTCCACTGTGAGATGTCCGGCTGAGCAGGTTTCATTGTGATCAAGGAAATATCATTGCCCTCACTCTCACTGTTCCAGCTGCCCTGGCAGCCCTCCTGGTGCATGCTGAATGAGGTCATATATTTAGTAAGGTGATGTTTTACCTGCGAGTCTGAGACAAATAGAGACATTTCTACATCTGCCATTCAGAAAAGCCACAGGCAAAAAGTTCTAGGGTATAATGTAATATGCACAGGCTTTAGAGGAAGACAGCCCTGGGGTAACTGACTGTGTGCTCTCGAGAAAGTTCCTTTATGCCTTTGACTTATAATCTTCCTGATTTATATAACAGAATCTCCACAAAGATTGCTTGGCATAATGCATGACAGAGTATTAGCTCAATAAATGTCAACTCTGTTCCCTTCCTTCTTGACCATCCAGCTTTGGTGGAAATTTGGCATGTGGTTTAAGAGCTCAAAAGAATTATAAATGCTTGTGTCCTATGGGGCAAGAATCTTTGCATAATTATTTTACCCTTAGTTCAGAGTCCTCTTCTCCTGCCCTGGGACGATGAGATGGGTAGCTGGAGAAACATGTCAGAATGGAAGCTTCAATCTATCCATCCTGAGAGTCTGCATACTGTCTGAAACCAAGTGGCTAAATCACTTGGAATTTTTCACTTGAGAGTTTTTACATGAGCATTTGGAAAACTCTTTTGTGGGCCAGGGTGCTAGGTATGATACTCCCTGATCTGTTCACAAAATGGCATTTAGATAAATATAGCTATACTTTCAAATAGTACTCCAGCTGTTATGGATGGAATGTTTGTGTTCCCCCAAATTCATATGTTGAGATCCTAGGGCCTCCTCCTAGGAAAGTAATTAAGTTATGAAGATGAAGCCCTCATGAGTGGGATTAGTGTCCTTATGAAAGAGACCCCAGAGAGCTCGCTCATCCTTCTGCCATGTGTGGGCACAGCGAGAAGAGAGCTGTCTGTGGACCAGGAAGCCCTTGTCAGACGCTGGCTCTGCCTGCACCTTCCTCTTGGACTTCCCAGCCTCCACAACTGTGAGAAATAAATGTGTGTTGTTTAAGCCATCCAGTTTATTGCATTTTTGTTATAACAGCCCAAATAGACTAAGATACCATCTAATTACCTATAGCAAAGGAAAAGGATACACAATTGGGGATCCAAGTACAAATAAAGTAGATGCATAGATTCATTTTCAAGAAGAAAAATGCAGTCTATGTGTATGACAGCTTTAACCAAGCTTTTGTATAGTCTCCCTCAGAAAGGCTTACTGGTATTTTTGTTTGCTTTGGTTTGGCTTTTTTCTCTATTTCATATAGTTTCTATGAAGAAGGAGCCAGGAAGTGCCCTCTTGGTTCTCCTGAAACAATGTGATCAGTAACTCACTTGGTCCCGCTGGTCATGAAGGTCCCATGGAATACCAGGGAATGTGGCAGTGTTCTCCCCGTCGGCTTACTCGGACCAGCACAGACATTTTTCAGAAGGAGAAAAGGGGCCTTTCCAAGTCTGATCTCAGACCTGGCTGTGTCCAGCTTGTGTCACAGACTGTGTCCAGATTGTGGTTTCGGGCACTTGTAATTACCAGCTTGGTTTTGGCTAGAGAAAAAAATTCCTATCATGAATACACCCAATTGCCTCATGATACAAAGATGGAGGCAGGCATGCACAATCTGTTCTTATCCTACTTTTATTTCACTATACCTGGCTCTACTCAGGAACGGGAAATGTTTCATTTTAGCTCTTTAGCTCTTTCAGGCAGTTTATTTCTTTGCATACTGATAGGTGTTTGGTGGAACTTTTATTTAATTTTGTTCATGATCATCTAATATTCTGACCATTTTTCAGGGAAACATCTAGGCTCAAAAGTGTATCAATTTATGTGGTGTTCTAAATGCACAGCTACATTTTAGCATTTAGGAATCCAGTGGTTTTCCTAAAACAGTTTGCATGATGATACAATGTTATATAATGCATAGTCTTACTTTAAAAACTTGTACTAACTTCTAAGTTTATAGTAATAATGGTAACAACAGCAGTAACAATAGCATCAACAACAACTGTTACCTCCTGAGGCGTCCTTATCTGTTTCAGGTATTGTGCTAGCTCTTTACAGGGGTATAAATATTATTAATAATTAATTTTCATTAAATTATTCATTATTAGAATTTATTATGTTATAATTATAAATTGTATAAAACTATAAATATATTTATAAATTATAAATATCATAATTATAATAATTAATTATTATGATTACTTATTATTAAATTATTAATAATTTAATCCTCACAAAGGCCTAGTGAGGTAGGTAATTTATTTTCTCCATTTTTCAGATGAAGAAACTGATGGCCTAGAGAGATTTAATGTCCTTGTCAAAGTCACAGAACAGGTGAGTGGTAGAGCTAGATTTAGGTAGGAATAGGAATATTCCTATTATTCAGCTTTATAAAGGAACAAAATTCTGATACATGCTGCAACATGAATGACCCATGATGACATTATTATGCTGAGTGAAATAAGCCAGACTCCCCCCACCAAAAAAATCCACAAACACTGTATGATTTTGCTTATATGAAGTACGTAGGGTGGTCAAATTCATAGAGACAGAAAGTAGAATGGTTGTTTCCAGGGGCTAGAGACAGTGAAAAACGGGGGTGTTATTATTTAGTGAGAACAGAAGTTCAGTTTGGGAATATGAAAAGTTCTGGAGATGGGTGGTTTTGATGGCTGCACAATGATATGAATGTACTTAATGCCCCCAGACTGTACACTTAAAAATGATAAAAATGTAATTTTTTTGTTATGTATATTTTACCACAATAAAAAATTAATTACTAAGAAAAAAATGAAATGAAAAATAATTTTCAAGCACTGACCAATTAATGTGCCTTCAAATAAGGAATTCATCATAATTTGAACTTAAACCATTAAACTTTAAGTTTGTAAGTGATGAGTAACAAATAGACGACCTTGTGGGAGAAGAGTCCTCTCTCTTCAATATATGCATCGTTTGAGCCCTTTTCTCAGGACTTTGGTCGTGTTCTCCACGGGTCTTACAGGAGAGAAATAAAAGCAAAGTACCAACTCTTACGTCTCCATTATTAGTTTTGCATCCTCATCACCTCCTTTCAGCTAAACCATCTGCTATGCACAGGCCTCCATGAGATGTCTCTATTATAAGCTTTTAACCTTCACTGGTCTGCAAAAGATGGAGTTTTATTTTTCCCCTTGTTTCCGCGTCAACCCCTCTCAGACCCCCATAGCATTGGCAGCAGCCTATGTGCCAAGATGGCACTTGGTTTGGTTTTCTTTGCCCACAATCCAGCCCCCCAACTTCACCTCCCTCCCACTCCCTTGGAGAGTGTCTCCCAGCCTTGGGACCTGACAGCCAGCATGTGATAAGGACAAAAATTATGGCCCAGATGCTCTCCCTGAGGGCTCACACAACACGCGTTTTAGCTTTAGTCTTCTGTATTTTTAAAAAATGTGGTCAACTTTTGCCTATAAAATACCTAATTAGAGGTAATGCTTGAAATGGAAAAAATGAAATTATGGTGTTTTGGATATATCAGTAGCCAGATTAAGCTTTTGCCAAGGCCCTCCAATAGGCTGTGGCTCTGCTATAAAATGGATCTTCCAGTAGATTCCTGCAAACACTCTCCCCAACCAACACAGGAACCTGGAGCACCAGGCTGTTGTACGTGTCCTGTACCTGTTCTACTCACAGTAGCTTTAAAAAACTGTAATGACTATGTGCAAATTTTCTATTTATTTTCTAACATGCATTTACCCACTTTGAGGTAGATAGACTGAATTTGGAAAATTTTAATCTGCAGAACTAGGTAGGGTTCTGTAGTCACCTAGGTAAAAGATTATTCAGTTTTCTGGATAATTAAAACACAGTTGCAATATTATTTTGCTGTAAGTCTGTAACTACAATCTATATCTGTGTGAATGTCCTTTACTGAGAAACCTTTGAGAAAATTGTGCCAGGGGTGATTCCACCTCATCAAACCTCATCGTTTATGGCTTTATCAACCATGAAAAACTCTGATGACTAATGTAATAATAGTACACGTGGCTTTTTAAGGAATGTAGATGAATTCAGGAAGTGAATTATCCATGTGCATATTATAAATAAGCAGATAACCACATAACACCTGTTGTAAAAATGTCAAAAACAATAAGTATAATACCTAGGGTAAGAAAATTAGATTATATTTTTTTTGCAAAAGGACAAAGGGGTCAACTGTGGAAGATTGCAACTTATCTCATGACGACCTTCCCATGTGGACAGAATCCCTATATGACCACAGTGTTCTTTCTCTTCAGGAACGGAAAATGTTGTGTGTCAAGGGTAGAGAATGTCTGTTTGGAGATAACTCGGCAGGTGGGGTGACGGAGGCGGCCCTCAGGCATGAGCACCCTTAGCCTGAATTCTTCTCTGTAGCTTCAGTCCAACAAGGCAGAGTGGCTGTGAGAGGGAGCTCCAAGGAAATTTGATCTTTTCTTCTTTATGGAATTTCTCTTCTTGCAAGGGTTTCATTTTTCATTTTTTTCTTTTGAAGAGCCTGGGTCTCTCTAGTTTTTGCCACCTGACACCATTTGGTGTCCTGGCTTTCAAGGTCTTCTTTGGCCCTAACCCCAGAGACTCTTTCTTCTCCTCCAATCATGACAAATGTGAAGAAGAATTAGAGTCTGCCTTCCACGCAGGAGGGTGTTGATGTTGGACAAAGTGAAGACTTCAGGCCTCATGAGCCCCGGCAGGGCTGCTTTCCCTGGCTCAGTCACGGAGGGTAGGAAGGCTGGGGGTGCAGCTCCGGGACCCTTCTGCCCTCCGCTCAGGAGAGGGGCGCGTCGGTAAGACACAGCCCCCGACAGTGCGTTGCTGCCACTGCTCTGCAGGCCTTCCTCCCACGTCTCTTCAGTTCAGGATTGGCCACAATGACTCCCGCACAGTGATGCCACTTTCCAGACAACTTCTTTTTGTGGTATAATGACTTTTTACTTCCAAACTAACAAAACAAACACATGCTAAAGTTAATAATTGAACATGACAGTTTCAGACAAACACTGGAATCACAACAGTTCCTAGTCAGAGAATATCACAGGGGACAACTTTGCATCACATACCACGTAACCGCACGCCCTGCTTTCCCCGTGTGCACTAAGTAGGAAGGACGAAGAGAGACCATCTCTGGAGACATTTTGACCTGCTGTTTACATGCACTATTTCCATATGTTTTGAAGTACTTTTGAGTTTTTCTAATACTACAATTTTATTTTCAAGGGCATTTTGGGGGCCAACTGACCCTGAGCTCCACAAAGTTTCAAAAATTGGAGATGAAAATGATGCAGGAGGAAAAATAACTCCCATAAAAATAAATTTTCTTCCACAAACTACATTAAATCTCTCTCTCTCTTTCTTGGTGTATGTTATTTGGTGAACATAATAAACCTGTATGCTATTACATTTTATTTACAAGTTGTTTTTATTTACTTCTAAATGGTTGTTAGTTATATAAATCTGCATTCACTCTTCATTGGTCTGTTTTTCTATCTGTGAAAATTATTTGAAAATATGTTGGGATATATCATATTATTATTTTTCCTATTAAGTTTAATAAGACTTTTTTTATTTAAAGGATTTTCATTTAGTTACCAAGTTTTCAAGAATGATTTAAAGATTTTAAGCAAGGAATCAGTGTGTTTGTTACAGATCCCTATCTGATTGTCCTTCCATACCCAATATTATATTCCCAACTCTGCTTTTGGTACAGCAGGTGCCATAAATTCACCTGTTAAATGAATGATTCTCAATTTACATAAAGAAGAAAAGAGATAGAAGCTCAGCCCTCTTCTGATCTGGAATGCTAATAAGCCAGGAGCTTGGACTGGACCTCAAGAAGTCATAGAATTCATGAGTTAAAGCAAATAACATAAATGAAAACTATAATTTATTGCATTGTGATATCAGGTTCTGTTTTAGACACATTATGTACAGTTGTATTTGAATTCATAAGAATTCTGCAATATGTGTATTATTATTTTATTTTTATTTTATTGATTCAGGGAAACTGAGGCTTAGAGAGCTTACTCATTTGTTTATTTGTCTCTCTCACCCCTCCACCCCAGCTCAAAAAGAATTTAAAGCAATGTTAAAAAAGAATGACTTGCCCAAGGTTACCCATCTGTAAGTGCTGAGTCAGTTTTCAGTCAAGGCCTTTAGAACTGGAAACTCTGTTCATGTCCACCCTCCTCGTTCATGTGCTACAGAGTTGAGGGGCATACTGTCCCACAGTTCTTTAGGATTCTGAAAATCCTACAGGTACTCCAAGTGTGACCTCTTGCCTGCCAGGGAACAAGTGGTAACTCCGTGGCAGGACAACAGGCCTCTTGGGGCCGTAATGATATACAGTGAGGTCTCCCTTATGCCTGGAAGGAGCCCGAGGGGACACAGAGAGCCCTGGAAATGGCTGAGTTGAGCTTTTCTGCCCTTGAGATTCTTAAAAATGTTGGAGGCACTTCCTGAGCTAAATTAGACATTCCAGGAAAGCTAAGCCAACCTACAGCTCAAAAATAATTTCTGAATAACTCTCTCCTCATGTGTGTCTCATTTTTTAAAGGCAGCTAGACAGATACGTTTTTAGTATCTATGGTGGGACTATCCAGTGAACTAAAGAGGAGTCTGGTTATGGGGAGAAAGTAGTTCCTGAGTACCCGCCTGTCCTTGGGGTCAGACGCTACCATAAAAGGGCAACCTCCCCAGTGCCTCAAGAGTGATGATGAGGGAGGGGTTAGGGGCAGGCTGGAAAGCATTAGGAAGTATGGTAGCCTGTGGTCAATTAGAGGTCACATGTCCCGCCTAAGCCATGGACTGCTACTTCCCTTTGCTGGATCTTGTGATTTCTTCAGTCATAAATATGGATTTTAAAAATAAAATATCATAGTTTTTGAATGTTGAATCTGTTTTTTAAGGTCTGTATTGATCAAACACAGTAAGCCTGGCCTGAATTTGGCTCCGAAGCATAAAGAAAAGTGCAAGTACCAAATACATAGCTCTTAATCATCTTTGTAAAAGAACAAATGAACAGACCTGACTCTTTCTTTCTGTGTCTCAGAATCATCCAGTCCTTCCACTGACCAGGAAAGGATAACATTTCAAAATTAAAAAGCCATTCTCTTGCATTATTTAGGAAAACTAGAATGTATATGTGAGAAGGGCAGGATTTTAAGGGAGGAAATTGAATTCCAGTTTACCCTTTCAAAACCAAATTTCATATTGTCATTACATTGTGTCTGCTTCATGTTCTAAAATGTTCTCCTGTCTGCTAGCCAGAATGACTGCAGAGTTTATGTATGTATGTATGTATTTATAATAGATTTAAGGGATACAAGTGCAGTTTTGTTACATAAATATACTGTGAAGTAGTAAACTCTGGGCTTTTAATGTAACCATCATTAGAATAGTGTCCATTGTATCCATTTAGTAATTTCTCATCAGTCACTCCCCTCCCACACCCCTATCCTTCTGAGTCTCCAGTGTCTGTCATTTTTCACTTTGTGTCCATGCGTACACATTGTTTAGCTCCTAATATGAGTGAGAACACATGGTATTTGACTTCCTGTTTCTGAGTTACTTCACTCAAGATAATGGCCTCCAGTTCCATCCATGTAGCTGCAAAAGACACTTTATTCTTTTTTATGGCTGAATAGTATTCCATTGTGTGTGTACGTTTACATATATATATATATCTCACATTTTCTTTATATAATCCTCTGTTGATGGACACTCAGGTTGATTCCATATCTTTGCTGTTGTGAATAGTGCTGCAATATATATACAAGTGCAAGTCATTTTAACATAATGACTTCTTTTGCCTTGGGTATATCCCAGTAGTGGGATTGTTGGATCCAAAGGTAGATCTACTTTCTGTTCTTTGGGAAATCTCCATACCGTTTTCCTTTGAGGCTACACTAATTCACATTCCCACCAACAGTGTGTAAGAGTTCCCTTTTCTCTGCATCCTCGCCAATCAAGATCACACTGGTGAACAGAAGCAAATCCTCATTTTCTTGTTGGCCGTAAAGGACCTGGGAGGTCCTTTCTGCAGAGATAAAGTGTTGAGAATATTCTAAAAGAGTTTCCTAAGCAGCCCTCCTAATAGTACAAGATTTTATTTAAGATTTAATAAGATACACATTTAAATATGTGCTTTAGCATTGTTCATGTGGCTTAAAAGCCCTGTGGAATTAAATATAATTATCAGAAAATTTGACCACCATCAAAATATAGTATTTATCTTTTAAATAAGAATGATAAACAATAGCAAAATATCTCTTATCCTAGAATCTGTAATGAGTTCAGATTAATGGCATTACCCCACTAATTAGAATGAAAGTTTTCTCCGAACGGAGCATGCACATGCTGATTTAACGGAACATTAACTTCTCTGCCATCATACGTGGGTGATTTATGCTGTCGTTATTTATCAGCTGTGCTGGGGACCAGTGGTACAGCTCATATAGAAATCATCTTTGACTTTCGTTTGCTTCACGAAGTATAATTTCTCCCAATCAAATTGTCTGCTTAATTGCATTGCCACAAGCTGAACAGCAACATCAGTACTCATTTTCTTCCTGTATCCATTGGGGGTTGTAAGTCTCAGTCCACAGGAGCAGCTGTGCCAAACAATAGCACATGCACTCATTTTCTGAAAATCAACTTAATTTCAGATCTGACTTTTTTTTTCATCTGGCTGGGTTATTGGGATAATCTACTTCACCTCAGTCCATTCTTGGGGTCACATCTGTCAATGATAATCAAAGCCAGATGCTAGTTAAAATGCTAAGGACCGGTTTTAATCAGTAATAACTATTAAAATAGGGAACTGAGCTCCACTTTGATTTGTGCAGAGGTGAGTGGGTGTTTTAAAGGGAGAATGAGAATGAGTAGGGAGAGGAAAACAGCGGGGGTCTTCAGTAGAGCGAAAGAAGTGGAAATTCACAAAAAGCAGGAAGTGAGGCTTGTCAATGTAATTAGGCCACCCAGGTTTGCTAACTGGCACAAGCAGAAATTAGCCTCCTACCATCCCATCGAGGCTGGGAGAGAGGGAGACAACACCAACACATCTTTGGGTGTTGCTTGGAATAAATGGTAAAGTCTCTTGGCAGCCTTGAGCTTTCCCAGGCAGGAATTGAAGAGAGCTGGAGTTGTGGCCCCAGGGACACTGCTCTGAGTTGTTAAGAGACGATGCTACCATTTAAGTTTCTCTGTGTATCTGTGTGTGCGCGCGCGTGCATATGTGTGTGTGTGTGTGTGTGTGTGTGTGTGTATGTCAGGGGCTATGGACAAAATCATGTGTGTTGAGTGTCTGTAGTTTACAGGCTAAAGTGGAGGTCTAGTGGAGAAGGGCACTCAGGGGGACCTGACTGGAAATGGGTCAAAGAGAGAGTCTTTGTCACCTCTGCCACTGAGGCCATGTCAAAGTTCCAGAACCATCGATGCCAAAGTGTCGAGCATCAAGACATCAGGGGTGTGGAGAGGGGTAACCGTGCTTATTTCACTGCTGCGCTGATCTGTTGTCCCTGGCAACATGACCCTTCCGGCCGGGCCCTTTGTTGCTCCTTGCCACTCTCAGCACACAGGAATGTTCTTCAAGGCAGGAACTCCCAATGGCCATTGACTCATCCTCCTGGAGACAGCTGGAGGCCAGTTCTGGAGCACTGCCACCAAGAGGGACAGAGTCCCACAGCCCTGCCTCTGGCAGGGGAGTCCTGTCTTTGACATGAAGGGCAAAACTCCTCTCTGCCACCTGCTTTGCTCAAGCCTCGATGCTATTTTCTTCAAACTCTCTGCTCCTCACGGAGCTCAGGCTTTTGAAGATATAATTCAGGAAGTCTTGCAGGCTGCTTTTATTTCTGCTCAGTCACGTCTCTCCCCGAGGCATTGAAACGCAGAGGCTGCTCTTAGATTAACTAGGGGAAAGGGAAAAATTCAGGGAGGAAAACAAAAGCTAATATCTTAGAATATTTTCCAGTCACACACGCTAGCTGGCACGGGGAAGACGAGCCTAGGTTTGAAAGTTCACCCGGTAGACATGATACAGCTAAGAGGGGCCCTGTTTTGTGTCATTGATAATCTCTTAAGTGGGTGTCATGGACCCACCAGGCAGGGTCAGGAGATGGGTGATCTCATTTCTCCCCTCCCCACTGTCCCCCGACAGCCAGTCCTTACTGGGGAAATCTCAAAAAAATCATATATTTGAACTTATGGCAATAAGCAGACCTCATGGTACTGAATGTACAAGTAGCACATACACTATCAGGTTGATTAGCACCTAAACAGCGCTCCCCACTGAGTTTCATATATCCAGAGAGGAGCTGATTTGATGCCCAATACTGCACCACAAGGTCATTCCAATCAGCTCAGAGTCTGTCAGATCAGTTACTAATGTCAAAGATGACCCTTTTCTGATTGAATTTGTGGCTATTATTGTCTGGTACAAATATTCCATTCACTGACATAAATGGGACATCACTTTGCCTCTGGCAGAAGTAATTGCCATTTGCCCCATAGCCTTTCTCTTTTCTTCTTGAACCACTTCCTAGGATGACAATAATTTCCCTCCTTTTAGAAGTATAGCGAGATAGAGCCACAAGTTAATATAATTACCTACTTTTCATCTTACCAATGGGTGGAACACATCATAGTCAATGAGGTTTCCATTTTAAAACGAAATATATTGATGCCCATTTTACAGGTAAAAAGACTTAGGCACAAAGAGGTGCTTTGAATCACCTATTTGCATACATGTCTAGAGGCCTATTAGCAAAGTCTCTGCAAAGGACTCTCCACACAGTTCTCTCCTCCCCTCTCTCTGTTACGTAGCATGAACAGTCTAAGAGGTCTTCTAATGCACTCAAGATTTCATTCCTTTTACATTTTTCCCCCTTTCTCTCACTTGGCATTCGGCTGTATTGCTTACCTGAAGCTATTTGTAATGTAGAAGGTTAATGTCTTTCATGGGCATATTCTTGCCTTTCCCCGGCTGAGCTGCATATGAGTATTTGCATCTGATGTAATTTGTCATGAGCAAATGCATGTCAGAGTCCTGTGCTGTGTTCCCTCCTTTCTCCTCTCCTTGTGGCTCCCCTGCCCATGTACAATGTGTGTTTTGTGGAGTCTGTCTTCCCCAACCCAAATCCCAAATGCCCTTGGCCGAACTTCAGGGCATATCCTGAGTCTGTTTACAGGTAAGGAAGGACCAAGTCTGGTGCCCTGGAGAGAATGGGGGCCATGAGAGTTAATCACAGGCATGTGTCAGACCAAACAAACAAGTCACTTGTTGGTTTCCTCTGCAGTTTGATGTCAAAATTAGCGTGTTGCTTCCTGATTTTGGTGGACACTGAAGCCAGGACAACTCTATATTATGTTTATTTCCATCTATGGAATTACAATTGCCTCCTGCAAAAACAAAACAACACAAAACAAAACAAAAAATAATGAATACTACAGAATCTGATTGTGTTACTGGCCACATATTCTTTCTAGTCTCTGAATACTTCTGAAATGAAAATGGACCAACCTTTCTTGAATGCTAGTCTGTCTCCTGAACTACCTCTTTGTAAACAATTCCTAAAAGGCTTTCATGTAATCAGGGGCCTATCTCTCAGGGATTCTAAGTGTGCACCTAACATGGTTTGTGGGTGGGAGAACTTGGACAGGATCGAAAACATTTTTAAAAATGAACACACAAAAGCTTGAATTGGAGAGCCACACTTTCTTTGAAACATAAATAATAGATAAATATGTTTTTATTTTATTTGCAAATTGGGTTTTCTCAAATTCAATAACAGTAAAATGGCTTTACTATGACAGAAAAATAGACACATGGTTGCATACTTCAGGTTTCAGCCCCTCATTGAATAAATGAATATTTATCTTCCCAACAGAGAATATTGCTTGAACGTTTGCACCCTGCCAGACACCCTGCCAGATGCTGGGGAGAGGCCGTGCTGCCAAACAATATCGATCGGACAGAATTTGCTTAGTTATGTGTTTCATGGCTCTTCACTGAGATTTAAAAAAAATGTTTCCATATAATAAATGTTTCCATGTAATAAATGGTCATTGGAAAAAAATGGAAAATTATTTGAAGTAAAAAGTAAAATTGCCCTCTCCTCATTTTCCCCATAGTTAGACTTATTGGTAATGTGAAGAGTATTCCCTTATTCCCTTGTTCTAACATACTTTCTATATACTTACACAAATATATATAAACATAATATATATTTATGTGTATATATTTTTCCAGAATTTTTTACACAAATAGATTTACTTTATACATAAGTTTATGGAAAAATTTTCATTTATCAATGTTTTGTGGGCTTTTCCTGCTATCACATTGTGGTTTTCTTGGTCATTTTTTGTGCTAGTACAATACGCTGTTGTGTGAATATACTGAAATTTTTTAAACCTGTCCCCTGTTGAAGAAGATCGCACTTAGGTTTGTTTTCTCCTGTTTCTGTGTTCTTTTACTGCTTTTTTTTTTTTTTTAATTTACAAACACTACCATAATGAACTTTGTACGTTTGTCTTTATGCATACTCCTAAAATTGTGGAATTGCTAAGTAATATGCATATTTTAAAGTTTGACAAAAATTGTCTTCCAAAGATATGCACTGATATTGGTGTGTGAGAATTATTATTTTTTTGCAGGTTTGTCAAAATAACTTTGCATTGCTAACCAATACTATTATATTTGACAACTAATATGTATTTTTAAAATCTTTGCCATTGTCTTGGTCCATTTGCACTACTTGAGCAAAATACCTGAGACTGGGTAATTTATAAATAATAGAAATTTATTTCTCACAGTTCTGGAGGTTGAGAAGTCCATGATCAAGGTGCCAGTAGATTTGGTGTCTGGTAAAGGCCTGCTATGCATAGATGGTGCATTTAGTTGTCCTCACATGGCAGGAGGGCCTAAGGGCAAAAGAGCCAGGCAACTCTCTGAAGCCTCTTCTATTGATGTAAGGGCACGAATCCCATTCAGAAGGGCAGAGCCCTCATGACCTAATCACCTCCCCAAAGCCCCATCTCCTCATACCATCACCTTGGTGATTAGGTTTTCAACATATGAACTTTGGAGCAAGGCCTGCATTTAAACCATAGCAGTCATCTGGGTACATAAGATATTTATATTTCTTTAATTATGAACAATATTGAGCATATTTCCATGGATTATTAGACATTTGTGGTCTGCAATGCAATTTGCTTGTCATATCTTTAATCAATCATCTATTGGATAGTTGATATTTTTCTCATTGGTTTTAAATTCTCTTCCTATATTTAGTCCTTTTCAAATATTTTATTTAAAATTTGTATATGGCAATAAAATGAAAATGTATAGAACATGTCATAAAAATACATGTAATTTTACCACCCTGTACCCTTCTCCCCAGGCCCCTGCCCTGAGAGTTACTACATTGAAACATTATTCTAAAAAATTAAGCACTTATCTCTGTTTCTTGATTTATCCAGTTTTAATAATATCCATTAATTCTAGCTATAGAAGACTAAGAACTTAGCTCATTTACATGCCCTTTTCCTCCCCATATCCTCTTCCCAATTGTTAATTTAAAAAGTCAGTTCTTTTATTATTTAATTTAATCAAGTAATTCAATATTTTATTGATTTTTATTAACTTATTAACTTTTATTTCTGAAGCCATTTATATTAGATACTATATTTAATTCCCAACATGTAGAAAGAAGAAATTTGCACCCATATACATTCATCAATTTAGCAATACTTTTATTCTCTTATTCTCTCAAAATACTTTTTATACCTAAAGGTTTCATATTTTCCCTTAGATCTTGAAAATTGAAGGCCAATAAATAGAATTTGGAATATTTTAATTTCAAATGATTATTCAGAGATGAGTCAATTAAAACTTCAGATTTGAAAATGTAATACTGTGTTTTAAACCCATGTCACACAAATGAGAATGTTGCAAACCTCAATGTTGAAAAAATCCTTTTTTTTCATTTTATTAACAAGTCCTTCAAGTACAGACTTTTTTGTCTTTCTCCTAGAATTTCTAATTGCCTTTCTTTTATTCCAATTAAATAATATTAATAGCTTATAATTATATTTTTCCTACCAGCTTCTCTACTATCTTCCCAAAATTTATCAATGGAGGATTTTGGTATATTCAGATTTTCTGTTTTGGGGTCTTTTGTTGATAAATTACATTTAAAAATATTTATTTCATCCATGTCTTCAATTTATATGAATGTAGTTAAATAAAGTAATTTCTTACTGTATCAAAGATACTGCCCCTATATCTTTGATTATGCTCTCTTTCATGACTTTACTGTTGTGTATTTATTTTATATTTTTTTAACTTACTCAAAGTAGTATTTATTGTTCATATGTGTGTTTCAAAGACTGTCTTGAATTTATTTTTAAATTCTATTTTTTCCTATTTTCTCATTCATTAATTTCTATTTTTGTCTTTATTGTCTCTAATATTTTTCTTGGGATTTTACTGCTGCTACTTCTAACTTCTTGAGTTAATATGAAGTTTTCCGTATTATCTGTAGTGTAGTATCTCTGACATTGTGGTATAATAAGAAATACACATTTGGTCCCTGCTTCCAGTTCCTTGCACAGTATTCTTAAAACCCTTATAATTTTCTGAGTGGTAGAAGTAGAAGGTAACTCTTTTGTTCTAATATTTGTTCTTTGACTTGGGTTCCTGACACGGAGCTCCCAATCTCTTGGAATTACCTGTGTGATCATAGTGTCTTTTGTTTCAGTGACATAACCTTTGGTGGGCTTCTGGATGGGAGCTGGTCACCAGAAAGACCAAGCCCCAACTGGAACTTTCGGCCATCCCCCTCATCCTCTGCAGAGGGGAGAGGGACTGGAGATTGTGTTAATAATCAGTCATGCCTACGTGATGAAAACTCCACAAAAATCCCTTAACTATGCGGTTTGAGACACTTCCAGGTTGCTGAACACAAGGTGGTGGTGGGAGGGTGGTGTGCCCTGGAGAAGGCATGGAAGCTCCATTCCCCTGTGCCTGCCCTCTGCAGCTCTTTCCTCTGGCGGTTCATCTGTGTCTTTTGTAAGATCCTTTATAATAAATGGGTAAATGTAAGTATTTCCATGAGTTCTGTGAGCCGTCCTAGCAAATTACTGAACCCAAGGAGGTGGTTGTGGGAACCCCATTTTTTGTTGTTTGTTTTTGGAGACAGACTCTCACTCTGTCACCCAGGCAGGAGTACAGTGGTATCATCATAGCTCACTATAACTTCAAACTCCTGGGCTCAAGCAATTCTCTTGCCCCAGCCTCCTGAGTAGCTGGGACTACAGGGGCATGCCAACACACCTGGTTATTTTTTGTTTTTCTTTTTTTGTAGAGACAAGGTCTCACTATGTTGCCCAGGATGGTCTCGAACTCCTGGCCTAAAGCAATCCTCCTGTGTTGGCCTCCCAAAGTGCTAGGATTAGAGGCATGAGCCACTGCACCCAGCCGGAGCCTCAATTTATAGCTGATTGGTCAGAAACACAGGTCACAATCTGGGGCTTCCTATTGACATCTGAACAGAGGGCAGTCTTGTGGGACTGAGCTTTTAACCTGTGTTATCTGACTCTACAATAGTGTCAGAATTGAGTTAAATTGTAGGACACCCAGCTGGTGTCTGCTGGAGAATTGTTTGGCGTGTGGGGAACCACTCCCCACCCACACCTCGTGTCCGAAGTGTGCAGAGATGAATGTGAGGGTGGGCAAAACAGTTTGGGTTTTTCTATCTCTTACAGTATCCAAGATTGGTCTGCAGACCTGTGAGAAAAAGAAGAATTACCTAGGGCATCCTACTTAGCACGGTAAAGAGTTGATTTTTGAAAGATCAGTTCTCAGTAGGAAACTTATTAATAATTTATGGGTGCAACAGATACCAAAGTGTAGAGGCACAGGGCATCTTTCATGGCAAACACCTTCCCTCTGGAACAGGACGGGTAAGTAAGGCCACATTAGGGAACTCTCCCTCTGCAACACGCTGCCCTCTAAGCCAATCCTTGCCATTCTTCCGCTCTCACTCCTCTTATCTGTAGCTTCTGACTTGAAAATTGTTTGTTATAATTGTTTATTATTTAATATTTCTTCATGAGGGCAACCCAAAAATATTACTTTAGAAATTATTCATGCCTTGGGTTAAGTCTTAATGTCTTACAAGCTGTATCAATTAGGAGCCTATCAAGAAGCATGTAATATACTGAATTATAAGCAATACAAAGAGAATTTGATAAGGAACTGTTTACAGAAGATGGGTAGCAGGTCATACAGTGACAAAGAATAGTTTCTAAGCTTGGGCTAGTTTCAGACCACGGGAAGCGCTGACAGAAGTCTGAAGAGGAGGAGAGTGAAGTCAGGGTGTTAATTCCATGGGCTCCCGCCCGCAGGGCCAAGGCAGGCTGGCTGTTCCCCTGATCTGAGAGCACATTTCTTTTTGCAGTACAAATCTGCTGGTGAAGAATTCTTTGAGCTCTCAGTTATCTGACAATCTCTTTATTTTACCTTTATTTTAGAAGGATACTTTTGGTATATTCAGAATTAGGGAGTAAAAGCTTGTTTTATGCAGTATTTTAAAGATACTGTGCCATTCTTTTGGCCTGCGTTCTTTCTGACATGAATTGCTATAATCTGAATAATGGTACATAATTTATCATTTTTCTCTGCTTTAAAAATTTATCTTTATTTTAGGTTTTCAGCAGTATGGTTATAATGCGCTAAGTGTGGTTTGAGAATTTTACACCATTATTTCTTAAAATCCTTTTCTCCCCCTCCCCACCTCTGTATCATTATCTCTCTACCTCATATCTATTTTTTCTCTCTCTTCTCTCCTTTTGGGACTTCAATTTCAGCTATGTTAGGCTCTTTGATGTTTTTCTGTATGTCAGTGAGTCTCTGTTTACTTTTTTCAAACTTAGTTTTTCTCTATTATTAAGAGTTGACAGTATCTATTGATTTATCCTCAGTTACACTAATCTTTGGCACTTCAGTGTTCAGTCTGATATTGAGAGTCTATACAGCTATATTTTTATTTCATTTCAGAAATCTTACTTTTCAGTTTTAGAGTTTTCTCTTAAAAAAAAATTTGCATTTCTCTTCTGATATTCACTATCTTCTCAATCAATTGTTCATCTTTCCTTTAAGCTCTCAAATATAATTATAATAGCTGTTTTATGTCTTTGACTCTTCCACGATTTGTTTCTCGTCACTGCTTTTATTTTTTTCCCAGTTATAAATCACGTTTTTCTGATGTTTGCACATGTGTAGTAATTTTGATTCTATATTGGTCACTGTAAATAATTTTTTTTTTGCAGGAAGTCTGGATTATGTTGCCCTCCTTGACGTATTTTTGCTTTTTATTCTGGTAGGCAGTTAAATTTCTGGTGGTTCTGATTGTTCCCATCAGGTTTGCTTTTGTTTTTTATTAAGGAGGATCTATTTCGGGTTTTATATTTTGTCCTTGGGTATAACCTCTAATTTGGGGCAAGGTTCCTTACTTATAGGGCATGGCTTATCTGAGACCTCAAATGATTGCTGGATGTACTCAGTGAGGACCCCCACATGCCTGTGCCCAACGCAGACGTCTCTCAGCACCATGTGACTGCATGTCTAGTACAATAGTTGCCCCTTAGCTGCAGTTTTGCGTATGTTTTCAGTTACCTGTGGTCAACTGTGATCTGAAAATATTAAATAAAAAATCCCAGAAATAAACAACTCATAAGTTTTAAATTGCATGCCATTGTGAGTAGAGTGATGAAATCTCATGCTATCTTGCTTCATCCTGCCCAAGACGTGAATCCTGCCTTTGTTCGGCATATGCAGGCTGTATGTGCTACCTGCCCTTGGTCACTTGGGAGCCGTCTTGGTTATCAGATTGACTGATGAATTAATTCAGTGCTGTGTTCAAGTAACCCTTATTTTACTCAATAATGGCCTCAACCAAAGCACAGGAGTAGTGATGCTGGTAATTCAGATAGAAGCCTTAAAGTGCTTCCTTTAAGCCAAAAGGTAAAGGTTCTCAAATTAAGAAGGAAAGAAAAAAAAAAAACTGTATGCTGAGGTTTCTAATTCTGAATCCTATCTGCTCATCTTCCTTTTTAAGACCAGCAGAATTGATTAAAAGTAAACTGATTAATAGCACTATTTTAGGGCACAACTATGATTTATACAACTAATAGTGTTATATGTTCACTTAATATTTCTCTTACATGTAGTTTTTTTTCACTTCTTAATGACAGAATTGTGTGATATTTTCCAAAAATCAGATTTCATTTAGGCTGATTTCTAAATGTGTATTCTCTTTGTGTTATTTACGTCTTAAGGAATAGTAAATCTCTTGAAGGTTTAGATTATTAACTTCTGTGACTTCTCCCCTTCCCTTTGTTAAACAGAAATACCCGACCCCATTTCTTAACAGTAAATTTCTATATAGTAATGGAAGCATGAAAGTGTATGATATAAATGTTTGGGTTCTAGATCAAGGTTATGTGGATGTGAATCTCACTTCCTACACTGAACAACTGTACAACGGCAATCTTGAACAATTTTCTTATTTTCTCTAAGTCTCATCCACAAAATAGGGATAATCATGATACTTATCTCTTCGTGGGTATTTTTGATGGTTTCAATGCATGCAGAAGCACTTGGCATAATGTCTGGTACATAATATGTATTTAATATAATAAGTATAATATTAATAATATCCAGTCCTTAGAATACCATATTGATTTATTTGTATAAAAAGGAAACATAAAGAGGCAGCATAGTACAGTGAAAAAGAGAAAGTTCTATTAATACTTCTAACTCTGACTTTTATTTTTTGTGTGACCTCAGCCAGACCCTTTAAACTCTCCAATCCACAGTATCCTATAAAATGAGCATAAAAGGTCAGCCTACTTCACAGTTTGGTGCAAGAATCAATTAGGTTATCATCGGTCCCCAACCTTTTTGCACCAAGGACCGGTTTTATGGAAGACAATTTTTCAACGGAAGGGGCGGGGGAGGCGGAGCTCAGGCGAGGATGACAGCGATGGGGAGTGGCTGGGCTGTAAATACAGATGAAGCTTCCTTCCCTCCCGCTGGCGCTCACCTCCTGCTGTGCGGCCCCAGTTCCCAAGTTTCACGCAAGACAATTTTTGCATGGACTGGGGTTGGGGGGAAGGTGGAGCTTTACGCCTGGTTCCTGACAGGACTCCACCTGTTAGCAGTACTCGGCCCAGGTGTTGGGGACTGCAGAGGTTAGTATTCTACATATTATTAAAAAAAAAAAGTTTACACAATAAGGGAAATACAAACAACTTAAAAAGATAAAATTTTAATAAATTAAATAGATGACATGTTGAATCTTAATGTTCTCCACCAGAGAGAAATACCGAACCATAAAGAAAATACAACTGTATATTCCCTCATCTTTTTACCGGGGTGGTCTCCTTCTGAGCTGCCATAGTTTCTGCTGGGTGAACCACTGCTTCCCAGAGAAAGAGATGCATAGTCTTCTTGGACATTTGATGATGATTTACACATTTCATTAGAAAGTTTATACAAAATAATGAGTTGAACACTTAAAATATGGATACAATGTACATGCTTCGTATGCATGTGGCACACTTGTATGCATAAATGTGTGCTTTTATTTAATGAACAACATATTCAAAAAAGCAAAATATAGTTATAAAGCCCAAAGTGTGGAAATTTAAAGTAAAGGCTTGACTCCCATGGCATTTTCAATTGCTAAAGTAGTCCTTTCAGGATATTGCCAGATGCTATGACCTGTTGCTAAAACAATCTTGATTTTCCAGACATGTGTATATGATGTAGGCATTTTGTCCCATTCTCTAGGAAGAAGCGCTTCTGGGATTACAGCTGGAGAGGGAGAGCTGGCATGCCACTCGGTACTAACCCTGCTGTTTGGGGTCCGGTCGGGTGGCAGAAACCACACCAGTAATGCGAAGAAGGAAATTTAATGTAAAGAATTGTCAACTAGGTAAAAGGTTAAGTTTGAAAAGGGATATAATGGAGATCTCTATGGTTTAATTGGAGCAGCAACTATAGAAAGCAACCTCCATCCCTAAGGCTTAGGGAAAAGTAAACAAGGAAGAAACTCAGTGAGGGCGAGGGAGGGACACATTTTACAAGGGTAAACATACTGCTTGTCTTTTTTTCAGAGCATGATGGGGCTACAAACGTTTTGGTTACATGAATTGCTTTTGTGCCTTCTGAGTCAACGTTATAAGTGTGCCCATCACCAAGATAGTGTGCATTGTATCCATTAGGTGTTTTTAACTTAGGAGTTCTTCTATAGGGAAAGTCTTATGAAGTGTGACATTCCTGAGGCAATTTTATGTCTGGGAGTTTCCTAAATATCCCCCGAAGTTACTACTTTAGGAGGAAATAAGTAAGATATTTTCCCCTGAAGTGTAGTTTTTTAAAAAATCTAAGCAATGAAAACTATTGTCGGAGCTACAAAGTGTGTGTCACAGGGTTTCACTTAACACATCATGCATTCATGGGTCCTCCCCACCCAGCATTCTCTGACTGAATGTACCCAG